>NC_073691.1:99302823-99625015 GCF_029784155.1 Uranotaenia lowii | reverse complement strand
ATATCATCGATTCTCGGTAGTGGAAACTTATCAGCCAACAATTTCTTGTTTAGTTGACGGTAATCAACCACTAATCTCCATTTTTTCTCGTTGTTTTCTGACCTCTTAGGAACCAAGAGAATAGGCGAATTATAATTGGAAACTGACGGCTCAATTATGTCGTTTTCTATCAATTTGTCAACTTGACGACAAATTTCCTCTTTTTGGCTATGAGCGTTTCTGTAATTTTTTATATAGGTAGGATTACTGTCTTCCAAACGAATTTCTTGCTTGTAGAAATTATTGCATGTTCAAAAATCGTTTTTGAGACTAAAAATATCACTAAATTCATTACATAAATTTAATAATCGTCCTTTAACGTAATGTGGAACATTGTTCATAAGCAATTCTTGCTGTAATAGTTTTTCCCTTTCATCATTGTTAGGAGTTATCTGGAAAATATTAAAATCACTTAGGTGAAGGACCTTTGGTTTAATGTTACTTATTATTACATCTTCTGCCGTAGTATTAATAAATCTTAAACAAGGTGAGTGTTTATTTACAATGGTGCTGGCATAAAGTCTGCTTCATTTAATATTGGAACAAATTCTTTTGCTCATTGTGGCGCTCCTAGTGGACGGATTTGGAAACTTTTTTCACCCACGTGTCGGGAAATTCATTACCTTTCACCATGTATTTATGTCATAACACCAAACGATAGCATTTTGTAAACAACCGCCATGGAAGCCGAACGGAGAAATCAAATTGTGCACAGTTCTCTTGAAAATCCATTGTTGTCGGCATCGAAGCTAGCTAACCAGCTTAAAATGTCCAGAAATACCGTATGGCGTGTTATCAAGCAGTACAAGGAAACATTGACGACGGCTCGGAAGCCGCATTCGAAGCGTCGGAGTGGAACTGTCGACCGGAAACTGCGTGGGAAAATCATCAAGGCCGTCAAGAGGAATCCAAATTTTTCAGACCGCGATTTGGCCAATAAGTTCCAGGCCGCTCACAGTACGGTGCGACGAATTCGTCTCCGGGAAAGAATAAGGTCATTCCGAGCCAGCAAACAGCCAAATCGGACGCTGAAGCAGAACAATGTGGCCAGAATCCGTGCTCGAAAGCTGTACGACCAAGTGCTGATCAAGTTTGACGGATGTAAAGTCTGCTTCATTTAATATTGGAACACAAACAATTGCGTGTAGTTCAGTCATTTATTAAGGGGGGGGTAGGGTCTAACACTTTCAAAAAATCGATTTTTTTATTTTTTTATTTTCTTATTGTAAAACATTTCAAGAATGTTGTGTCAAATTTTCAAGTCAATTGAAGCAAAACTGTAGAAGTTATAGGCTTTTATCTCCTCCTATCTTATACTGCAAGAAAGCAAGAGCAGAAACTTTAAACGCGTTTTTCTCGAAAGCACATTTTTAAAGTCCGTGGACATTGTCATTTGAAAACTACTTATCCGATTCTTTTCAAATTCGGAACATATTTTCTACATATAAAATACCAGACCCCAACGTTTTTCTTTTTTGATTTTTTTACTTTGGGGAGATTTTAGAGGTGAAAAATGGCGGATTTTTAATTGAAAAATCGTAGTTTTTACTTCAAACAGCCACAAAAATTTCATAAAAATATTTTTAAGTTAAATAAAAACGTTGGGGTCCAGAAAAACATCTATTAAAAATATTTTGCTCTGATTTTTTGACTTCAGATGATTCTGTGCTGAGATACAGTGTCCACCGCAAATCCTGTTTTCTAAAAGGCATCCTCGAAAAGTGCTCCGTCACCGGCTCATTTTTCAATATTTTTCTACGAAAAAATTACTAAATGTTCTTTTAACAATGCTTTGTATAATGCAAAAAATTTGAATACATTTGTTTGAACGATAGCTCTAGAAAAAAATCGTGAAAATGGTGTTTTTTTATACCCGTTAGACCCTACCCCCCCCCTTAACGAATTCATAATTTGTTTTTCATACAAATGTAGCATTTTCTTTACTCTTTCATAAAAAAAATTAAAAAAATTATTCATTGCTGTTTCGAAGAAATTCTCGTACTCGTACTCTCGTAAGAAAACTGTGCACAATTTGATCTCTCCGTTCGGCTTCCATGGCGGTTGTTTACAAAATGCTTTCGTTTGGTGTTATGACATAAATACATGGTGAAAGGTAATGAATTTCCCGACACGTGGGTGAAAAAAGTTTCCAAATCCGTCCACTAGGAGCGCCACAATGAGCAAAAGAATTTGTTCCAATATTAAATGAAGCAGACTTTAGAATACACCTGGTTGAATCTGTGCCGATTCAACTACCATGTCGGAATCGATATTTAAACTTGATAGTTGTCGAATGACTTCCGATCTGGCTGGGATGACAAATGATCCATTCAGGTTGTCATATATAGGTAATTGGATACATACGCTGTTATAATATACGGTCAACATCCATGAGTCGTAATTAATTTCACATTTATACCTAGCAAGGAAATCTCTTCCCAAAATACCATCAGTTGGTATAGGGAAATCATTTCCAACAAGATGAAAACTGCTTTCGAGAGCATAGTTTTCAGTGTCGATTAAACAATTAATTGTGCCATAACTTACTTTTTCCTCAGTCGTTATTCCTCGAATAGAACAACGATTGTCGGGGTTATAAGTCCAGTTAGGATTAATTGCTCCAAATTTCAGAATAGAAATGTCCGCTCCAGTGTCAACCAAGAACGAACAAATTTTATTTGATGCATTAAGTCTTAATTTTACGAAGTTTGAGGCAGCTACATTTATTGAGTAAACTGCCCCAAAGTGTTTACTAAAGGGTGAGTACTTGTGTTTTGTTGGGTTTCTATTATTGGCTGAGGCGCCAGTTGTTGTGGTTGTATTTGTGTCATTTCGGCCGGTGCGTAAAATATTCGCGCACCTCTTTGATTGAAATTTTGTGGTCGATTTTGGCTGTGGAAATTTCTACGGTTTTGGTTTTGATAATTTCCGCGACCTTGGTGGTAGTTCCCACGAGAATTTTGTCGCTGATTGTACTGCTGGTATTGATTACCATTCTGAAATTGGCGATGATTTTTATTACTATAACCGAAATGGTTATTGTAATTTCCTCGCGCTGGCATTCCTCGGTTAAAATGTGGTTTACTTGAATGGGTGTTAAAAATTTGTGCTGTTGGAACACACTTTGATTCGTTAAATTTTTGAATAGCTGTTTGAATTGATGGAAATTCTACAGCCTTCATTATTATTCTGGTATCTGAATCAGTGGCATTATTTACCAATGATTCAACACCCATTTTTGTTGCCATTTTGGTAGCGACATTTAATGGTATGCTGTTTTTTATATACAGCGAAGTCAATTTAGCTGTTAGCTGTTCGACGCTTTGAAGGTATTTCTCAGCGTCGCCATTTGGTTTTAAAGATTTTAATTTCGCGGCTACCGAGTCTGATGTCTCGGTGCTTTCGCAATGAAGTTTTACTGCGTCAACTATTGCATTTAATGTTGACACATCAGCAGGAAGAGCTGAACGAGCTCTACCGCTTAGTCTTGTTTTTACAAATTTCACGGCAATAATTATGTGTGCCGGAGTTGTGGTCAGTTCTGCTAGTAGATTAACTGAATCCACAAATGCGTCTAGACCACCAGAGCGGTCGCCATTTTTAAATAAAAAGGTGCTGTTACTTCAGGCATTGTCGTATTTGTTTTAATGCTTTTTATTCTGAAATTTTCTTTCACGTAGCCTAGTGAATTCCTGGCTTGCTTCAAGTATGTAAAAAAATCTGGGTCTGGAATTTTATCTTGATTTTCTTGGAGAAGTGCATCAATTTCGTCGAACAGTCGAGATGCATTCGTCAAATGCTTATCTAGAGTAGCCTTTGATATATAATGATTAATTGATTTTTCAAGATTTTGTTCTATTTTTTTGCAATTCTATAACTTTTCCAATAATTAAAGCTTGGACTTTTGACATTAAGAAAAAAAATTTTTCTAAAAATTCTTATTATAATTTACATAAGAAGCATCTTATGAGCCTCTTTTAAGAGTGTAAAATAGTTTTTCATGAGAGTCTTATGTAATTCTTTTAATCTTCATTCGATGTTTTTATGAAAATAGAGGAAACGGCATTGTGAAGAAATGATGAACACATTTTTTCAGACAACTATTTCATCGTCGTCAGAAGCACTAGCTAATAGTAAAGTTACTTTGATGTCAATGTGATTCTGACATTCTTAGTGGTAAGTTTTCGTTGAAATTCAATTTAAAGGTTGAGAATACTTGCAATCACAATAGATAGATACATTTTATTTAATTTTTTTTTCATTTCAGACCGTCGAGAAGCGCGAAGTCAAAGAGCCGCGGCGATAAAAAATTTTGAAAGATTGCTTATTGTCGCCAAGATGCTGTACCAGACAAATAGACCAAAAATAAAATGATTTGGAAAACAATTTGGAATTATTTTTATTGCATGCGAAATTTTCTTTTCGCATAAGAATATCTTATGAAAAACAACAATCCCTTATTGAAACCGGTGTTCGTCCTTTGAGTTCATTTCCATCATAAGACAGTCTTATAAATTTAATTATTTTTTTTATGGCATAATTAATAGGATTTTTCTGAATGAATGTACCTCGCATGACGGTTTGATGGATACCTGGTGAATTATGGCTGCTGCCCGTACTGTTCTGTGTCGGTGCCGTCGTTGTTGTTGTCGCCGCTGCTGTTGCTGGATGTTGTCTCCATTTTTATTCTACTTCAGCTTCATCGTCGTCTTTTTTCTCCTTTCTTGATTCTGTGGCTTTTCCTTGGCCAGCCGCTTGACGCCTTTCGTCGCTTCCTAGGTTTCCTTGGTGGTCTTTTCTTCTCCCGGCGGTAACGGATTCAATTTCACTTTTTTTTCGCACTCATTTTGATGGAAATCTGGGCAGGTTTGTAACTTTTTTTTTTTATAGTCTTACTGTTCGGGACTAAAAGTCGCCTTTTGAGTCTCTTCACTTGAATTTTAAGGATTTTTTCACTGTTTAAATTGGTCCGGAAATACCAAGACTTAGTTTTTTTTTTTCACTATTGACGATTCACTTTGAAAATCGCGAGCCAATAAAATTGGAAACTGCCAAGCGAGTTTAGGCTCCGATTGTTAAATTTCGGTTTATCGCCCTTTGCGCGATACGTTCTACATACTGGCGGTGTAGTTTCGCCAGCATTTTTGCACTCGCATAGCTAATTGCAACTGCTGCTAGCAGGCAAATTGCTATGGTTTGGGCGAGGTTCTGCTGGTCGTTTGAACTGTTAACGACCGGCGCGACGATCTCGTCCGCCGAGAACCAACCCATTGTTAATTAGTCACAAGCACTTAATTAGTCACGAGCACTTCTTGAAGACAACTTTTACAACACTTTTCCAGATTGCTTTACTTTGTCACGGTCGCCATGAGGCAATCGGACTTTCGGATCACTGATATCTTACTTGATTTGAAGTTGGTTACAGATTGATTTTATTTCTCGAACGTACTTAGATGGTAACTTAAAGTTAAGCCGAAACGAGTAAAGCGGAATTCAGGAAGACGACGCGCTATCTGATTGGTAAACATGTTTGTAAACATGTGGTAGCAGTTATTTGTTTATGACCGAGTTCTTCTCTGGGTCATGTTTGGTTTTTTACGGAATGGCTTAAAAAGTTCTTCTCTGGGTCATGTTTGGGTTTTCCGGAATGGCTTGAAGGAATGCTGGCAATGCATAATTTATTGCTCGGTTCAGGAAGGGTAACATTTAAAGTGATTGTTATGTTTATGATTACTGTAAAGGAAAGCAAAAAGGTTTACTTGCTAAGACTGTGAGGTCTTGCAGTTGAATAGGTTTTTACTGCTGCATGTGGGGTCTTGCAGTTTATGATGATTTTGGGAATTTGAGGATTCTGAGATGTGTGTTTAAAGATGATGGTTTGAAATGATAGGATGAAGGAAGGAATGGTTTGGAGGATGCTACAGTATTGTTTCGATGAAGAATTTGTCGTTAAGAGCCAGCTAGTTTACGAGAAAATTTCAATTGAAAATGATGCACACCAACTCGACATCGTAGTTAAAAAGCAAAAGTAACCAAAATTATAAGTAAGCAACAACTGCTGTCATCTTCATATAAAAAAACGCTTTGACAGCACTTGGTACACTACCGGTGCACCACCAGGATGAAAACGAATATGGCATTAGAAAAAAGTATTGAAAGATCGTAGGGTAACGGCCTTATTTTGGACCAGAGGACCGATTTTGGACCACCGTGTCTAGCTCTCTTACAAAACAAATAATCATAAAATTGTTTTACACCCAAAATAATTTTGAAATTTTTTCTACGGGATTTTTCACGTAAATTAAGATTTTGTTGCATCCTATCGATTCTACGTGAATTTTGTGTAACCACAGAGTATCAAGTATCCCCTGGTAAAAGCTACTTAACTTTCACATAACTTACACTTGAATTTCACGTAAATTTCAAGTGGATGATAATGGTATCAAATTCTTATTCGAAAAGGGACTTCTTGACAGTCAGCTTACTTGTTTTTTTTTTTTTGCTGTCGTCGGAAGTCGACCAGTATAGACCACACTTGTCATCCTGCGGGGCCGAGCAATGCAATGCAAATCCGAGCGTCGTCAGCGTGGAGGTAAGTGTATATTGATTTCCCCGTCGGAAATTAATTCATTCTAAGCTGAGATTTGTGTTTGTTTCCAGCTTCGGAGAAAGCTTCTGGAAGCTCTGCCGAGTAGAAAAGGAAGGACCGTGAGAAGGAGCCGTCGGCATCGAGGAGACGATTCAAACATCATTTCAATACTAAACGCATTTCACGTAGCTTCCATCATTACATTGCGTTGAACTCACTTGAAATTCACGTAAGTTGTACGCGATATACACCAAGCAAAAATTCCTATTAGGGGAGCGTTTACTTATTTTTTTCGTACAATTTACGTGAAAATCAATTGGATAAAAATTATGTAGTTTTTCACGTAGCCACGACGTGCGGATTATTTTGGGTGTAGTAAATATTTTTGAAGCCCGTGCACTTAATGTAATGCACTATTTTTTTCATTATTAGTTGCTTTATAAGAGAGCTAGACAAGGTGGTCCAAAATAGGTCCCCTGGTCCAAAATAAGTCCGTTACCCTAATACATTGACAATGAAGTAAATATAATGTACTACCTACAAGAATTGATTGCTTTTGACAAGCATAAAAGTTTATCCCTGTAACTTGATGCAATATGGATATTTAAATAAAAAAAAAAGAGGAAATTGTCTCATTTTTGGAAAAAAAAATCTTAAACTAAAATGTAAATTGAAAAAAAACTCACCTTTTTGATTGGATTTTCCCGTTTTTCAAATTGGCTTTTTGCAAATTTCTCCCTTTTCTGCAATTCAAGCAATGAGTATTCTCAACTGGATTAATCGCGTAACAGATTGTACAATTCCATTGCAACACGGATGCTATTGTTCCCATTTTATCATTTTAGTATGAACACGGAACGTATAATTATTTTTCGCGACCAATGAATCAATATCAATTTTCACGATCTTATTTTGGTTTTCTCGTTTACACTCAAGCAAATTATAATTACGATTTTCATAGATACGCACGCTTGTTTTTATTTAACCATTTCTGGTTATAGAATAACCATTTTATGGTTTTTGCTCCAAAACATGGTTATTTTTTTAAGAATTTGTCTATGAAATAATCTAACCATTTTGGTATTAACTACAAAATGGTTGTAAAATTTGACGTTTTTTCTTCGCCATCTTGAAACGTGCGCGAAGTTCGAACGGTTCTAGATTGTTTTGAAAGTTTTTTGATAAATTATGTCACATCCGCCAGTGAAAACCAGTGGAAAATTATTTAAAAAAAGGCTGTAGGGATCAGGAGCTGGGTTGCCAGGTGCCCAGATTTGTCTGTAAAACCAAGACTTTTGACCCTTCGTCCAGATATTGGTCAGACACAGATTTTGCCCAGATTTTTGCGGAGAGTGCCCAGATTTTACAGACTTTCAGAATTGAGCGATGAAATCAATATTCATGTATCGGATTTGATCCGTAAATGCCAGATTGGACTGAAATCTCGCTTGTATTCATTGGTATTTGACCAACCCACTCATTAAAAATATTTTTTTTAAAATAAGATAGACATGGTAGGTGGTAGGAAACAGTGTTTGTTCTGTAGTTCAACTCGAAAACTACCCCGAATACCACAAAAAAGCAACCCCCTCCTCCCCCTTCCGCTCACACACATTGTCAAATTTCTTGTTTTGTATCAAATTTGTGATCTTCCTTATGTACAGACATTTTTTTCAAAATTGCCCGGATTTTTCATCCTCAAAACCTGGCATCTCTGATCAGGAGTAATTATCAAGGCGTGTAAAGCCTAGTCCACACTAGGCAATATGAACTGCGATTTTTGTTATGAGACGAACTTTGTTGTCTGTTGTTGTTGTTGGAAAGCTGAGACGGTCTCAGTGTCTCCCGAAGAAGATGGGAGACGCTGAGACCGTCTCGAGACGAGCCGTCTCCTAGTGTGGACTACACACAAAAAAAAAGCATAGTAAAATTACTAGATCCGTGGTTTAAATGAACAACACGCAACCATATTTTTGAGTCAATAATGTTTTGTTCTTGATATTACCATGCACATAGTAATTTTACTTTGTCTTAATTTTGGCTGCGCATAGTAATTTTGACTACGTTCATAGTAAAATTGTCAATGGTAGAATGATCTCTTTTACTTCGAGCATAGTAAAATTGCAATTTTCCATTATCGTAATAACACATTAAAATGAGTACCCTATCATGATATACATCACAAAGTTACCATGCGGCATTGTATAAAGACCTCGAAATAAAATTCATTTGTTACAAATTAAAATATTTATTTATTCAATTTTTTTTTCTTTATACTTCAATTCATGGTGGTAGCACCACCCACGAATGGGGCACAGGGGTTGCATCACACTTAGCGTCTGAAACGAAAATGAAAAAAAACGGGAAACAATTAATTATAGGAAATACGATCACTCACCTGAAGACCTGCATTTAACAGCCCGGCAGATGTACTGAAATTGCGTTCCGCAAACAGTGCGCTAGCTCACCGGTTAGCAGCTTTCGTCACAATGTCCTCCGACGTTGTCCAATATCGGGAGGTTGAGGAACTCTAGCGCATTCGCCGACACTAAATAAATTAAGAAAAAACAGTATCACACATGGAATTGAAAAAATGGTAAATCAGCTGGTGAATGAAATAGAACGAAATCTCACTAACCTGAAAAATTTCCAACCTGACTGATCTGCTGTCCCGCTCCGGGTGTGTTGGTTCAAAGGCTCGTTGAGGCCCCTTCCAGCTGGTCGACGACACAATCTGGGAAATCTTTCGTAAACAATATAGGAAAATTGTTCTGTTAGCATATTTCATAAGCAGTTAATTTGAAGTAACAAAAAAAACACAATTTACTCACCTGAGGGAATACATTTCCCGATCATCATTTCCCGACAATCCGATAATTTTTGTTCGCGTTCCGAAATTGCGAACGGCTGACCCGTCAAAAAACAAACACTCGAACGAAGCACATATAGTAAAATTACTATGAATTATAATGCGCATAGTATTTTTGACAACACAGATGACGGTGTTTCAACATTATCATGGGCATAGTAATTTCAAGAACACGAATTGTGTAATATCAAAATATCATGCGCATGGTAATTAAGACACGAGAAAATTACTATGAGCTGTCAAAGTTCGCATAGTAAAAATACTATGTCGTAGTATTATCGCCCAGATTTTCGGTAAAAAATACTAAATCATGGTTGAAAATACTAAATGATGGATATAGTAAAATTATCATGACTCTGTATTTGAAAAGCCCATGCAATTTTTTTCCGTGTAGGCTTAAAGCTTAGGTGTGTTCTTATACCAATGCACGGAATCGTCCATCTTGTGACAGGCAATCGTAATCGTATACACCCAAGGCGGGTAAAGCTGGAGGCACTCTGAATACACCTTCCAATCATGGTTGCCACATGTACAGATTTATCTAGACAGGTACAGATTTTTGAGCTCATTTTTGGTACAGAATCTGTACGTACAGATGACAGATTTTCAAAATTTGGTACAGATTTGTACAGATTTTTGAATTTTTTGACTTTAATCCAGTATATTGAAAACTTTATAAAAAATAAGTCAAAAGTTAGCCATTATTATTTTGACGATAGGAGTTCCTTACTGGGAAGTACACGAAGGAACAATAAGATTTCCAAATTTGCTACAAATAATTAAATATCTGGTTATAATCCCCAACTCGTCAGCAGTGGTTGAGCGCATTTTCTCATAAACAAATGCCAATAAAACCAAAGTTCGTAATCGTCGGAGTGTTGACACATTGAACGCTATCTTCAAAACGAGAAGTTATTTAAGATTAATCGACGGATCGAAAAATGTCGTATTAAATATGACGCTCTAAAATCGTTTTAATAAAACTATGTATAAACATCATGAACATTAGAAAGTGTTTGTTATGAAAAATATTTTTTAATGTCAGTTTTTTTCAAGAGAGAAAATAAAAATGATTGAATGAGTTTCACAAAAAGTGTTTAGCTAAACAACTGTACTTTGTGAAACAAAGTATTTATTTCATTAAAGATTAAAAATAAGGAAACAAAATCTTCACATATCAACATATTTAAAACAGAAAACTTTGGTACAGATTTTGGTACAGATTTTTGAGTTTTCGGTACAGATAAAAAAGATTTTTTCGATGAGCGGTACAGATTTGGATGTGGTAACACTGCTTCCAATCGTCTTTTTCTTTTTGAAATCAAAAATTCCATTCAAAACCGCTTTGAAATTTCATAAATTTTTGATTTTTTTTCATTCAGTCGATCCATGAACAAGCCTAAACCACCCTGAACCAAAACAACTCAGAATTCGCGAAAACCCCAACAATTCATTTTTGAGTTTTGCCGCTCTAATCAAAATTTGAGTTTTCCTAGTTTTGGCGCATTTTGAATTGTTTTCCTTCAAATCTGAGTCAAAGAGAATTTGAGTGTGCTGTTGGGGGAAGGGGGTTTGAGGTTTTTATTTTTCACTGGCTGGTGATATTTTTAAAGCAGTCCAGCCCGTTCCAGTTTTTTTTCCGGATGGTGAAATTGCAGTCGAAAGAGTATCTTGCATTTTTGCACCAATACCTAAAACAAAAATACTTTATTAGGTAACCAACCTTTCCATCCTTGCTCAAGAACTACAAAAATGGTTAAAATTTGAGAAGGAAAAATTCTTAAAAAATAACCATATTGGCAGTTTTTGGGCCAAAGCCATAAAATGGTTATTTTCCAACCGCAAAATGTTTAAATAAAAATGAGCGTGTGAGTCCTCTGACTTTTTGCGCGTCCAAGTTGCGTACAAAAAAGTTACCGCTGAGTTTATTATTTTTACCGTGAACCTCATAAAATAATATTAATTTGGTGTCTGTTTAATGGAATTTTTACTCAAAGTTATTGAATTCTTTTATTTCGTATAGCTCGTCACGATGTCGAAATATCCAATTCAGTTGCCCCCTGAAAATACAGTTGGTCTCATGCCGGTATTAAATGTGAAATTACAAATTCAATTTCCATACCTTAATTAACAAAATTTTCTCTAGCTTATCAATGCCCTCGTGAAACCCCCTGATCATTCTGAGATGCCAAAGGCTACCACCAAGAAGTTAAACTCATATTACCGAAAACCTGGTCGGGGTCATAACAATGATATTTGTTACTACTGTAGTGAAGGAGGAGATTTGATATGCTGTGATCGATGTCCGTCAAGTTTTCATTTGGGATGCCAGTAAGTTGTAATTGTAAATTTATTGTTACTAGTAAGTAAGTCAGTTACAAATTTTGTATTTATGGATAGTATTTATTCTATAAATATTTGAATAATACCAAAGATCTCCAAGTATCAAGATAGTCGGGCTGTTGTTTTTTCGAACAAATCGTTGGCGTCACCTACACTATGTGTATGGTGCTGGCGTCCTGCGAGATGGGATCCAAGCTTTGCAGCTTTTCACACAAGCATTGCAGCTTTGCATTCAAGCTTTGAGTGGAAGCACATCATCACACTAATACTTTGAAAATCAAGCGTGACTTCACTCACACAATGCAATTTGCACTGGTGCATGTGTGTGTATGAAAAAAAAAATTAAACTCGAGCTTAGATCTCAACCCGTCAACCCTCATTCGGCGCTAGTGTTTTGTCGCCAGAATTCTGTGGAAGCCGATAGCGCCTGATAATACTTATTAGAACAAATAATTAAAAATATTCATCATTTTTTTTTATGACACGAATAAAACTAATAAAACTTAATAATAAAATTCATCATTTTAGTAGAAAAGCTTGAGTCATTAAAATAACAAACCGGAATTGAATTTGAATTGTCCAGTAGGCGATTTCAATGTAGTACTCGAACATTGTTTGTGTTATTTACTGTACATTTTCCTTAGGCTATCAATGGAATGCTCCAGGTCTCCTAGGAAACTTGCGGTGCGTCGTTATTATTTTCAACGTCGCGACGTATGCAACGTGTCGCTAGAATTCAAAGCTGCTATGATTATTAGCGCTCATATTTTGATTTTTTCTGCATGCATAATAGCACATTTCGATAATATTTCCATTCTTTATTTCCGGTCAAGTAATTTCTAATTGTAATTGAGGCGCTTAGGATCAGAGGGGTGCAAGTGCCTAAATGATGATTTCGAGAAAACGGGCCTCAAAGTTTTTTTTCTAAATCAAAATTATCGAATTAATTTTTCTACTAAATTTTCCATGGAGTGTGTCTTATGAGATCTAAAATGAACGATTCTGAAAGAAAAACCAAAGTTTTTGCGATATTTATGTTAAAACGGCGAACGACTTTTATTGATATTTTTCACTTGCAACCTTCTGATCCCAAGAATGACACTTGCACCCCTCTGACTCCAAACAATATGATAGCATCCTTTTGGAACCTGTATGTAACGAGTATTTTCAGTATGATACTAGATGTTTTGTTTTTGTTCACACATTTAATTTTCTGCGTTTTCGGGCTTCAAATTTCTATGCAACTCATAATGAACGAGGTTTGCAAGTTCCACTATCCTAATTCCCAGAATTTGTTGAAAACTTTCAATCTCTCTTTTTCCTTAATGGATACACAAGAATACCTGCATATGTGTTCATTCATTAGAATTAACTTTTTAGCTGGTCGCTTTTTCCGGTAGAACCAACGTACGCTTCCCTTTGGTTTCGTAGCTTTTTTCGCAAGATGAGTTTCCAGACTGCCTGATTTCGTTGGCGTTTTTGGGGTCTTGATGAATGGCCAGTTGACTCTCCAGGAATGGACTCATTCTCGCTAGCAACTGCAGCAGCAGAAACTTCTGATTCTCCAGAAGAACTCTTTCCTAAACAGTTATGTAAATATTCCTTAAAAGACTTAATGTAATTTTTTATAAACTACCTGTCGCAACGACTCATCTGAACTGTTCGAAGTTTCATTTTGTTCCGTGGGATAGTATGTGACATCATGATCAGAGCCTGTCGAAAACTCTGAATCCTCTAAGCTTTCATCTGAGAGATTTTTCTTAGATATATTTCCCAAAAAAAATATTGTTAAGTGCGTTTTGTGTTTGCCTTTTATCCCTATTAGCATTAGCTAAATTTGCCATGAAAAAATATTTTAGAATTTTTTGTATACATAACAATGAGATTTTTTCATGCCGACGAAGTTACACCTGAATCTATTTTCATCACTTCTCTATCTGGGGACTTTGGATTATCCTAGTCAGAACTAGTAGAAAATCCTAGTCGGAGCTAGATGATGTTGTTTTCAACTGACAAAAATGTATACGTTCTAATGAAATCAGCCTAAAAGTATAATCCTTTGGTGTCAGAAGGGTGCAAGTGCTCTTGCACCCTTCTGACACCAAACGAAACAGGATTTTCATTGACACGTTTTTTTATAAATAGCTTTAAAATATTGAAATAATTTTTCTTTTGACCTGTGTCTTCTACAGAATGTTCATCTATACTTTAACTATCCAAAAAACAGTTTATCTCAGTTTTGATAAAAAATCACTTGCACCCCTCTGATCCTAAGTGCCTCAATTATTCTTTATCGATTAAACGTAAGCCAATTGATATAAAATCATAAGTTAGGGTCAAAGAAATACATTTTGATAGTAACAAGTAAATTGAGGTACACCGGGGTAAGTGGGGACGATGGCTATCAAAACAATACTGTGGACTATTTTTTCAAACTTTTAACACTTTTAATTCAATATGTTTAATTTACTTGTAATCTATCCAATAACTGTAAAAGAGAAACGATTCCGACAATAGCGGATGTTTACAGCGCCATTTTTGAAATTTTCTATTTTTAACTACGATGTCGAGTTTTTTTTATTTACATATATAGACTAGTTTATTATTCGTTTAACTAGTTAGTAGGGAAGGGTCTGTATATGTCGAGTTGATGTGCATCTTTTTTAATTTGTAATTGTTATTTTTTTTAACGTCAGTCCGTCGATATAAAATCATATTGGGGAAGATTGACAACACTGCTTCGAGCAGACGCTTTTTCTTTCGTCGGAAAATTTTCAATTCAAATTTTTGAAATTGTACTGGATATAACTATTGAAAAATACAGTGCCTCGTCACCGAAGTCTGATCTAAACGAACTTTTCGCTAAAACCCAATTTTTTGTCTGAACTATTGACCAGTTAAATGGAGAATGTGTATTCCAAGTGTCTAACCTTACACCTAACCTCAAACTAAAAGTATCTCCTCTAGTCTGTGATAAGTGTTTTGTTGGTTTTGTGTAGTTAATTTGTTCAAAACAAAATCGCGGTGTGTAGTGCTAATACCACCACCATGGAAGATCGAGATATTTGTAGTTGCTGCAACCGCACAGTGGGGCAGGACCTATGAAAGCTTGGCCAAAACCCCTTTTTGTGAATTTCAAAAATTCATCAAGAATTTATGCTTTTCAGAAACTAGACATTACACCGATCACAAATCTGTCAAACAAAACTTAAAATTCGTTGTTCCATACAATTTTCTACGTAGGTGAAGTTGGGGTTTGATGCTGTTGCATTTTATCGCAAAAACAAAAAAAAAATTTCAATACTCCACTAAAATTTTATTTCTTGAAGAAATAAAAAACAATTAACATGGATGTGTACAGAATAATATGAAATTTATTTATTTGAGGTTGAAAGTTAAAAAAAAATCGTAGTTTTTATAACGAGCATAAACGTTTAACGTTAAAAAATTACGAATTTTCATCATATTGAGACATCTGGAAAACATGTTACCCCACGTTACCCCACTCTCATTTCTACTGGAACATTTAAATGGAAGTCTCAGCTATCCAACAAAACAAAAACTAGTTGCCACTTTTTGCCTATTCAAAAGTTATTCACGTTTTGGTGAAATATGTTTTTGGACAATTTTCGTAATTATGGAATTGCTTTTGATAATGGTTTTTGCTAGAAAAACCTGAACTCAATCGAATTTAAAAATTTTAAATTTATTTTTTTTTTTTCAAAATTTATTTTCCTATTTGTTTGATAATACTATTTCGGTTTTTTTTAAATTATATTTATCTACAGACAAGCAGATAAGATTCTTTGGAATATGAATTTTCTATTACCTTCTCAAATCCTTTTCGGTCAGATGTTTAGTACCTATCTGTTAACTAACTTAATTTTTTATTCAAAATTTTTTTCTACAAATTGTAGCGATCTTAAAGTTTTACTCAAAAATAAAATATAAATTATTTACACACTGAATGTTTGGATATTTAAAAAAAACAATGCAACCATGTTTTTTGTTGTCATATTGAGTAACAGCCTACTTGATCCATTAGCTACTTATATAAGGTACCAATTAGAGTTTATGGCTTTATTATCTGAACTTATTTGTTCTGTTACCACTGATCACACTCACATGACACTTAGAACAAAATTCCGTTCATAGTTTTCATATTTAATTTGTATGGAAGCATTCGTTTCATGGATGGAATGAGTTTTAAGCCATCATAATAAACGATTTTTCGTACCCCGATATCCTCAGAGGTCAAATTCGGTTCAATTTGGTTCAATTTGCTTGATTTGTTGTAAGATTTTTTGTTGTTGCTTGGTTAGTTTTTTTAAATGTAGAAATTTGGTACCATTTCTATGAAATCTCCTTCTTCCAGAAAAGAGATTGGTCTCAAACTAGCGTTAAAGTAACATGCATTTCTTTCTTGACAAATTTGGGTCCATTTGCATTATTTATTCAAGAGTTTTGTAGATATTCAGGTAACATTGTTATGAGGACCCCCCATTCTTGTGACGGGAGTGATCTTAAGCATCATTTAACTTATAAACGGTCCTAAAACCCTTACATGATCATTTTCACGCCGATCGACTGAGTAGACTTTAAGTTGATAAGGAAAATCTGCTAAACAAAGTTATCTAGATCAAATTTCACAACATCTAGATGAAAAAAAGTTACATCAAATTAAAGATTTTGATCAGATGAACAACTTTTCAGAAGACTTCAAACAAGTAGGATTTCATTTAAAAAAGTTATGAGGTTTTGACCATCGGTTGGTCAGGTCTGCCCCACTGTGAACCGGTCCTACGCCGTTTGGCATAAAGTCATTTGGCATAAAGCCGTTTGGCATAAAGCCGTTTGGCATAATGCCGTTTGGCATAAAAGTCGTTTGGCATAAAATCATTTGGCATAATGGCCGTTTGGCATAATGGTCATTTGGCATAATGGTCATTTGGCATAATGGCCGTTTGGCATAAAAATATAAAACTCAGAAGGTTACATGAAATGTTGCTAAAAATTAAAATACATTAGTTTTTTTTCAATTTACCGAGTTTCTAGGTTTATTCAAATCCCTAGTAAGGCCCGTGTCTCTAGGTTTACCCAAAGCTAGGGACAATCCCCTAGCCCGGTCCGCAACACGAAGCGTAAGGACCATACATAATTTTAGTTCCAACGCGAAGCGTGAGGAGGCTTGCTCGAAATTTCGATCCATTATTTTGGGATGGCCCCGTCTTCATGCCCAAAGTAAATGCATTACTTTATGCCAAACGGCCATTATGTCAAACGGCTTTATGCCAAACGGCGTTATGCCGAACGGCTTTATGCCAAATGACTTTATGCCAATCGGTATACAATCGCTGTAACCACTGACCACACTGACATGACACTTAGAAAAAAATTCAACCATTTTCTGTCTATTTTTTTGTTGTCAGATTTTGTAGGTTCGCAATACCGACGGCAGGTGGCGAATCTGAAAAAATTGACAAAAAATGCCCTGTAGGAAAAATGGTCAGTTTAGCCCGATTTTATCGTAGAAATTGCGTGTTTTATTTTTAAAGTTGGGTGGCATTTCCTAACTGGGATAGCATTTCTTCAAGTCGATCGATGCGCACTCTGGAATCGACATTGCGTACTGTTGGAAAAATTATCCGGAAAACGAAATCGAGTGTCCAGTCAGTATGGTCAGTGCTGTAACCGGAAGTATCCTCCTGTTAAAGGACGTAAAGGAAAAGGAAACAGTGACTCCATCGGATGGATAAGTTGCGACTTATGCAGCAAATGGTACCACACTCATTGCATGCGTATACCACAATTGCTGGCACCGGAACTGAAAAATTATAATTTTCATGTGAAAACTGTTGCGTATGTGGCATTCTAACTCCAAATCAAAACATCTCTCTACAAGGACCTACAAGTTTGCTCTCTGAACAAATTCAGAAAATTGCAGATCTCTCGTCACGTCTACAAAAAATTTATGAAGAGCTCGCGACTTTTAGATCCAGCAACAAAAAGCAACTAGACATCCTTCGACAACAACTATCAGAAACTGAGCGATTAGAAGATAGATGAACAACCCAAAGCAAATTGCTTGACAACATCGGCTGCCAGATAGAGCAGGGGTGAGCAACACGCGGCCCGCGAGACCTTTTTGTGCGGCCCGCGAAGCTTTTTTCAAATTTTTATGCCATAACTTTTTTCTACAATGAATAGTTAGGAAAATTTCAAATTGTTAACTTTTTCTGGCATTTTAAGCGTTCTGTTCTGTTCTGTTCTGTTCAAAGCATAAATGCAATATTGGCATAACGTATTTTTTAATTTTTTTTACTCAGCATACTTTTTCCTTATTAATTAACTCCTTCCACTTTGAGAGCAAAATCCGTTAAAGTGAGTCGGAAGAACCGCCAAAAATCGGAACCTATACATGATCAAAGGAGTAAAGTCACTATTTTCATTTCAAGCAAAAATAAAGTTGAATGATAAAAAATATGCTCAGCAGTTTTTTTTTTAAATTATTCTATCCAATTCGGCAAAAAGGTTTGTTTTGTTAGCATTCAAACACTGGCAAAAAAAATTAGAAAAAATTAGTCTGGGTGAACGATTTTAGATTATAGTGCATTTATAGTGAAATTACTTTTAACAATTCATTGATTTTTAGAAGGTGTAGCAAAGCACACCGGGCCAGCTAGTGGTCTATAAATATTACAAACTAGATGATCACTAAAGTGTGTATACAATGATTCAAAATCAAAATAATTCTTTAAAATTTTAAGCTAGTAAAGTAAAAAAATCCGGTTAGTGGTAATTGGTTTTCTCGGTAAATGGCGGTCCACTAAATAGTAGGGTAGGTGTACCCTCCTCCGTCGTATCCCTCTTATTCGTCTTAATTCATGAATGCATGTTTTAGAGCCGAAAATCACTTTCCACTTTAATTGGCTACTTCACATGATAAACTTACGCCTTTGAATTTATTTTCTATCACAAATTTGTCACTTTTAAAACTATTTTTTGAGATATTTTATTTTGAAATCTCGAAGTGAAATTAATTATTGGCACACTCCGCCATATTGAAAGACGAACTTAGTGATCCCCCCATAGTGATTCTTTGTTTTAAAGCTTCTTGTCAATGCATATAACAATCAAATTCAACAGAAAAGTGTTGAAATAAAATTAGAAAAATGATTTCAAACTAATCTGAACTATATAAATTTGTCAATATTCGATTGAAATCGAATCGCTCGGCCCCCATAATTCGTCGTAATTTTGCGACAGGAATAGGAAATCGTTTTGCAAGAATTGGAATTAGACCGGTTCATTTTTACTATTTTTTGCTGACCACAGTAGGACTCGTAGAGAAATTGCTTTTTATATACATACTAGCTGATCCCATACGAACTCCGTTTCGCTTTTAACTTGGAATATGTCATGAACTGTTTGTATGAAAGTCATTTGCCAAGCATTTGAAGATGCACTTCCGAATTCATTGTTACGTAATAATTGCAAAAATATTGGAGATCACTTTTTCTGTCTGCGACTTAATTTGAAATCAGGGATCAATTGACCCTCCAAACACCCCCGTGTATAAATTTCAACTCGATCGTTGCATAACAACGCAATTATTGCTAAAAAGTTAAACACCTTTCGGTGGTCTCTTATACAATTTTTGATATCTGAAATCAATTACCCGTCCCTCAAAACTCCCGTGAGCAAATTTTCAAAGCAATCCATTGCATAATAACGTCAATATTGCTAAAAACAATGAAAAATTAATTTATATGGACGACCCCTTTCGTGGACCCCTGGCAAAATATTTGACATCTGGAATCGATTGCCCGTCCCTGAAAACTACCGTATGCAAATTTTCATCCCAATCCGATGTATAATAACGACAATATCGCAAAAATATTGAAAAGCTTATATGGACGACCCCCTTTGCCAGCCCCTTACACTAAATTTAGTACTTGAAATCGAATGACCGTCCCTCAAAACTATCATGTACCAATTTTCATCCCAATCCGATGTGTAATAACGACAATATCACATTAACAGTGAATAGTTAATATGGACGACCCCTTTGGCCGACCCCTTATTTTAATTTGGATGAGTGAAATCAATTGTTTGTCCCTAATAACTCCTATGTGCAAATTTTCATCCCAATCCGATGTATAAAAACGTCATTATCACCAAGATATTGAAAAGTTAGTATGGACGACCCCTTTTTCCGGCCCCTTACACTGAATTTTATACCTCAAATCAATTGCACGTCACTCAAAACTATCGTGTACCAATTTTCATCTGAATAGGATGTATAATAACGCCAATATCGTAAAAACAGCAAACAGTTATTATGGATGACCCCTTTGGCCAACCCCTTACACAAAATTTAACAACTAAAATCGATTGCTCGTCTTTCAAAACACTCATGTGCAAATTTTCAACACAATCCGACATATCGCGAAAACAATATTTGTCTTGTATGGACGACCCCCTTCAGAAGGGGTCATCCGAAAATCTGAAAACATTTTTCATCTTTCCTAGTCCCAATAAGCATCCATGCCAAAAAAACAGACCTCTAGCTCTTAAGACGGCTGAGTCTATAGAGGACAAACAAACAAACAAACATACAGAAATTGCTCTTTATATATATATAGATATAGATTACTTGAATGTATTCAGCATTGCTTATAATGGATGGTTTTAAATGAACATAGAATTGATGGCTTTTTTAGCTAAGTGGTTGGTGTTTTACAAATTATATACTACCAGTACCGTGCATAATTTAATAGACGTTTGAGTGCACGCAAGAATATCTCCAACTTTACACTTTTCTAACGTTCAACTCCAATGACATTGTTTCTTCATAATTTTATATTTTAAGATTTGATTATTTTTGGTTCGATTATCTGATGACACTGAACCTCTCTCAAGTATTTGAAAGATTAGATACATCAATCGTATGAAAATTAGACTTTTTCAACTTCTTTCATTCAAACTGCAATATCTTACATACGACCAAACGCTTTGCTCTACAGAATGTTCACTGAGAGATCCTTGAAAACTAAAACTTCTCCAGTTTTCAGAAATTCTCTAAATGGAAATCAATAACTACTCGAGGAAAAAAAATCAATTCCTGGACCGATAACCTCGATTTCTATTGAATTTTGACGATGCATGGAAAATCGATGCAAAAAACTCCCGTTGAAGTTCAAAATGACAAGAGAATTTAGATGAATGAATAATTTAAACTTTGAAATAAGAGTTCACGATTCTCTGGTTTGGATCTCAATACAAGTTTGGATTAAAAAAATCGGAAGATATGTTTTTTTTACATAAAGTCGTTCAAAATAAAACAAAATCGAGCCCCTTTTTTATGCTGATTCCTACCATATAAGTTATGAAACTTGACTCATGTTTGCTTCATATTTTATAAATTCTCAGTGAATTTTCAACAAAAGATGTTTTGTCATTTTTGACATATTACAGTTTGAATGAAAAAGTCGAAAAGTTTTATCGCTCGTAAAAAAACTCGAATAGATGAGCTGAACCAGTCTAATGCACATTACAAGCATCAACGTGGCGTTGCTTTGTTTCGATATCCTTCTCGAGGGTTCCCACATGCTGGGATGGTTGAGGATGAAAAATCTGGGCAATTTTGAAAAAAAGTCTGTGTGTGTCTGTGCATAAGGAAAATCACAAATTTGGTACTAAAGAAGAAAGTAAATTTGGCGAATCGTGTGAGTGGGGGGAGCGTTTGTGCTATGGTGTTCGAGTTATTTTCGAGTTGATAACCATATAACAAACACTGTTCCCTACCACGTACCATGCCGATCTTATTTCAAAAAAAAAAATTTAATGATTGATTGGTCAAAGAATACAAGCCAGATTTTAGTCTAATCTGCCATTTACATATCTCATCTGATACATTAATATTGATTTTATCTGTCAATTTTGAAAGTCTGTAAGATCTGGCCACTCTCAGCAAAAATCTGGCCAAAATCTGTGTCTGACCAATATCTGGACGAAGGGTCAAAAGTCTTGGTTTTACAGACAAATCTGGGCACCTGGCAACCCAGCCCACATGTATAAGAATACACATGTTGACAAACCGCAAGAGTGATTTTGCCTCTCCTCAAATGTCTTGCTATTCAGTCTCATTACGTAGAAAAACATGTAGTTCTATTAAAAATGTTGATATTCTTTAAACATGGGTAGTTTCTGTGTAAATTTGTGCATTGTAATTTGTGTTAATTGTCTGTATGAATGTTATGAAATTTTATCTTACAGACAAATCCTGGATCATGGCAGCCCTGTCCGTTGGAGAGTGTGTTGGTAGAAAATACATTTGCAGTGTGGATTAAATTTGTAAGGTCTAATATTGTGCTGCCTGCAATAGCCTTAGCCAAGCAATGGTATCTAGCTGGGGGAGGAAGACTGAATAAAAAAAGAAAAAAATCTTTCAAACGTCAAATTTCTCTCATCAATCTACCGACCAGTGCGAAGGTTCAAAATTTTACTTTCTTATTTAACGATTTTCAATAAAACTTTTTTGATGCTGAAAAGCACTTGTTTTGCATAAAACAAGGTTTTTATTACGTTTTGTTTTGCTCTGGCAAATTCTTTCATGATCAGGCGTATTGAGTCGCTCAAATTTCGTTGAAGTTTTTGAAACTGATAAATAAAAATTGTTTGATTAATGGTTGTTCTAAAAATAGCTTAAACAACATATTTAGATTTTGGGTAGTTCTCATGGACCGAACAACATTTTTATATAGTTCAAAGTTTATATTTACGATAGAGTTGACAGACTGGTATTGGATAATCTAGCTGGTGTATACGATTTCGATGTTTACTTTTGAATCGGCAGCAATCAACTCAGAAGACTTAAATTTAGCACCTAAACAACTGAGTTACATGACTCGCTACACGAAACGGATCATTTAAAGTTAAAATTTGAACGATTACAAATCTTTTCAACAATTGCTGGCTTTTTGACGAACAGTAAAAAAACGATACAGAAAACGATACAGCGAATTTCAGTCTTCCTCCCCCAGGTATCTAGCTGCAATAACGCTACACACATTGTAATTATTCCGCTCGGGATAGTGACTTCTCGAATCGCAGGGAAATTTAGTAATTTAAACGAAACTCGAATGGAGACCCACCCGAATCACGAGACGGTTTCTTTTCCTGAAATCTGGGACGAAATTTCTACAAGTGCACAGGTACTCGAACAACCACGCAAACTGTCAAAAACTTACCGAGTAAGTTATTTCTACGCACCCGAAAGTTTATTGGGATTTTCTTTTGTTTGCATAGTTTTCGTTCCTTATTTTGTATTTTGTGTGCCCTTCGACTGGTGGCCGAGGCATGGGTGGAAACTGAAGGCGACTAAGCCAGTCACATTTGGGTCAATTCCAGCATCCGGGAGATGCTGAATCAGCAGCTGCACCAGGGTGAGGACGCGGTTAAACAATTCCTTCAAAACCATGACCAGGAGCTGACGAAGGCCGTTGAGACGTTCTAAGATTTGCCGGACGGGTTTGAGTCGCCGCAGAAGGATTGAAGCAACTGTCTTTTGTTAGCGCCAACAGTGGACAGGGATATTTTTCTGTTGCGAATTCTAGCGACCCGACCAAATGTAGGGACAGATCTCCACATATTGGTAAGTATTCTGCGGATTGGTTGGTTGAATAGTTATTGACTCGTTTTCATTATTTTCCGGACAGCTGAACTGGGAAAATAGCGGCCCTCGTTCCAGTCATGATAGCTGGAAGAAAGGAGCGAATGTCGATGCGAAAATTGAAACTTGGCCCAGGCTAGCCAATCACTTTTTGCTCTCGCAGGATCGCAGCGGAAGGATTCCCCTCAGAGATGGTCCTCATTGTGACACAAAGACACAGAGTATTCCGCAGCAGCTCTGACTCCGAGAACCATCCTGGAAGCTACTTATGTATGAAAAACTGGTAAATAAAGACATAAGATTAAAATTCCTACTTTTAATTTCATTTAATTCGAAAAAAAAACTATTTTCTACGATTTTTGGATTCTACGCACCGGCGATAAAACAGAAAAAAACTATCTGTTGCGTAAAGTGCACTAAACTTAACGTTGAGTTAAACACGCTTAACTTTATGTTGAGTTTAATGCATAAAACTTAACATTAAGTCCCTGCACTTTTTGTCCGAGATGCGTACAAAAAACTGGCGGTTGAGTTTATAATTTTTGCCGTGACCGTCCTGTATCACGGGGGATCGTTAACTGTCAAACGTTTTCTGTCCCGCTTTTTCTCTTCTTCATTATGTGTCGTGTTGAAAAGGAATGGGCGATGGAAGCGAAAAGTTATTCTTTCTCTCCTTAAGAAAAACGCCTTTAGAACTGTCAAAAGTTGGGTGAAATTATAGCTGCATCTCACTTGCACTAATGCAAAACCATCACCCAAATTCGTCAGCGCTTCCATCGCCTATTGAAGCGGTTCGTGCCAAGATATTTTTTAATTAAAGTGGGTTGAATTACCAAGTTCTAGTTGTTCCTGCAGAAACAACTAGAACTTCTGGAAGCCTGGATGGAGGAACCATTTATTCTAACAGCGTAGCTTGGGTGAAATATCAACATGTCGATGAATTGGCCATTGCAGCCTTTTTTAATGCAAGTTGCATTATCTAACAAAGATGCTGGGGCAGAACATCAAGATGACTGCCAAGGGCCTGAAGAACAGGTTGATTGAGCAGCATTCGTGGTAATGAAGCAGGTAATTTTTATAAGATGATTGTTGGTAACATAAAAATTAACACTTAGTTTTTATTTTCAGACGAAATCCCGGGCCAACCAAAATATACTCCAGGACCGTCAGCAAATTTATATTTGTATGCAACTCATCCAGTTAATAAATGTAATTTTCAAAAGTTCAGATGTTTGTAATTTTTTGCTAAATAAATCCCTAATTCCAATCCAAAACTTGAAAGAAAGCAGTCTCGAGCCTACAGGAGAATTTCGAACTTCCTGCATACCACAGGAGGAACCTACAGGTGATTTTGACAATCGTTTTCCTCTAGTGTTTTTCTGTCCTGAGATCGTCCTGTAATTTTCAGCTGTTGAAAATACAGGACGAAATCGTCCCTACCACAGGAGAAAAGATTAAGTGTGTACCTTGAGATTTCTCGGCTAGACCATTTTATTGAGGTCGAATTCACAGTGAGCGCGAAGCGAAGTGCGAAGCGAATTTCCAATTCGCGCGAAAAAACGCTTCTCATTGAAACACGTTGAAAAAAACATCGACCGGCCACAGTGCAAGCGAATTTTCGTGCGAAGACCCGGCTGAATCGCGCGAATTCATCCTGTTCATCCGGACATACACTGAAAATATTCTTCCGGATATTTTTTATCGTAAAATGATTTATCCAAAAAATCTTTTTCAAAAGTTTATTTATTTAATTATCATTGCTGTTTCTATGTTGCGAATGAAAAATGCACGGTTTTTTTAGCGCGAATTTTCGAAAAAACGCGGTTTCAGTCTTTTTCAATTGAAACAAATTCTAACTGGCAATACACGACCGGTGGCATGAAAGCCCCAAAATATGTGAACAGGGTGAAGGGGTTGAACGGATAGAGGTTAGAATTTGTTATCCGACGCCATCTTGAAATCCAATATGGTTCCTTCCACTCAACTTTGAAATGCTGGAAGTGACTGAAAAGCACATGAAACTCCCACAATATGGGTATTGGATGAAAGTACTCAATAAGTAGAAGTCGAATCACGTCGAATTTGGCTGTTCGACGCCATTTTGAAATCAAAGATGGCGGTTTCCGCTTAATTCAAAATGCAATATATAACTGAAAATCGTATGTTCCATCTACAATATAAGAAATAAATGAGTAAAAGGGATCAAAAAGTAGATGAAAAATTACTAACAAAATTTTTGAGAAAACTGCAAAAAAGCACTGAAATGAATAAACAAACGACATAAAAATCACAAAATTAAAAAAAAAAAAATGACAAATCGGAACATATAATGATGAATATATTACAAATATATCGCAAATACGACGAAAAAATGCCCCAATCTATACAAATCTATAGGCTTGTGATATGTGTAACTCAGTTGGCAAGTTAGTTCCCTCCTAAGCCAATGTCCGAGAGTTCAAATACAAGAGTAATAATCGAATGCAGTTGTACTGGATAAGACTTTCAGTATGAAGAGAAGTTGGTAAAACTACTATAATCGAACGAAAAAAGACAAATCTATAAAAAAAAAACATACAATCAAATGAACGAAAAATCTGACAGAACTATGACAAAAATACGACAAATGAAAACATGACAAAATTATGGAAAAAAATTAAAATAAAATGACAAAAATCTTACAGTACTATAACAACCTTTGTCAACTGTTTGTCATAATTTTGTTTTTTTATCGTAGTTTTGTTACATTTTTATCATTTTTTCATAGCTTTTATACATATATTTTTATTACATTTGTAAGATTTTTGTTATAGTATTGCCAGATTTATGTTATTTTATTGCAAAATTTTGTCATATTTTTTAATTTTGATTAGTTATTATATTTTTCATATTATTATTTCAATTTTCATATTTTCCATAATGTTGTCAAATATTTGTAAAAGTTTTTATTACGAGTTTTGGAATTATTGTTAATTTTTCGTTATTATTTAGTCAATTTTATTAATTTTGTAAGATTTTTTTTTTAAATTTGGTCAAGGCTTTGCCATTTTAATGTCAAATTTATCATAGATTTGGTATATTTTTATCATTGTTGCATTGAAATTTACACTAAAGTTATTAGTCCTAAAATAGTTTACGATACGAGCGATTGGCAAAATGAACACATTAAAACCCATCCCCATACTGAGTAAAATCAGCGTGTTGTTATTATTAAACCAAAATTGGTTTAAATGTGCCAAGCGTGAGATTTTGTGTTAAGAGCACCCAAGAGTGAGGAAAGCAAATAAAGCGTGCAGCCGAACATGTCAAAATTCGACGTGGAAAAAAGAAACGCCATTTTGTATTGAAGTGCCGGCGCAAATAGACGCGGCAGTGTGCGAGCACCAAAATTGGGCCGCAAAAAGTGCCTTTTTGGACATCCGGAGAGCCGTTGGAGCATCCAGCAACACGCAAACCGCGTGCTCCAGGATTTGCCGTGGAAAAGCAGGTAAAAAACTTTCCGGTAGTGCACCGAGCACTTTGAACTTAAGTTCTTTTCCCCATCGGTCAGGAAACCGTTCCAAAACGCGGTCTGGCGAAGGCCAAAGAAAGGAGGCTCGGAACCGGTATCTCGGCTGGTAAAGACGGCCAGAAAGGTGAAGGCTCGAGGAGCCAATAATATCAACATTTCCTCGCCACAAAATCCGCCTACAAAAGGAGCTGGTGAGAAGACGGTGCGAACCCTAACACTTGCAAGGTAAGCGACCAAGTTCTAAAGCGAACTTTCCGAAAGAATAACAACGCTCTTCTCCACGGCAGGCCACGAATCCAAATCGTCGGTAGGCAAAGGCATCAGTCGGAAGAGCGAGACAGAGCCACACATCCACGTGTGTAAGTATCACGTGAAAGAATACGCCGACAAACCATTGACACGTTTTGCTTCCTCAGGGCTCTTTTTTCTCCCCTCATCTCAACGGCCTTCCGGTGCGGCAATTTCGGGCGAGCCGAAAAAAAATCAGCAGCCCCCTGGTAGACCCCAGGAGGGCGCCATAAGTGTAGGACGGAGGCACGAATCAACGAAGACCAGCAGCCCCCTGGTAGACCCCCAGGAGGCGCCACAGGCGTAGGGCCACAGTTCCCGCAGTGCTGCCAATCGGCACTCCGAATCGCCGAGCAGCACAACAAAGCTCGGAGGCCTCGGGACTCTGCCGTGAAGTAAAGTGGAGGTCTTCCGGCAGAGAGGGTCCACAAGGGAAAGCAACAGCACACGCAGCGCGGCCAATCGGCCCCAGGCGTAGGGCGGCCGACCAGCAGCAACGGTGCCACCAATCGGCCCCAGGCGTAGGGCGGCCGACCAGCAGCAACAGCGCCACCAATCGGCCCCAGGCGTAGGGCGGCCGACCAGCAGCAACAGCGCCACCAGTCGGCCCCAGGCGTAGGGCGACCGACCAGCAGCAACGGTGCCACCAATCGGCCCCAGGCGTAGGGCGGCCGAATAGCAGAGGAGGCACGAGGTGCCATCCGATCGGCGCTCTGTCGAGAGGCGGCGGACGCATGCAGGGCAGGCGAGGTACCGCACAAAAGGGGTCCATTCAACAAAATGCGCTATGAACATGTTTTGATAATCAAACGAACGATACATGTGTATGCTCAAGTGCTCTCTATCTATCGATAAAACCGCTAACTTTCGGGTCGCACAGCGTTAAAGCAAAGTAATGGAGACAATCGTCGAAGCCGCTTGCGTTCCATCGCCGCACTGGGGCGAAGAAATCCCGGCCAGCCGGTGCGAACAGGGCCACTTCCCATCGCCGCACCAGTGGTGAACAACATCGGGTGGCACCGCCGCCGAAGAGGTTCGCTTTTGTCGCCGCACCAGTGGCGAGAAAATCCCGAGACGATCGCCGAATCCGCCGCCATCTATCGCCGAACCGGAGGCCGTATTCCGGCGAGCAGGGACGAACCGAACCACTTTGCGTCGCCGCATCGGTGGCAAACATCTGGAGGAGCGGCCGCCAAACCGGACCCATTCCAATCGCCGCATCGGTGGCGAACATCCAGAGCAGCAGCCGCCGACTCCGAGGCATCCGAGGAGGGAGGAAGCATATTGCAACCTTGTGAAAGCGAGTAAGTACACGCGATCGGGGAAAAGATGGGAGGTTTGAGTTATTAAATGTTGCCCAATACACTTAAAGTTAACCCCAGCTTGATTTTTCTTGATTGTGGCACCGACCACGGAAAGATACCATTATATCATATTGTTGTAATATTTTTGTCACCTTTTCCATATTTATTTAAAAGTTTTGTCAGCGTTTCTTAATTTTTGTTGTTATTATATTGTAAATTTTTTTTCATTATTTTGTTATATTTTTGTCATAGTTTTGGTAGATTTTTTTTCTTGCGATTTTCAGTCATTTAAAATATTTTAAAGTTGAGCGGAATCCACCGTATATGGATTTCAAGATAGCGTTTCATAGCGTCAGACTGCAAATTTCGACTTTTTATAATTGATTCTTCTCACCTAATAAAGTCTGCTTCATTTAATATTGGAACAAATTCTTTTGCTCATTGTGGCGCTCCTAGTGGACGGATTTGGAAACTTTTTTCACCCACGTGTCGGGAAATTCATTACCTTTCACCATGTATTTATGTCATAACACCAAACGATAGCATTTTGTAAACAACTGCCATGGAAGCCGAACGGAGAGATCAAATTGTGCACAGTTTTCTTGAAAATCCATTGTTGTCGGCATCGAAGCTAGCTAAACAGCGATTCCAATGTTTACATTGAAAGAGTGTGGATGTTCGTTTTTTAATTTGGATTGATTGGCTGTTTTAAAACTTTTAAACTGTTGTATTGTCATTATTATTAAGAAGAACTGTGATAATTTTAGCGATAAATTCACAAGTATACCTTCTGTGATAAATAAGTGACCGTACTAAGATGAGTGGCGAGGATGCTGCTCCCGACGGAGCAGCATCAGCACATAACCTCAACCAACCGATACTGAATTCAGGACAAGAAAGGATGGAAGATGACGTTGAAACAACTAGCAGAGGAAAGGACCACGTCGACGCTGCAAGTAGAAAAACATTCAAAAACTATAATTATCAAAATGGGGATTGCCGTCCATATCGCGTAATAGTTGAGAACACAGATATAGAAAAACGAAAAGTTGTTAACAGGTTACAAATAGGAATAATGCTACATCAAAATGGTTTTGATAAATGTATCGATGATATCAGGAAGACAGCTAGAAATAAAGTAACAGTGTACGTAGGGAATATAAAAGATGCCAATAGATTGGCAAATTGCCGGAATCTAAATCTACAGGGATTCAAATCTTATGTTCCAAAACAATTCGTCACGGTGACAGGGGTTATTTCTGGTATACCACTTGAAATGCAAGATGAAGAAGTAAAACAGTTTATCAAGGCCAAAGCAGAAATAGATTCCGTTTTTCGAATGCATCGCTATAAAGACAAGAAAAAGGAACCCACATATAAAATGGGTGTAGTTTTCCGTACTAATACTTTGCCAAATGACATCAGTATATATTCTGTGATACATAAAGTCCAACCGTACATTAGAAAACCGATAATCTGTTTTAAATGTCTTCGTTATAACCACTTGTCCAAAAATTGTAAAGCGTTGACTGAAAAATGTATGTCATGCGCTACAGAACACTCAGCCGAAAATTCTTGTAATGTTTTAAAATGTTTGTACTGTCCAAATTCTAATCATAAGACGACTGATAGAGTGTGTCCTAGATGGAAGAAAGAAAACGACTTACAGGCAATAATGGCTAAGAAATGCATGACCTACCAGGAGGCAAGGCAGTACTACGAGGTTCCAACTGAAAATATGTTTGATGTTTTGAGGACTACAGAAGATTTCCCAACAATTACAGAATCATACTCAAGAGTTGCAGCTAGCGGGCGTAATTTTCCTCAACAACTACAACCAAAGCGCAGTGAGTGGAGTTCAAATGACAAAAGAAATAGATCTAAAAAAGAAAACAAAGAACCAAATAAACTTAATGTAGAAACAGATAGTGTACCTGGAGTGGCTAGTATTTTGGGATTAAATCAAAACGAATTCGCTAAAAAACGTAAAATGGAAGAAGAAAAAGAGGAAACAAGAGGATTTGGGATGTTCAATAATTATAAAACAGGAGAGTTAAAGAGGTTTAAAAAAGAAATTGAGGAATCAATTAAAAAACAATCACAAGAAGAATTGAAACAAATAATTTTAACAATTAGCATGAAATTAGAAACTATTATGAAACCACATGGCACAAAAGGAGGAGAAATATCAGCTTGCATCTTGGGTGAATTAAATAAAATGATAGGATCAGTAGGAGACAAATAATGTTCACCGGCGATTTCAAGGTGTTACAGGCAAATATTCAAAGTCTATTCCGAAACAAAAACGAACTAACACATGAACTGTATACCCAAAACTATGATGCAGCATTGCTTTCGGAAATCTGGGTCAAACCAGAACAAATGTCTACTTTACGATGGAATATTCAAGGTTACCATCGACATCTGGCACCCCGTGCTGATGGGTATGGAGGAGTAGGAATATTCTTGAAGGAGGAATTTAAATTTGACAACATTCAATTACAAACAACAGACGATTTTGAAACGCTCGGAATATTCATACCTAAATTAGATCTGGCTCTAGTAGTCGTATATGTGAACCCAAGAATATCAAACGATAATTTGGAATCCGCCATAACAACACTCTTTAACGAAACAGCTAGATTCGGTAAAGTAGTAGTAGGAGGTGACTTTAACAGTCATAACGTAATATGGGGATGCCAAGAGTCAAACGGCAAAGGAACAATTGTACATGAAGCCATAATAGGAGCTAATTTATTATTATTGAACACTGGAGCTGTAACTTATATTCCTCCAGTTTCCAATCAATGATCTAGTGCTATAGATTTAACATTGTGTTCTCTAAGTTTATTTAATGTGGTTCAATGGAAAGTTGTTGATAAAAATTTTGGAGGAAGTGGACACCTATTTATTGAGATCTGCCTGGATTTAAGAATAAACCGTAAACAAAAATACTACTACGATAAACAAAAAATATCGGAGGAAATGGCACAGGTTGAGCACTGGGAATTCGAGGATTTGAAAGATCTGTCTAAACTTTCCCAAAACATAACTAAAAAACACAAAAAAAATAAGCAAACATACACCAAAATACTACTGGAGCTCGGAGTTATCCCAGCTCTATGAACAAAAACAAAACGCACTACGTAGTTACAATCAATGCTGTAGTAGTGAAAACCTAGTTTTTTGGAAAAGATCTTCTGCTATTTTCTTGAAATCTAAACTTGAACACATTAAAAACAAAATGATAGAACTCTCCAGCTCCATGGATCCTAGAAATTCGCATGAAAATTGGAAACTCGTTAGACGTTTAAAATTTCTCCCGGTTACTAACCCTAAAAACAATCCTTTAAACACCAGCAAGGATATGGCTTTACAGTTTCTCACCAGCAACTTTGGCCCATCAAATTACAAAGAACCTCTCCCACCAGCAAACAATACAAGAACATCCATACTAAACTATCGACATTGGAAAAACTTCATGCGAAATAAATCCCCAACATCATCACCAGGTACAGACTATATAAACTATAATGCATTAAAAAATTTAGATCTACAATCAGTCACAAAAATAATAGAACTGCTAAACGGAATGTGGCAAAAAGCAACTCTAGAAGATCACCTAAAGGAAATAAAAATTATCCCTATATTAAAGCCCAATAAACCACCAAATGAAATATGTTCCAGCCGATCTATAGCGCTTTTACCAACCGTTGTAAAAATATTAAACGCAGCAGTATTAGTAGACATCCAACAAACGTGTGAAAAGAACAATGTCATTCCAGATTTATCTTTTGGCTTTCGCAAAGGTATGTCTTCTGAGCATTGTATAACGTATGCAACAAATCTTCGAAGTTTGAAGAAATTCAAACCGACTTCAAAGAATTGAAAGTCCAGAATGAGAGCCTTAAAAGCGAAGTATCCGATTTGAAAAATTCTCAAGCATCTCTTACGAATAAAGTTAATAAGTTGGAATCTAATCTGAATAAAATTAATAAAGAATCTATTTCTAAAAATGCTATGTTTTTTGGAGTTCCGTCTTACAATAACGAAAATATAAGCGAACTAGTTAGCAAAATATGTAACACCATTGGGTTTGACTTTAAATTGGACCAGCTAGAAAACATCACACGACTTTATTCTTCAAAAAATAATGCTGATCGCCTGGCTCCGATCAAAATAGTATTCAAGGACATTGCTGTTAAAGAAGCTTTATTCCTTAAGAAAAAGGCTTTTGGAAAACTGAATTCCTCCACCGTAGGTCCGAGTTATGTAATCGACGGTAAAAGTTTTAACATAACCCTTCGAGATGAACTAACACCATTCTCTATGGAACTGTTAAACGATCTGAGTCACAACAGTTATTAGGATTGCAATTTGTTTGGCCAGGTAGGGGAGGGGCAATTCTTGTAAAAAAAGATGTAAACTCTAAACCAGACCTAGTAAAAGATAGAGATGATTTGGCTCGGATCAAAAGTAAATATTTGGCAAATTTAGATACCAATATTTCACTTTCCCAACACGCAACTCCATCACCTAAACGTAAAAGAACCTAATTTTAAGAACATAATTTTAAAGATTTGTGATTTTGTAATTTGATTAAAATGGAACTTGTAAGTAATGAATGTCACCTCACTGTAGAAGATTTCAACTCTGCAGTACAATTGAATGCAAATAATAATTTATGTATCTTTCAGTGGAATATTTGCAGCATGAATGACCTTGAAAAATTTGATAATATTTTGCAAACAATTGAATATATTAATATTCCTATCGACGTTATCGTCATAAGCGAAACTTGGTTGAAGCAAGAACATTGTTCGTTGTATAATATTCCCGGATATAACTCATATTTTTCGTGTAGAGAACAGTCTTATGGAGGTCTAGCAGTGTATGTTAGAAAAAACTTAAAGTGTAGAATGACTAAAAATATATGTATTGATGGTTTTCACAACATTGGTGTAGAAATTAAAATAAAGGAACAAACTTTTGATATACATAGTATTTACAGGCCACCTTCGTTTCCTGTTAATAACTTCTTTCAAATTCTCGAAAATATTTTGTCATCTGTTCCACACAATCACTCTTGCTTCCTAGTCGGCGATATCAATATACCGGTCAACATGAAAAACAATAACAATGTTAAACACTATTCGTCGCTCCTAGAATCTTACGGTTTTGTATGTTCTAATACATTCTACACAAGACCAAAAAGTAAAAACATACTCGATCACGTAGTTTGTAAACTCAATGACTTGTCTTTATTAAGGAATGATACTATCAATAATAAAGTTAGCGATCACTCTCAAGTAATAACGACCCTCAAACTGCCATCCAACAAGTGTAAAGTTGTCCTACATAAAAACATAATTGATCACTCAAAATTGAATCGTTTGTTCTCAGATTATCTTAAGAGCATAGAACATGTTGAAGACGCCGAAAGTTGCCTTCTAGAAATTACTTCTGTTTATAATAGATTGGTATTGGAATGCACAAGAAAGATATCCCGAGAAATGAAAATTAAAGAGAAGCCTTGCCCTTGGATGTCATTCGATCTCTGTGCCTTAATCAAAATAAAATACAATTACCTTAAACGCTTGAAACGCCACCCAAATGATTCACACCTAAAGGATATGCTAAAGCATATTTCTAATAAGGTGGACAAATGTAAAAAGAAGAGCAAGTTATCATATTATGAAAGTCTACTTAACGAAACGACCAATAATAAAGTGTGGCAAAACATTAATAAAATCTTGGGGAAAAATAAAACCGACACTCAAACAATTCTAAAAGTAGAGAATGTGGTCCTTGAGAAAAACGACGAAGTTTGCGAAGCGTTCAACAAACATTTTTCTAATATCGGTAATGTTCTTGCAAAGGATATTCCCAGAGAACCACATTCTGATCCGTTGGCCTTTACTAATCGTGTCTCCAACTCTATTTTTTTACACCCGGGAACGCAAAATGAAGTTATTTTGATAATAAATTCACTAAAAAATAAAAAATGTTGCGGTCATGACAAAATTTCTACCTCTCTTATTAAAGATAACTGTAATGATTTCGCTAGAATTCTTTATCAGTGCTTCAACAATATAATTGAGACAGGAGTGTATCCTAGTTCTCTTAAAATTGCAAGAGTGGTACCTATATTTAAATTAGGAGACAGCCTTGACGTAAATAACTACCGTCCGATTTCCACTTTAAGCGTTTTTAACAAAGTGTTCGAAAAAATGTTAATCAACAGAATCAATAAATTTTTGGAGGAGAACAACCTCATTTATAATCTACAATATGGATTTAGAGCAGGATCTAGCACCTTAATAGCCACCTGTGAACTAATGGACACAATCATAGAAAATATTGACTCGAAAAAACTTGTAGGAGCCTTGTTTCTAGATCTGAAGAAGGCGTTTGATACTTTGAACCACGATATTCTGTTGCGTAAACTTGAATTTTATGGGATTAGGGGAATTGCGAATGATGTCATTCGTAGTTACTTAACAGGTAGGAAACAATACGTTTCTATTGGTAACACTTATAGTTCACTAAGAGATATGGACACTGGAGTTCCTCAAGGGAGTAATATTGGCCCTTTGCTTTTCTTACTTTATGTGAACGATGTACAAAAACTTCCTCTACATGGTGTTCCAAGGCTTTTTGCAGATGACACTGCACTTTTTTATCCAGCAAACAGTCCCTTGCATATTGTTAGTCAAATTGAAGATGATCTTAAAGTTCTTTTGAAATATTTCAATGCAAATTTGCTTACCTTAAATTTCTCAAAAACAAAATACATGATAATACATTCTTCACGGAAAATCGTCCCTTCTCACGGAGATCCAGTAGTCGTTAACAATGTTATTGAGAAAGTGACAAATTTTAAATATCTTGGGCTTCTAATAGATGAAACCTTATCTTGGAAAAATCATATCATAAATTTGGAGAGTAAGATCTCTTCCCTTTGTGGAATTCTCTGGCGGATTAAGCAATTCGTACCGCGTCACATTTTATTAAAATTTTATTACGCCTTTATACATTCTCTATTCAATTACTTGATTGCGCTATGGGGACGCGCCTCGATATCACTTCTAACACGCCTTCAAACATTGCAAAATCGTTGCTTGAAAATTATATTTAGCCTTCCGTTATTGTTTCCAACTAACCAGCTTTATTCTAATATATCCCATAATATTTTACCCCTTTTTAAAATGTGTGATTTGCAAACCCTTCTTTTTGTATTTGATAATATACATTCCACAACGAATAGGAACATAAATTTCACAATCGGAGAACGACTGCACAATACTCGTCAATCGCGTCATCTTCAACAAAGCATATCGACAACCAATCTTGGTCAATGTAGAATTTCCTTCATTGGGCCAACCAAATATAACATATTGCCTAATGAATTAAAAAATATACAATCGACTTGCCTTTAAATCCAAATTGAAACACTATCTCAAAGGAATTAATGTTCGCAACTACCAACCATCATATCAGTAATCATAATATTCATTTTTTTTTCTTTTTTTACCTTTTATTTTTTTTTTAATTTAACTTTAAGACAGCCATAGTTTAATGTTAGTATAATGTAAGTTAATCATAATCTAGTAATTTTTATTTTGTTCTGTGAATCTCTTAAAAGGATATTTTTCCACTGAGATTCACGTGTAATCGTTAATATAGTATTTATTCTCGTACATTCTCTCGCATCTAGCTTACATAAAAAAAAAATTGGTTCCCAGCATGAGTAGAGTTTTGTTCGCGTTTGTTATTGTTTTTGTGCTGTCGACATGCTGGGAACAGAAGCGTCCATTTCCAGGGGGCTCAAACGAGTTTCTTGGTGTGGGGGAGTGTGGCGGGCAATTTAAAGGTAAAAAAAAAAAAAAAAAATTAAAGCAGCACGAAGAGCCAACTATACCACAATTGGTGTCTTCTTTGATTTTTCAAATGCTTTTAACACTGTCGACATTGAAAAATTATACAGTATCATGATACAAAATGGTTTCAACGAAGATACATGTACATGGATCTACAATTTTTTAAACAACCGGAAAACACTCATTCACACCGATCAAGGAATTATCAGCCAAACTATTTGACTTGAGTACCACAGGGCGATGTTATGTCACCTGTGTTATTTAATATTTACACAGCTTCTTTGCATAATACAAACCTCGACCCAGATATAACAACTTTACAGTTTGCAGATGATTTTCTAAAAATTGTCAAAGCAAAATCTTTAGAAAAAGCCATTAAAAAGATGCAATCTGAAATAAACCGATTTATGGCAAAAGCTACGGAGTTAGGATTACGTCTTAATAGCTCAAAAACAAAGGCAATGCTATTTAAAGAAAGTGATAAACAGCTCCACTTAAGAATGGGAGGAGAAACCCTAGAAACAGTGAGGAGCTACAAATATTTAGGTATAACACTTGATCAGGCACTCAGATACGGTATACATGTTAAAATGCTTAAACAAAATGTGTTGGACAGACAAAACATGCTAAAAATAATCAGTGGTATACGATATGGTGGCACACCAAGAGTGATGATGCTGTACCATAGAGCCTTGTACGGGAATTATTTGAATTACGGTGCAGTCATCTATGGAGGAACAGCTAAGAAATATTGTGACATGTTAGAAGTAACGAATAGACAATGTCTGAGAATTGCTACAGGATGTACTAAAACTACACCAATAAACACATTAGCAGCAATAGCTGGAGAAGAACCGCTGACATTCAAACGAACCTATTTAGCAAAAAAACGTATTGCCTTGCATATCCATCGTAACGATCTAATTGCACAACAACTACACTCTTTAGATTTGGACAACATCCAAAGTGAAGCAAAGTACACTTTTCTAGAAAGAATTTACATTAAAAACATACAAGAATTTCAAACGATATACACAGAAACAAAACCAGAAATAGAAATAAGAGTCGAGATAGAAGACCAAATGATAGGCTCAAGAATGAAAAAGAATGAAACATCTCCAATCGTTATGAAAAAACTGGCCCAAGAAATGATAAACAACCATTATAGTCACCGTGACCAATGGTACACTGATGCTTCTAAAAGTACAAAAAATGTGGCATTGGAATTTATGACGCTTCTTCCGATACAAAGATAAGCATTTCCTTAGTAAATAATGTTAACATTGCAACTGCAGAACTTTTAGCTATAAGGGTACAAACACAGTGAGCGCGAAGCGAACTGCGAAGCAAAATATTCATCCACCGGATGAATTTCGCAAGTTCGTTTTTGAAGGCCGGCCACAGTGTACGCGAATTGCGAAGCGGTTCAACACTGAAAAAAACCTTCGGAGTTTTGCAAAAATTAATCACTCGTGAAAAAATCTTTACAAATTAATTTCCAGAATCAAAACTGTGAGCGAGGAATACGTACCGAGGCAAAAAAATTAATCCGCGTTAATTCCGGAAAACTGTGGAAAAAAAACCTTGCGCGTTCTAGGACCGCAGGGATTATGAAAAGGAATCTTAAGGTCATGAATACTCGGTGCCTGGACTTTCTGAGTACGTCGGAGAATAGATTTTTGACACTCAAATCCTATATGGCGGCTGCAGCCTAACACCAAAATGCTTTGAATGACTGAAAATCGCATAAAACAAGCATAATGTGGATAAAGTCTGCTTCATTTAATATTGGAACAAATTCTTTTGCTCATTGTGGCGCTCCTAGTGGACGGATTTGGAAACTTTTTTCACCCACGTGTCGGGAAATTCATTACCTTTCACCATGTATTTATGTCATAACACCAAACGATAGCATTTTGTAAACAACCGCCATGGAAGCCGAACGGAGAGATCAAATTGTGCACAGTTTTCTTACGAGTACGAGTACGAGAATTTCTTCGAAACAGCAATGAATAATTATTTTCATTTTTTTTTATGAAAGAGTAAAGAAAATGCTACATTTGTATGAAAAACAAATTATGAATTCGGTAATAAATGACTGAACTACACGCAATTGTTTGTGTTCCAATATTAAATGAAGCAGACTTTACATCCGTCGAACTTGGTCAGCACTTGGTCGTACAGCTTTCGAGCACGGATTCTGGCCACATTGTTCTGCTTCAGCGTCCGATTTGGCTGTTTGCTGGCTCGGAATGACCTTATTCCTTCCCGGAGACGAATTCGTCGCACTGTGCGTACTGTGAGCGGCCTGGAACCGCCAAATTATTGGCCAAATCGCGATTTGAAAGATTGGGATTCCTCTTGACGGCCTTGATGACTTTCCCACGCAGTTTCCGGTCGACAGTTCCACTCCGACGCTTCGAATGCGGCTTCCGAGCCGTCGTCAATGTTTCCTTGTACTGCTTGATAACACGCCATACGGTATTTCTGGGCATTTTAAGCTGTTTAGCTATGTATGTGTATGTATGGATCTGTTTGAATGGCCGAGAGTTTAATACTCTATATCACCACTACTTGGTTATATGTCGATTTTCGGTGATTTTTAGGGATGCTCCTTTTTTCCTTAGTTTTCGATCAATTTTTCTCCTATTCTAGATTTTCATGCGAGCTTTCTCTAGGAAACTGAGGATTTCCTTCAGTTTTGTTACTTCAAAATTTTGGATAATTTCGATCAGATTGGAATATCGATCCCAATCATAGTGATTCCTTATATGGTTGAATTGAATGCACTTGAGAAGTGCATGCTCGGTGGTAAAATTCGTATTGCATAGTTCACACAATTTTGTTTCTCGAATTTTCATCACTCCTAAATAATAGGGCGAATAGTCATGGCCACTTAGTAAGCGATTCAAAGTGCGAATTTGAATGTTGCCTAATTCGATATCCCAGTACCAGGGTTTGGTAGAGAAATTTGATTGTAGTTCATAAAATTTGATTCCTTTTCTTTCATTGTGCACCATGTTCCTATACCATAAATTCGTGGATTCGAGTGATTCTGATTTGTATCTCATATATGCATCATCGAGTCTCAGTTTGTTCTCTAGTAATATTGGTCCGTCTAGTCCTTGTTTCGCTAGAACGTCTGCATGTTCGTTTCCCTCTATTCCGACATGTGAGGGTATCCATTGAATTTTTACATTTTTTGTTGTAGCTAGGGAACATATGTCGTGCGTGACTTGATCAAATTTTTTGTTTGTAATGTCCCTTTTTAAAATTTTACAGGCTGACTGGGAATCAGTGAAAATTACAACTCCAGTTCCTTCTTCGTTGTGTATTTGTTCTAGAGCTACTCTTAGGTCGAATTCACAGTGAGCGCGAAGCGAAGTGCGAAGCGAATTTCTAATTCGCGCGAAAAACCGCTTCTCATTGAAACACGTTGAAAAAAACATCGACCGGCCACAGTGCAAGCGAATTTTCGTGCGAAGACCCGGCTGGATCGCGCGAATTCATTCTGTTCATCTGGACATACACTGAAAATATTCTCTCGGAAATGTTTTATCGTAAAATGATTTATCAAAAAAATATTTTTCAAAAGTTTATTTATTTAATTATCATTGCCGTTTCTGTGTTAGTAATAAAAAATGCACGGTTTTTTAGCGCGGATTTTCGAAAAAAAAACGCGGTTTCAGTCTTTATCAATTGAAACAAATTCTAACTGGCAATAAACGACCGGTGGCATGGAAGCCCCACAATACGTGTATAGGGCGCAGGGGCTGAACGGATAGAAGTTGGAATTTGTTATCCGACGCCATCTTGAAATCCAATATGGTTCCTTCCACTCAACTTTAAAATGCTGGAAGTGACTAAAAGCAGATGAAACTCCCACAATATGGGTATTGGATGAAAGTACTCAATAAGTAGAAGTCGAATTTGGCTGTCCGACGCCATTTTGAAATAAAAGATGGCGGTTCCCGCTTAATTCAAAATGCAATTAAGAACTGAAAATCGTATGGTCCATCCACAATACAAGAAATGAGTGAAAGGGATAAAAATTTGATGAAAAATTACTGACAAAAATTTAACAAAATTTAAAAAAGCATGAAATGAATAAACAAAAATATGACAAGTGTTATAAAACTAAAGTAATATTGACAAAAATATAACAAAACTGTGGGAAAATATGAATAACTATTACTAAAATTTAAAAATATGACAAAAAAAATCAAGACAAATGACAAAACTTTGAATAAAACACGACAAATGTGGTAAAATAATTATGCCAAAAATATGACAAATTTAAAAAAATTAGACAAAAATATGAGGAAAAATTCACAGAAATAGCAGCAAAACTATGACAAATGAGAAAAATGACAAAATAATAACAACAAATCTATATATATAAAAAGCAATTTCTGTATGTTTGTTTGTTTGTTTGTTTGTCCTCTATAGACTCAGCCATCTTAAGGGCTAGAGAGCTGAAAATTGGCATGGATGCTCATTAGGACCAGGAAGGATGAAAAATGTTTTTAGATTTTCGGATGACCCCTTCTAAAGGGGGTCGTCGATAGAAGACAAATATTGTTTTCGCGATATTGACGTTACTTTTCGTCGGATCGTGTTGAAAATTTGCACATGAGTGTTTTGAAAGACGAGCAATCGATTTCAGGTGTCAAATTTTGTGTAAGGGGTCAGCCAAAGGGGTCATCCATATTAACTGTTTGCTGTTTTTGCGATGTTCACGTTATTATACATCGTATTCAGTTGAAAATTGGTACACGATAGTTTTGAGTGACGTGCAATCGATTTCAGGTATCAAATTTAGTGTAAGGGGCCGGCAGAAGGGGTCGTCCATATAAAATTTTCAGTATCTTAGTGATATTGACGTTTTTATACATCGGATTGGGGTGAAAATTTGCACATAGGAGTTATTAGGGACAAACAACTGATTTCACTAATCCAAACTAAAATTAGGGGTCGGCCAAAGGGGTCGTCCATATTAACTATTCACTGTTGATGCGATATTGTCGTTATTATACATCGTATTCAGACGAAAATTGGTACACAAGAGTTTTGAGAGATGAGCAATGGATTTCAGGTATTAAATTCAGTGTAAGGGGCCGGCAAAGGGGGTCGTCCATATTTTTGCAATATCGTCGTTATTTTACATCGGATTGGGATGAAAATTTGCACACGGTAGTTTTCAGGGACGAGCAACCGATTTCAGATGTCAAATGATTTGCCAGGGGTCGACGAAAGGGGTCGTCCGTATAAATTAGTTTTTCACTGTTTTTAGCAATATTGACGTTATTATTCAATGGATTGCTTTGAAAATTTGCACACGGCAGTTTTGAGGGAAGGGCAATCGATTTCAGTCATCAAAGGTTGTATAAGAGCCCCCGAAATGGGGTTTAGCTTTTTGGCAATAATTGCGTTGTTATGCAATGATCGAGTCGAAATTTATACACGTGGTTTTTTGGCACGCTCAAAGGATTTCTGATTTCAAATTTAGTGGCAGACGACAGACAAAGTGATCGACCAATATTTTTGCAATTAGGTATTACTTAACAATGAATTCAGAAGTGCATCTGGAAAATGCTTGGCAATTAGCTTTCATACAAACTGTTCATGACATATTCCAAGTTGAAAGCGAAACGGAGTTCGTATGGGATCAGCTAGTTTACAATAAAATCACAAAAATCTGACAAAAAATTAACACAAAATTTAAAAAAAATGACATAATGTTGAATATGTTAAAAATGTAACTCAGTTGGCAAGTTAGTTCCCTCCTAAGCCAATGTCCGTGAGTTCAAATACAAGAGTAATCATCGAATGCAGTTGTACTGGGTAAGACTTTCAGCACTGACTGGTCAGTGCTTTCAGTATGAAGAGAAGATGTGAAAACGACTAAAATCGAACGAAAAAAGACAAAACTCACAATCAAATGAACAAAAAATCTGACAGAACTATGACAAAAATACGACAAATGAAAACATGACAAAATTATTACAAAAATTAAAATAAAATGACAAAAATCCTACAGTACTATAACAACCTTTGTCAACTGTTTGTCATAATTTTGTTTTCTTATCGTTGTTTTGTTAAATTTTTATCATATTTTTTCATAGCTTTGTTACATATATATTTATTACATTTGTAAGATTTTTTTCATAGTATCGCCAGATTTATGTTATTTTATTGCAAAATTTTGTCATATTTGTAAATTTTGATTAGTTATTATATTTTTCATATTATTATTTCAATTTTCATATTTTCCATAATGTTGTCAAGTATTTGTTAAAGTTTTTATTTCGAGTTTTGGAATTATTGTTAATTTTTTGTTATTATTTAGTCAACTTTATTAATTTTTGTCAGATTTTTTTAAAATTTGGTCAAGGCTTTGCCATTTTAATGTCAAATTTATCATAGATTTGGTATATTTTTATCATATTGTAATATTTGTGTCACCTTTGTCATATTTCTATCAAAGTTTTGTCAGCGTTTCGTAATATTTGTTGTTATTATACTGTAATTTTTTTTTTCATTATTTTGTTATATTTTTGTCATAGTTTTGGTAGATTTTTTTTTTTGCGATTTTAAGTCATTTAAAATATTTAAAAGTTGAGCGAAAGCTGCCGTATTGGATTTTGAAATGGCGTTTCATAGCGTCAGACTGCAAATTTCGACTTTTTCTAATTGATTCAGTCATTTAAAGCATGTTGGTGTTAGGCTGAAGCCGTCATACACACTCAGAGGAAATCTTATTATAAATTTCATAAGACACATCTTATGAACCACTTTTTTGCGTCCAAACTAATTTTTCATAAGAGTCTTATGAAATTCTTTCAATTTTCATACGATGTTCTTATGAAAAATAGAAGAAACGGCATTGTGAAAAAATGATGAACACATTCATTCATAGCATCAGTTTTTTTTTCATCATCTAACAGTACGAAGCAATCGCCAGTTCATAGTTATTATAGTTTTCCTTCAATGTTAAATGATATTGTTATCTCCGGAATGGTAAGTTCGATTTGATGTTTTTGGTGTGAACGTTGAATATATTAGTAAACTAAAATACATTATTTGTTTACTTTTTAGCAAGCTGATCGGCAAAAAACGAAAGGTCGAAGATTAAGATGCGGCAAAAAAAACTTTGATGGAGCCGTCTGTTGATGCGCTGCTGATGGTGACCATGAAGAATTTAATTTTAAACAAATTTTGCAAATAATAAAGTGAATGTTTTCAGCATGAAATATCGAGAATTTTTCTTCTTTGAAAGTGATTTACTGTTTCCATAAGAATCTCTTATGAAAAGCAACAACCTCTCATTGAAGTAGGCGTTCATCTTCAGAATTCATTCGCGTCATAAGACAATCTTATGAATTTCATTGATTTTTCTTATGGCGCCACTTCATAAGAGAATCTTATGGCATACATAATAGTATTTTTCTGCGTGCAGGATTTGGGTGTCAAAAATCTATTCTCCGACGTACTCATAAAGTCCAGGCAATTCATGACCTTAAGATTCCTTTTCATAATCCCCGCGGTCCTAGAACGCGCAAGGTTTTTCCGCCGTTTTCCGAAGTTAACGTGGTTTTTCGGAATTAACGCGGATTATTTTTTTTTGGCGCGGTACGTATCCCTCGCTCACAGTTTTGATTCTGCAAATTAATTTGCAAAGATTTTTTCACAAGTGATTAATTTTTGCAAAACAGAAGGTTTTTTTTCAGTGTTGAACCGCTTCGCAATTCGCGTACACTGTGGCCGGCCTTCAAAAATGAACTTGCGAAATTCATCCGGTGAATGAATATTTCGCTTCGCAGTTCGCTTCGCGCTCACTGTGTTCGTACCCTTAGCCAAGCAATGGTAGACCTGTTTCATGGCTTATTGCGACTGGTTACTTGAAAGAACTTTTGCTGTTATCCTGTGCGGTTGATCCGTTCGATGTAAGCTAATGCCAATTGCATGAACCGCAACCGCAAAATTTTAAATGTATTTCTGAAGAAGGTGGAATAAATTGAGACAATTTCGGTCTCCTTGTACGACGGAATTAGGAACCTGGTACGACAATGAAGGAACTTGAATGAGGAAAATGAATCATAAATTGACTAAAAAGTACGTAATGGATTGATCTATTCCCTTCATAGTTTCATAAAACAGTATTAGAAATATAGTTCAATTACTAAACATCAGTTTTAAACCAACGTGGAAGGCAATTCTATTGAAATAATGAAAAAAGCTTCCTTAAGCCGTTGTCTTAGGATCCTTTACCCTATAGTCTAGTACATGGTTTTCGGTTAATTGATAAACGTGATAAAACCTCTCGAGTATTTATAATATTCATGGACCTGCAAACTTTATTTAAATAAGCTAAAGCGTGAAACAAAACAATATCTAAACGATCTCGTTACAGCCTTGTTGTTGTTTGGCTTTTTAAATTTAAGTTTTATTACTATCAAATAATTTATTAAGTAAACATTATTTTTTCCGTAGTGACCCTCCCCTAGATGAAGAGGAAATACCAAATGGCATCTGGATTTGTAACACATGTAAGAGGAAAGATAATAGCAATATGAAAAGTTCACCATATGACATGACTTCTTCGGGGGAAATCAAATTAAAGAATCAGAAAACTTCTACTAGTCTACGTAGGAAACTGTCTACAATAACCACAATCAAAGACGAAGAAATGGAGCGATTTGCTCATCTACCAGAAACCCGTAATGTACAAACTCCCTTGGATCATTTGATCAGAGCAGCTCGGATGTTGAACCCAAGACAGTTTGAACTTCCCAAGGACATAAGCATGAATTTTCCGTTTCCTGGAACTGATAAACAAGATGCATCTCCGAAGAATTCCAATGGCAACAAAAGAGGCCCTAAAAATCGAAAATTGCATGAGCTGGATGTTCACGGAATGGTGCCACTACCGGCAAAAACATGCCACACATGCGGAAAATCATGTCGTAAAGCTCCGCTCATTTCATGTGACTATTGTGATCTGTTTTTTCATCAGGACTGTGTAGATCCCCCCCTAACGGCGCTTCCAACTGCCATGTGGATGTGCCCAAATCACGTGGAACAATTTGTGGTAAGTGGATTTCTGTTTTGAAAATTTATCTTATATGGTAAACTGGCGTTCAGTTTATGACATACCTACATAATAAACCTATTATATATGCGTATTCTTTATTGGAGGGGAAAAAGCCCATATAAGTTGGATTGGATCCCTCTCATATGCGCGTAAAAACCCTCATCTTTTGCATCAACAGATTACAATTTAAATCCAAATGATACATCGAGTACTTAAAATTAACACACCTTACAATCTAGCAATGTTTACACAATTATGTATAGATAAGCCTAAATTACAAAAGCTCTCTGCGAAATTTACGTTTTAATGTGTTTCGGGATAAATGAAAATCAAAAGCTGACGATACGCGATTGAATGTTCTAGATATTCTAGCAAGTGGTGCATTTTGACCGTAATTAGTAGAAGCATGTGGAAGGACCAGGAAAGATTGAGAACGAAGGTTTCTGGGCCTTACATTAAAATTTAAACTTTCTAAAATTTGAGGACAATCAACATTACCGAGAATGATGTCGGATGTGAAGGATGCATCTAAGACAGCTCGACGAGAAGACAGAGTATCAAGTCCTATAAGATTGCATCTGTCTTCATATGCAGGAAGGTTGATGGGATCGTTCCAAGGTAAGTTGCGGAGAGCGAAGCGCAAAAATTTGCGTTGGATCTTCTCGATACGTTCAATTGAGTTGTTATAATAGGGATTCCAAACGATTGAGCAGTACTCTAAATTAGAGCGAACCAGTGCGCAGAAAAGGGTTTTAAGGCATTGAATATCTCTGAAATGCTTGGTTATTCTGAAAAGGAATCCTAGATATTTGGAGGCTTTGGTGACGACATAAGAGATATGGTCTCTAAATGATAGTTGTTGATCGAACATAACACCTAGATCTTTAACGACGCCGACGCGTGCGAGAGGTGTCTGTTGAATGCAATAGTCGAATTGAAATGTTGTGTGTTTGCGTGTGAACGATATGACCGATTATTTTGTAGCATTGAGGACCATACGGTTGTCATGACACCAATTTGAGAAGGCGTCTAGTTGGATTTGTAGGAATTCGGCATCTTTGGGAGAGCGTATGGTGTAGTAGAGTTTAAAATCATCCGCGTAAGAAATGTGCATGCATTTCAGTAGAAGATTCACGTCGTTTAGGTACATCAAAAATATAAAGGGCCCTAAATGAGAGCCTTGGGGGACACCAGATGTAACGTGGAAAGGTGTGGAAGTATGATCTCCAATCTTTACAGACATGCTTCTATTAGAGAGGTAGGATTCAAGCCACTGAAGTGCAGACCCATATATGCCAAGTCGAGAGAATTTAGATATGGCGATCCTATGGTTGATCTTATCGAAAGCAGCGGACAAATCCGTATAGATGGCATCGACTTGGTGGCGTGCTTGAAACGCACTGAAGATGTACGATGAGTAGGCAACTAAATTAGTATTGGTCGACCTTTTAGGCATGAATCCGTGTTGAGTTTCGGATATGTATGACGAACAGTTGTGAGTGAAGTACTTCAGAATAATAAGCTCGAAAAACTTCGATGCTGCACAAAGCGCAGGGATGCCACGGTAATTAGCTACATCGGATTTGTTTCCTTTCTTGTGAACGGGAAAAACATAAGAATCTTTCCAAAGGCTCGGGAATCGGCCACTACTTAGTGACAGATTGAAAATGTGGGCTAGCCCTGGCGATAAAGTGGATGAGCATCTTTTAAGGACAATCGATGGGATGCCATCGGGGCCGGGGTTGGTGGAGCATTTCAGGACAGAGCAGGCGGTTTCAACGGCAGCAGCAGTGATGGTTGGATGAGGCCCAATTGTATCTCGTAGTGGTACATTGGATGCAGCGGCGGAGATTTCAGCATCGCTTAAAGTTTCGTCGGTGAATACACTTTTAAAGTGAATTCGGAACAGGTCGCAAATATCCGAAGTAGTGCTGGCTTCGATGTCTGATATGAACATGGTGTTGGGAAGACCAGATTCATCTCGCTGTTTATTAACATGGTTCCAAAATTTTTTGGGGTTACTTTTCAAGTGGCATTGAATTTTCGCTTGGTGCGCCGCGAACAGAGTTTTATTTAGTGATTTGTATTTATGATTCAAAAAGCGATATCTACGCTTTGAGTAATTGTTTCGATGCTTAGTAAGCTTGTTTAGAGCAGAGCGTTTCGCAGTTTTGAGTTTCTTGAGAGCTGTGTTTGACCAAGGCGGATTGTTAGAAGGTCTAGAAGTTTTGATAGGCACAAACTGGTTGATGGCGTGTGCAATGATATTGGTGAAGGTTAGAGTAGCTGAATTAACGTTTTGTTTATCAAGAACTTCATTCCAAGCGATGGTTGATAAGAAAGCAATCATTGAGTCGTATTGTAGAGTTTATCCAATTTTTAGTTACAATTTCCTTAATAACTTTGTTCGTTTTATATATTCTATTCTAACCTTCCCATGCCGTTCGCAAAATTTTGAAGATTTTTTTTTCGCTTGTTTTGATTAGTAAATTGATTTCGTTCCCCTGGTTACGTATCTCGATCGATATTTATGATTTTAGATTCATTGTTTAGGTAATTTAACCAAGATTTTAAATATATAAAACTTAAATCGATTTGACTTAGCAGATGACCTATACCGTGACCGGCCCTAATTCTGCGCAGTCCCAAACTCTGCGCATTTTCATATTCAAACAGAAATATTTCAAGATGTTGTAAAACAAGCTAAATTTCTTCAGTTACTGTTTATCTTCAAATGCTTCCAATTATTTTGAAATCTGATGAATAGTTCGCGAGAAATGGAAAAAATAAAAAAAAATGTAGGAAGCAAACGTTGAAAAATAGCCGTTAGCAGTACAGTTTAAGTGTTAGGAAAAAAAAAAGATCAAATGAAACAGTATTGAACAGAATTTTCTCATTGGAAATGCCTTTACGCGAAAGATAAAATCATTCTGAACATGACTGTTTAAAATTTTTGAGAAAAAAAAGGTTTTTCAAATCAAGACAATGATTTTACCAATGCACAGAATTTGACGCCATCTGTTTACTGATGTTTCAAATGCGCAGAATGAAAAGCATAGGAGAGAACTGATGTTAAAGCTGCAAGGAATTGAATGCAGGGAGTTAGGAGACTTTTAATTACAAGTTTCTAATAAGTTTCATGAAGATTGGGTATCCGTAAAGTTGTTGGGTGTTCCTTAGGAATCTCTTCGAAACTGTATATTTTGTCGACAAAAAAAGAAAATCTTGATTTGCGTTCTCTATCGTGGTCGCGTCTTAATCGTTCAGTTCCAGCTTTTTTTTACAAGATGGAAATTTGACTTCAAACCATAACAGCCGGGTGTTTGCTGCCGTGTGTGGGCTCATCCCACTAAAACCACCTTGGGCTTCGTGTGCCAGATGTGCCCCTTGGTTTCACCCTATGACACTACATCAAGGGGTAGGCTGTGCTCATGCACTTATACATCTCACCCTTTTCCTCTTTCTCAATTTTGGTCTTTCTCCATTATCATCATTCTCCTTTTCCTCTATCGCCAACTTCAGACTGGTACGGGAGACCTCGAGACGTGTGCCGGTTAGGTAACGTTTTCATAGTAACTCATGCCCGTCACAGCATCCACTATCCCGGGGACCTCGAAACGTGTGCCGATTAGGTAACGCTTTCAAAGTAACTCGCGCCCGTCACAGCATCCACTCTCGCAGAATTTCTAACCATCAAGGCATGGTCGATTGAGAAACTACCAAGCTAGAATCCCGTCACGACCACCCCGAATGGTATCTCCGCTTCCTTTTACTGCAGGAAAGACCGTAGCTGAGTACGCGAGACCTTTTAAGTCCCACCACACGTAGATTAGGGTTATACCGCGCCCTAAGATCGCGTTGCTTTTGAATTGTAGTGTAATACGAGGCCCAAGACCTTCCGTTAGCTTCCCGATCAGGAGAGCATATCAAAATAAGAACCTCAACATATATCAACGAGATATTTATATCTTTTTCAGTTTGAATATTGTTCTCACAATTTTCGACTCTTAGTTTCTTGAATCTTGGTTATATCTTATTTTGATTGGCATTCTTGAATAGGATTGAACTCACTTTCAACGATAAAGCATTTGTTTCAAATTATTATAATATATTATAACCGTATCTTATTTTATATGCATATAAATTTCCATGAAACACGGACATCGAAGTCAACGGCCCAAACCGTATTGTAATGAGTTTCGCTCAGCAGATTCATAAAATTGAATCAAAATTTTTGGATATCAAAAATGGAGTATGATTTTAGCAAATAGTGTGGGTTACTGACACTAGAAATTTTTCTCGAAACACTCATATCTTGATAAGTTATAATTTTCATAGGATTCCCGATCAGGAGGGAAAACTAAATTATATCAAGATGAGATATTTTGATACTAATATTTTTCCTATCTTAATGAGTTATTATTCAGTACTCGTAGGATGTTAAAATATCTCAAATTATATAAAAAAATCTATGCGATCATAGCTAAATTATATCAATTTCAGATATGTTCCTTACAAGATTATATCTCGTTCGTATTCTTGTTTTCGTTCGAACGAATCAGAGCAGTTCGATCTTTCGAACATAGCTCGTTCGAACGAAATAGTGCATTCTCGTTTTCGATCGAACGTATTTTTTCTTACGGCTGCCAAACGCAAGTACAATCCTGCGAATCGTGAGCGTTTGGCAAAAAGTGTAGAAAAATTTAACAACGGTTGCAAAATTTCTAACTGGTGCAAATGAACCAATGTTTGTATGAGGTAGTTGTGGATTCAAAAGGTGAATTAAACTATGAAACGGAACGAATAAAACGTTCCGGTTTTCGACCGAACGTATTTTATCTGCGGTTTTCAAACGCAAGTCTGAACCTGCGAACTGTTGACGTTTTTAGGAAGGTGATTTTCAGATAAGTTGAAAAATAAAATTTTGTTGTTTGAAGTGAATTAAATATTAATTAAAAGAGAAGTAAAATTAAATGGTTTAGTTACAAAAATATTAATAACCATCGTAAAGTTATTAACACTTTCAAAAAATCGATTTTTTTATTTTTTTATCTTCTTATTGCAAAACATTTCTAGAATGTTGTGTCAAATTTTCAAGTCAATTGAAGCAAAACTGTAGAAATTATAGGCCTTTATCTCCTCCTATCTAATACTGCAAGAAAGCAAGAGCAGAAACTTCAAACGCGTTTTTCTCGAAAGCACATTTTTAAAGTCCGTGGACATCGTCATTTGAAAACTACTTATCCGATTCTTTTCAAATTTGGAACATATTTTCTACATATAAAATACCAGACCTCAACGTTTTTCTTTTTTTTTTTACTTTGGGGAGATTTTACAGGTGAAAAATGGCGGATTTTTTCGTGAAAAATCGTAGTTTTTACTTCAAACAGCCACAAAAATTAAAAAAAAAATTTAAGTTAAATAAAAACGTTGGGGTCCAGAAAAACATCTATTAAAAATATTTTGCTCTGATTTTTTGACTTCAGATGATTCTGTACTGAGATACAGTGTCCACCGCAAATCCTGTTTTCTAAAAGGCATCCTCGAAAGTGCTCCGTCACCGGCTCATTTTTTTATATTTTTCTATGAACAAATTACTAAATGTTCTTTTAACAATGCTTTGTATAGTGCAAAAAATTTGAATACATTTGTTTGAAAGAAAGCTCTAGAAAAAAATCGTGAAAATGGTGTTTTTTTATACCCTTTAGACGAACGGTAGTGGCTGTAAGGTAGAAAGTTTAATCGAAAATCTAAAGTGATAACGGGCATTGCAACTATTCAGATAATTTGACTGATAGTCTGAAATTGATCTGTGAGCGCTGTAAGTAGAAGATAGAGAATAACAAGAATGCGATAGTTAATGGATGTTTTGATATTTAGATTGTGAGTTAAATGCCGTTGAATCACTAGAAAGGAAATAGTTGATTGCCACCGAGACTACCGTAAGTTACAAAAAGCATTTTGACAAACCAAAAACTAAGTGTTTCATGTTTAGATTTAGTGACCCAAGTGCCCGACTGTTGACAGAAGTCATTCATCTCAGAGCTACCGACCGTAAGTGTTTATCTGAATGTTAAGTTTGTACTTTGTATGTAATTAGATTTGATGACTTTATTAGGGCCTAAAAGAGAGGAAGAAAGCCATCAGGAAATTAATCTAGAATGAAGGAGAAACTTTTAATGTAAGATAGCAAAATGTCGTATGTACTGTTCAATCTAATTGTTGTATTTATTGAACTACAAGGATTCGTTTTTGCCTGAGCCTGAGAATTCCGAGAGCAACATTCTCAAAGATTAAAAATATAAATATTTCCTACGATGGCGGAGAACTACAAATACAGCTGCTGTGAGGAGGATTCTGATTTTGGTGCAAGCGTGCGGTGCAATCGATGTGGAGAATGGTATCATTTTTCTTGTGTGAATGTGCAAGATAGTGTGTCAGAAACTATTCGGTATTGCGTTAAATGTATACGGGCTGAGCCTTCGATTTTAGAATCGTTTGCATCCGCGGGGAAAACAAGAACTCGACGAGGTCCGCCGCGTGCATGCAAAGAGAAAAACAACAGAATGGGTAGATCAAAAGTTCATCCAAAGGAGTTGCAAGTAGGTCAGGTGCAAGTAGCTCCAGATGGTCAGGTTAGGCAAGAAAAACAGTCAAATGATAATACTGGAACCACAAATGAAGAAACGGGTGCGATTAGGAAATCACTGTCACCTTTCCCTAACTCTAATGTTCCCGTAAATGTATCGCGCTGTGATGATAAAAAAGTGTTTGCAGTACAAGAAGTGGAGAAAGCAGATCGTCGAAAGCTTCGGTACGTGAAAAGGCAAAACGTGAACTACAGCGGTTACAGGAAGAAAGTATGCAACGGATGCGAGAAGAAGACATCGAGCGAAAGTTGTTGGAGCATGAACTAAAAAAGGTCAGGCTGGAAAAGGAGTTCATGGAACGTAGGCACGCACAAGAAAGACTGGCGGAAGAGGAAACGGATCCTGAAAGCGAATGTGAAGATGGTGAGCAGTACAACTTTCAAAAAAAGGTTGAAGACTGGCAGAAAGATTCTGAAGCTGGACCAAATGAAGTTAATCAACGAAAACAGTCAACGCTTAAAGGAGAAAGTCAGCAAAAAGCCCAACCTGAGCCCGAAATCGCTTCTGGTGGAAATGCTATGCCTGAAATAAGCAGTGTAGTTTCGCATTCCGTAAGAGAAACGATCGAAAATACTTCAAAACCCAGAGCCGGTCCAACTCAACTGCAGATAGCGGCAAGTCCAAAAACTTTGCCAAAGTTTTCTGGACGACCCGAAGAATGGTCCATGTTTATCAGTGAATACGAACAAGCGAATATATCCTGTGGTTTCAGCGATTCTGAGAATTTGATGCGTTTACGTAAGGCGTTGACTGGAAAGGCGTTTGCAGCGGTACGAAATCTTCTGCTTGTTCCAGAAAACGTTCAAAGTATCATTCAAAAACTACGCAGACGATTTGGAAACCCCGAGATTCTTTCTACGATGTTGGCAAATCGTATACAGTTGCTTGCGGGACCCAGCTCGGAGGATTTGGAGTCGGTGATTGAGTTTGGAAGTGCTGTAGAAGAGTTCACTCAGCCTCTGAAGGTGACTAACTTAACAGACCATCTTAGAAACCCCATTTTAATGAAACGGCTGATACAGAAACTACCAGCAAGTTGCGCCATGCAGTGGGTAGAATACAAACGCAAACGGATAGTGGTTGATTTGGAAGTGTTTGGCGATTTTATGGAGGAGCTTGTCGATAAGGCCTTGGAAGTAACCTATGAGCGTTGTGGAGACGAAGACACAGCAAGAGGAAAACGTCGCGAGAAAAATTTAGTGAAGGGTTTCGTTAACGTAATAGATATTGATGAGCATCAATGTTGTACCTGTAGCCAACAAGAGCCCGTAATTGTACCTCAGGCTGGAACTGCGGGGAGTCGAAGTTTTGCTCCGTCTAGGAGTTGTTCAGTTTGTAGATCTACCGGGCATTTGCGCCGCAATTGCGACGAGTTCAGAGCCATGAACTTGCAGGATCGGTGGAACACGGTGCAGCGTTTGGGATTGTGTTCGCTGTGTCTGTACAATCATAATGGGAAATATTGCCTGGCTAAACGGAGATGCGGTATAAATCAGTGTGAACAGAGACATCACCCACTTCTTCATTGGGACACGAGAATCACCGCACCTCAGCTGATTGCAAGTTGTAACGGTCATCGACAGTCAGTCATATTTCGGATGATTCCTGTTAAAATTTACAGCATCGACAAACAATAAGAAGCACTAGCCCTTATCGATGAAGGATCATCAGTATCACTAATCCTGGATGAAATAGCAAAAGAGCTAGGTGCTATACTAGACATCGAGCCGCTAAGAATGAGTTGGACAAACGGTATGAGCACGGTGGAAAACCTGTCCGCTAAAATCAACCTACAAATCTCAGCTTTCAATTATGTAAGACGGTTTAATCTGATGGATGTTAGAACGGTGCGAAAATTAGATTTACCAACGCAAAGTTTGGACAGCAGTTCGATACGGGAAAGGTTTGCACACCTGCGAGATATCGCCATTCCAAGTTATGAGTCAACGAAGGCAAAGTTGTTAATCGGAATCAACAATATACACCTTATCGCACCCCTTCAATCCCGAGTAGGAGAATTGGGCGAACCGGTAGCAATACAGTGTCAACTTGGGTGGAGTTTGTATGGACCAAGACCAGATATAGTCGCGAATGTTCATTTCTTGGGACATCATCGTTCTTGCTCTGAGTGTAATAGAATTGACCGAGAGATGAATGAAAATTTGAAAGAGTATTTTAGTATTGAAGCAGTCGGAATATCACCAGTGCCACTGGAAACGAACGAAGAGCGTCGAGCACGTGAAATTTTGGACCGTACAACGAATCGTGTAGGTGATCGATACGAATCTGGACTTCTGTGGAAAACAGATGATATTTCGTTCCCGGAGAGCTATCAGATGTCACTGAAAAGCGCCAACAGCTTAGAGCGTCGAATGAATAAGCATCCTGGAGTTCGTGAAGCTATAGTGAAACAGTTACAGGAGTACTTAGAAAAGGGATACGCTCATAAAATCACGGATGAAGAACTCCGGAACACGCCACCTGAGAAAACATGATATTTGCCATTGAATTTTGTCATCAATCCGAAGAAAGAAGGAAAAATTCGGCTTGTTTGGGACGCAGCAGCGAAGGTGCTTGAACGATTTCCTCCTAAAAGGACCCGATATGGTATCGTGTTTGCCGTTGGTAATAAGTGGTTTCAGAGAAAGACAGGTTGCATTCGGAGGTGATATTCGTGAAATGTTTTACCAGGTGCGAGTAAGACCAGAAGACCGACAAGCTCAAAGATTCTTGTTTCGGATAGATGCCTATAAGGATCCCCAAATATTTGTGATGGATGTTGTAATATCTGGCGCGAGCTGTTCCCCTTGCACATCGCAGTTTGTAAAAAATATTAATGCACGAGAGCATGCTGTGCGGTATCCGAAAGCAGCGAAAGCTATCATTGAGAAACATTTTGTCGATGACTATTTTGATAGTGTTGATACAGAATCGGAAGCAATACAACTGGCAAAGGAAGTCGAAAAGGTGCACGCGGCAGGCGGGTTTGAAATCAGAAACTGGATGAGCAATTCTCCAGCAGTCTTGAAGGCGCTTTGCTCTGTGTCTGAAGAACGTGTGCTGGGCGTAAGTTGGAACGCCGTGAAATATGTTTTTGTTTTCTCGACGGATATGCGAGCAGATCTCCATCCATATATAATGGAAGGCGCTTGGCCGACGAAACGGATTGCTTTGAGGTGCATTATGAGCATGTTTGATCCCCAGCAATTTCTGGCGCCATTATTAATTCACGGTCGGATAATAATGCAAGATGTTTGGCGAAGCGGTATTGAATGGGATCAGCGGTTGCAGGAGGAGCAATATAATAAATGGTTGCGTTGGACAAATTTATTCCCGTTAATAGAAAACATTCAAGTACCTCGTTGTTATCTAGGCAATTTGGACTCGACAGCATATACAAGTGTGCAATTACACGTGTTTGCAGATGCGGGTGAAGACGCGTATGGTTCGGTTGCGTATTTCAGATTTGTGTCAAATGGAATGATTCACTGCGCGTTTGTCGAAGCCAAAGCAAAGGTTGCTCCACTGCAGCATATGTCAATCCCTAGGAAGGAATTACAAGCAGCGGCGCTAGGTGCACGTCTTGCGAAAAGCATTCGCCAAAATCATTCATTCTCGGTAGCTACTGTTTCTGCTGACTGACTGTGGACTGTGGACTGACTCGAAGGCAGTATATTCATGGGTACGATCTGAGCATATGAAATACAAAGAGTTTGTTGCTCATCGTGTTGGTCAGATATTGAGTGTAACTGATCCAGAAGACTGGCGGTGGGTATCGACAAAAAACAACGCAGCAGAAGATCTTCCGAAAGCAGATGGTTCAAGGGTCCTGAGTTTTTGTACCAACCGGAAGATAAATGGCCGGAACAAGATCAAATACCCGTTGTTATTGAGGAAGAAGAACGAGCTCATATTTTATAACACACTATAGCATTTCCTGAAAGTTTGGGTCGAGTGAAGCACATATCAAGGTGGATTGTTTTAGTACGCGTAGTACCCACAATGTATCGTTTCGCCTCAAATTGCAGGCTTCGCTCAAAAAAGGAAGCAATATAAGCACTCCCACCAATTGCAATTGTCGCACAAAAAGCACCGCGGATTCCAGGAGTCGTTATCCCTCTACGACAAGAGGAGTACCTAAAAGCGGAGAATTGTTTGTGGAGTGAAGCGCAACGAGACGAGTATGCAGATGAAGTCGCAATACTTTTGAGAAATCTCTCTTTACCGAAGGAACAACAACAACATTTGGAACGATCTAGTAAGCTCTACAATGAATCGCCATTTCTAGATGACAGCGAAGTTCTACGAGTAGGAGGCAGAACGGAATTGGCAGAATTCGCTAGTTACGACACCAAGTATCCAATCATACTTCCCAAAACGCACCTTATTACAGAAAAACTAGTTGAATAGTATCACCAACAGGCAAATCATAGTAGCAGAGAAACGGTTGTCAACGAACTTCGTCAACGATTCTATATTGGGAGAGTAAGAGCCGTCGTAGAGAAAGTCATAAGGGAGTGTCAATGGTGTAAGGTACACAAGGCGAAACTCGTTCTCCCCAAAATGGCTCCTTTACCAAAACAGCGAATGGCCTTGGGCGTAGACCCCTTCTCTTACGTGGGTATAGACTACTTTGGACCATTGGAAGTTTCGATTGGAAGACGTCGTGAGAAACGCTGGGTAGCTTTGTTTACGTGCATGATGACAAGAGCTGTCCACCTGGAAGTTGCACATTAGACTGAGTCGATTTGGGGTCATTTTCGAATTTCTCAAACCCTGGGGTCTCAAAAGCTTCGTTTTGGTCCAAAACTCATCCATAATTTTTTGCAGAATTTTTAAGTAACGTTTACATGAGTAAATTTGGACTTTTAGGTTTGTATGGGAAAATTGAATATTTTGTACTGAAAAATGTTCATCATTTTTGTTTCTTCTGTGCAACCGAGCCAGTTGGTGGTTTTTGTGCCAATTTATAAAATTCCTAAAGGAAATTTTTCGCTGAACAACTTTGTCGAAGACCGTAAATTCGTATCTTATTAGACAAAAAAGTTATTAGCTGTTTAACAGGGGTATGTCTTTTGGCATTGATAAACAATAAATTCAATAGACACCACTGTTATGTGCCTTGCGAGGTATTGCATGACTACTTTTCATGCAATACTTCGCGGGGCACAAGCAGTGGTGTCAATTGAATTTATTGTTTATCAATGCCAAAAGACATACCCCTGTTAAACAGCTAATAACTTTTTTGTCTAATAAGATACGAATTTACCGTCTTCGACAAAATTGTTCATCGGAAAATTTCCTTTGAAGAATTTATAAATTGGCACAAAAACCATTAGTTGGCTCGGTTGCACAGAAGAAACAAAAATGATGTTGATTTTTCAGTACAAAATATTCAATTTTCCCATACAAACCTAAAAGTCCAAATTTACTCATGTAAACATCACTTAAAAATTCTGCGAAAAATCATGAATGAGTTTTGGACCAAAACGAAGCTTTTGAGACCCCAGGGTTTGAGAAATTCGAAAATGACCCCAAATCGACTCAGTCTATTGCACATAGTTTGAGCACCGAATCTTTTAAGATGGCTATCCGGAGATTTATTAAGAGAAGAAGAAGTCCCATAGAAATTTTTTCAGACAACGGGACGAATTTTGTTGGAGCGAGTAGGGAGTTGGCTGCCGAGATTCGGAGAATTAACGGAGATTGCGCTGATACATTCACGAGCTCTAAAACGAAATGGACATTTAATCCACCAGCAGCACCACACATGGGTGGAGTATGGGAGCGCATGGTTCGATGTGTTAAGGAAGCACTAAACACATTGGTAGATGGTGGCAAATTAACAGACGAAATATTAAACACAGCGTTAGTTGAGGCAGAGGATTTGATAAACTCCAGACCACTTACGTATGTGTCAAATAACGTCAGGGATGATCCGGAAGCTCTCACTCCAAACCATTTTCTGAAAGGATCTGCTGCAGAATGTCTACCACCCCGGAGCGCATCCCAGCAAGCGGATGCCTTACGCAGTAAATATTGTCGCGCACAGCAGTTGGCTGATAAGTTTTGGTTGAGATGGCAGAAAGAATACTTCCCGAGCTTGAACAAGCGAACCAAATGGTTTGATGATACCAGACAAATATCTGTAGGAGATTTGGTGTTTGTTCAAGAGGAGAACAGACACGAAAGAGGAATCGTTGAAGAGGTGAGGTCAACATCGGCATCGATGGAAGAATCCGTTCTGTAATCGTAAAAGTAAATGGCAAAAGGAAGCTAAGACCAGTGTCAAAACTGGCCGTACTTGAGGTTGAGAATAGTAACACCAGCAGTAATCAATAGAGAGGATAACTACAGGGTTTACGGGTGGGGGTATGTTGTACGCAGTTTTGACCACTGTGTTGTGACGGTCAGAGAAAGTGAAAAGAAATGATGATGAGAGTGAGAAGAACGTAAACAAATAATGAAATTGAATTATGCGCGGTAATGATAAATAAATACATTGGTGAGAAAAATATGTTAGCAGCTTTCCAGCAAGTATTGGCACCATTTTGATAATATTGTGAAGACGAACGGTACTGGCTGTAAGGTAGAAAGTTTAATCGAAAATCTAAAGTGATAACGGACATTGCAACTATTCAGATAATTTGACTGATAGTCTGAAATTGATCTGCACTGAACAAAATCCGGCTATAAGGTTTATTGGGAATTTTAGTGTTTTCGCACTAAAGGAAAATCCAATACATTTTACCAGTAGAGGATAGATTGATTTTATAAGAATTTCCAATGATTTCTAACTCGAGCCATAATGATAAAATTTATTATTCAGGGTAGTGAAATGAATCAATGCAATGTTATATGCTCGTATTTTGTTTTCTTTAGTTATTGTTTTTTCAATTTTTCAAGTTGTATTGTTTATAGCAGCTTGTTGGCGAATGTGATAAGATCAGTGTGGCAATATAAGCTTTAAAATTAAATTTAAATTTTCTGTATTTTAAGATGCAATACAAAAACTCCTTGAAAATCGTTCGTACGTAGGGCGTAGATTGTTTCGGTCTCGGGACTTTTTCTGCCCCAGCTTCATCACAGCTATCTATGTACATTCCCGGGGGAACAAATTCTGAGCCAGCTGTACGGTAGCTTAGGTCCAAAGGAATCCTTTTCAATCTGAAAAAAGCAAAGCAATTTGTGAGAACTATTTATCTAACTCTAGCCAGAAAATTTCTTATTCACCTCCAGTTCCGTTTCAGCTTAAATTTTTCAATCTAGAATTGCTGGAACCGGAAGAGCTTCGATCTCTGCCTCATCTTTTTTCGAGATCGGTCGTTCGTGTGCTTTCTGTTAGGGGGTGATCGATGATGTCTGAAATCATTTTTTTTTCACAAAAATGCACAAGTTAATTTATTTAAAAAATTACCTTTAGTAAATTGCAGCACAGATAAAATGGTATGAACTATGAAGACTTTTTCGGACAGGATAATCCAACTGTCGCCCAAGTGTCCCAACAATAAATGATGAAGGTGGTTTTCCAAATTCTTGCACCTAGTCTCCCAGCGGGGAGCAGTTTTTTAAACAATTCTTGATGTTCCATCTGTCCAACAGAAGACGTATTATATCCTAAACATGAATTTCAAAGAATTTCAATCATTTGAATGAGGTACTAAATATTTAACTTACCGATTGAATAGCACACAAACTGAAAAATAACGACCTTATAGAACACTGAATTGATGAATATCCATCCTGTGAGATGTACTTCAAAATAGTAAAATGTATTGGACATTTTTGTATTCGATACTTATTATAACCCGCTGTTGAGATTCATTGGAATTTATTTTATTTTATACTGGATTTATCAGTAGCTCCTATTACATATTGAACTTTGAGTTATATTGGATTGACCCTTTAAATTTTATTGGCAGATTTTGTTCAGAATTTATAGGAACTTCTTGTATTTGATACTGGTTATAACAAGCTGCTGAGATTCATTGGAATTTCCTATAATTTTTAATGGATATATCAATAGCTCCTATTGCACACTGTACTTTAAGATTTATTAGGTTGACCCTTTAAACTTTATTGCCAGATTTGGTTCAGTGTGTGAGCGCTGTAAGATGAAGATACACAGAAAAAAATGTTGACTATTACGTGTCACTGAAACTGCAACCTTTAAAATAAATCAACCTGTAATTAACATGACCTGTAATTTTAAATTGTTTTCCTTAAAAGTTAACGAAGATTCATTTAGTATTACAGCAAATATCCTGTAAAAAAGTTGTACTCTAAGAATTAAATATCACGTACACGTAATTTGTTTTTCGACCTGTAAAACTACGGTAAATGTCCTGCTCCTTTTTGTTACAGGACATTTGCGTAATTTTACAGGAAATAATTTTTGCTGTGTATGCACCGAAGACATGCTGGCTGATTCGTTGACTAAGCTTCTCGGAGCAAATTTTCCGAGATGATGGGGCTAGTTAGCGGCTAGGAGTGTACAAGATGCGGTGCGAGTGGAGATCAAGGAGGAGTGTTGAGTGGATCTGCCCCTCGACACCGCAACAAATGAACACAAACTGGCTGCACTTGATGCATTGTTGGAGAGATTGCGTCATCCTTCTCATTTCTTCATTTCGTTCCCAACCTTTGTAATTTTAAGTGTTAAGAGTTTTTCGTAATTCCTCCGGTTTATTACTACATAATTATTCGAACCACCATCCATAACTGGCTATTATTATGTACATTAGACTAGTTCACTTTTTTGCTTTTTTCACTGATCACAACGTCACTCACACGGTTTGATCCTCATTCATTTTCAAACACTCTGGCCAAATTTGAGCCCATTTGAGTAAGTTTCCAGCGTGCGCAAGGAGTTTTATTGAAAAAAGTCCATTTCTCTGGAAAATTTTCGTAGATGTGTTCTAGCAAGCTGTTGTTTATATAAAATGATAGTTTTTTAAAGCATGGTGATTGGTATGCCAAGCATCTGTATGGACCTGTTTGAGATAATTGACTAAATAAAACCGAAAAAATTTAAAAATTCATAAACCACAAACTTGTACAGAAAATTTACTTACAAGTTTAGAGCCTCAAATCAATAGTAAACAGAAAAAAATATTTTCGATATAAACAGTGCTAGCAAAGTTATTCAAATATCTATGCAACAAATTTGATTTGATAAAAGATTTTACATTCAAGTTTTCTCCCCACTTTTTTGTGTACAAGTCTCCCCGCTTGCGCGCGTTGAATCGACCGATAGAGTAGTACAATCTAATTCTGCCTGACTCAAATTTGAAGGAAAACAATTTAAAATTCGCCAAAACTGGGGAAACTCAAATTTTGATTAGAACGGCACAACTCAGATATGAATAATAGGGGTTTTCGCGAATTTTGAGTTGTTTTCAATCAGGCATTTTTAACCCTCATCCGCATTAGGGTGTCATTTTGACACCATTGCAAGTTTGAAGGCTTGAAACTTTTTTCAGAAGCTTCAAAATACAAAAATTTCTTGGGGCCCCTAAATGAATTCAAAAGTTCTTCAATATTGCATCTTTACTTTTTTTATGGACGAACCCTGGAAGCCTGGACAAAAAACTCCCTTTTCCTTGTTTTGGTGTCATTTTGACACCACAAAAGTAAAATCTATTTAAGTCGTTTGAATTATTATGAACTTCATATAAAACTTACATCAAAAGAAACCTTGTAGTGTCAGTAAAATATGTTTAGAACATTATATACAGCTAAAGTTACAAGTTTTCTCGTTATTCAGCATGAAAGAAAAAAAAATCCGAAAAAACATGCCTCATGAAAACTGCTGTAGTTTATGAACTACAGCAGTTTTCTTGAGGCATTACACGTCCAAAAAAATATTTGCCTTATGTAGATATATGAAAGCTGAAGTTAATGCCTACATCATGAAGACAAGAAATATTTTTTAATTTTTTTTTTAATGAAATGGTCACAAAAAGTTCAAAAAGTGGTCTAAAAAACCTACTTTTCATTCGATTGCTAGTAAATACTGTTTGAGCGATGGTAGAGTTTTAGAAAAAATATGACAACAAACTTTATTAAAATTCTAACATTTTGCACGACACGCATCATTATTTCGTCTGTCGGCTTCGCTCTCTGCCCGAATCACCACCCACCGTACCTACTCAGAGAGCAAACAAACACGTTTTGCTGGACGCGGTGCTTGTGGTTCTAGAAATTCAGGAATGATTTTACGTTTATAATTTTCATATTTTTGTGAAATCTCACAGCGTGATTTGTTGCACCTCACTAGAATGTAGATTAAATTAGCTTTCCAATAAATATATACTTTTGATTTGTCCAAACAAAGTAAAAGCACTGAAAATCCGGGTACAACCTGACGGTGGACCACAAAAACAGATGAAATTTCAAATTGTAAAAAAATTGCGCAAAGTAGTGAATTTTGAAAAATTCCAGTAATTTCAATTTTTGTTACATCAAAAATCTAAAGACAGCAAAATGTTAGAATTTTAATAAAGTTTGTTGTCATATTTTTTTCTAAAACTCTACCATCGCTCAAACAGTATTTACTAGCAATCGAATGAAAAGTAGGTTTTTTAGACCACTTTTTTGAACTTTTTGTGACCATTTCATTAAAAAAAATTTAAAAAAATATTTCTTGTCTTCATGATGTAGGCATTAACTTCAGCTTTCATATGCATATTTTTTTGAACGTGTAATATATGAACTACAGCAGTTTTCATGAGGCATGTTTTTTCGGATTTTTTTTTCTTTCATGCTGAATAACGAGAAAACTTGTAACTTTCGCTGTATAAAGCTTAGTTCTTTTAGAAATGGGACACTTTCATTTGCTAATAGCTCGTTAACTAGTTATTGGATTTTAAAAATTTTAACAACATTTTGTTGCCTGTAAAAAGTACTATTTGACCAATTTTTTCCAAAATTTAAAATTTATGCGTTTTTGAGATATGTACGATGCAAGAGAAAAAGAAAAAAATAATTTTGCACAGTTTCCTTTAAAATTCGTCATTATCAAATTGATAGCTGACAAAACCGTTGATTATTCAAAGAATTACTGAGTTTTTGTGGTGGATAAGTATGCAAACACTGTCAATAATGTCCACAAAGTTCAAATCAAGCAATGGAGTGAAGCAGATGATCGGCAACAACGGTTAAGGATCATCAAGGAATGCAAGTCTCATACCAGCATTTTTAATTTTCAATAAACGAAAAACCAAGGGTAGATCGCTGATATGTCCAAAACAATTTTCTCCGATAAGCTGAAAGTGTTGCCTAGTGATGACTCATTAAAATCCAACCTCAAACAACCATTTTTTGATAGTTCCAAAGCTCTTAAGCTGTAAAACCGGTACCGAAAAAAAAACGTTCAAAAATGTGGTCAAAAATAATCAAATTTGTTCATTTCGAAACAACTGTATCCACTAAAATGCTTCCAGTTTCCAGTTTCCAGAGAAGTATTGGACCAAAAAGTATCAGAAATTGAAGAAGGAAGGTGAAGCCACCTAAAATATAGATTTTACGAAGTGTAAGTTGGAGAAACTGATCAATACCATGACTAAACAAAGTGTGCGCCGGCCAATGAGAGATACCAAGAATAAAGTAGAAATTTCTTTAACAAAAAACGGTAAATATTTTTTTTCAAATTTTTTCATGAAAGATCATAACATTGCCTTCTTTTTCTTCATAGAAAGTATTTCGTTCAAACGAATGGTTTTTGAGATACAGGCATTCGTAACTGTCCCATTTCTAAAAGGACTAAGCTTTATAATGTTCTAAACATATTTTACTGACATTACAAGGTTTCTTTTGATGTAAGTTTTGTTCAAATCGGTCTAACACGTCAAAAGTTATAATGATTTGAGCTTGTGGTGTCAAATTGACACCACAAGTGCTGATTAGGGTAATGAAATCTAATGCGAATGAGGGTTAAGCAGCATTTGAACGGTCTGAGCCAAAACAACTCAGAATTTTTAAAATTTGAACACGGTTTGGAAAGGGATTATATTTTTGAAAGAAATAAATAGAAATTTCGGATTCAATTTAGTCTAATGAAACAAATGCGTGAATATGCTGTTTGTTTTAATTTCCTGGCATATATGCTTGTTTGTTTTGTTGTCAAAAGATGAGGACTGTTGAACAGGGTTGGCATAATTCAACGTCATTAGTCAAATGGTCCGTCAAACTCATTTGACTGTTCCTTAACGACCAGTCACTTCGTTTGGCAGTCATTCATTCCCCAGTCATTTGAAGCTATAATAATAACCTACACAGTAAACGAAAATTACCGAATTCGGTAATTTATTTTACAGAACTAGTTCTGTAATTCGAAAATTTTCGGTAATCCATCCATCTGACGTCTTGTTTTTACCGAGTTCGGTAAATCGAGTTTTGATTTACCGATGTTCGTTTATTTTTATGTAAACAAAACTCTTTGCAAAAAATTTTCGGTAAAAAAACATCGAAAACTGTAAATCAGTGTCGCTGTCAGCACAAAAGTCAAATTTTGATGTGTCTTTTTCATTTTGTCGTGTGCGCGCGCGAGCCATTTTAAAAACTTTAGTTTCGCCCGTTGTAAACATAGTGTTTGTGTGAAATTGAAAATTGTATTGTTTCGGGAAACGTAATTTTGTCGCTGGGCGGTAGTTGGACCTGGAAGCAATAAAATCGTCGTACCATTACTACTAAAATCAGCTCCATCGAGAACCGTCTTAGTTGCAGCAAAAGCGACATCGTAGAGTCGCAGAAGTGCCCCACTGAGTCGAGCTTGATCCCGCTGCATTTCTGCTTTTTCTGGGATCACAGTACTAACGGACCGGTACCGGAAAGTCAGGAAAAGAAAGGGGTAAATGAATGCAGCATTCAGGTGAGTGAACGCTATTTAGAATTATTTTTAATAATGTGTAATTAATGTTTCTTAACATTGTTTCATTTTCAGACCAACACGGTTGATTGCAGTCTTTGCAATAAATAAATTCTCAAATAAAGAAATCTTCAATAAATTTATCATGTATTTTCTTTTCTTCTCTTCTGAAAATTCTCACGACTGTTAGTGAACTTTATGTCGAATATGGATAAGCAAAAAAGTTATATGAGGTAAACTGAAAACTGCAAAATTTTCGGTAATTTTGACTGAAACCCATAAAACGTTCGATTATTTCAGCTTTTGATGCACAGCGCATAACACAAGAGGATTCGAGTATCCCGAAGACACTTCAAGCAAGAAATCTCAATTCTGAGGAACACAGATGGACATAGAAGGTCGAATCTATGTTTTTGCCTAAAGCGATGTATTAATATCGCACGGCGTTCAACGTGAGGGGACACGGGCTAAAACATTTTTTCCAGAAGACACTTGCACTTTACGCACAAACATCGATTTGACTGAGTCTCTAACGACCATATGATTCCTTAGAATTGAAATTTCTTGCTTGAAGTATCCTCTGAAAACTCGAATCATCTCGCGTTATGCGCTTTGCATCATGTGCTGAATTTACCGAACGTATTACGGATTTCGTTAGAAATTACCGAAAATTTTACAATTTCGGTAATATTTACAGAAATTTCGGTAAAAACTACCGATATTTCGTTAAAAGTTACCGGTTCTTCGGTAAATATTATCGAGCTTTTACAGTTTTTCGGTAAAAAAAATTACGGTTTTTCGGTAAAATTTATAGATATTTCGAAAGTAATTACAGTTTTTTCGGTAATAATTTTAGGTATTTCGGTAAAATCTCGGTAATAATTGCAGACATTTCGTTTCAACAATACCGGTTATTCGGTAATATAACGAGATATCACGTTGACAACTGTCAATAATTTGACAGATGATCAGCCGAGTTACGGTATTTTTTTTACCGAAAAAGGTCTGTAACATTTGACAGCTGTCACATCTCTGCCATGAAAAAAATACCGAACGGTTTACCGATTTACACATGTTAGGATTTCGGTAAAAAAATTACCGAACTCGGTAAAAAATTACCGAACTCGGTAATTTTCGTTTACTGTGTGTGTACACAGTAAACCACGAGTACTGTGTACACAGTAAACGAAAATTACCGAGTTCGGTAATTTTTTTACCGAAATCCTAACATGTGTAACTCGGTAAACCGTTCGGTAATTTTTTCATGACAGAGAAGTGATAGCTGTCAAATATTACAGATCTTTTTCGGTAAAAAAAACCGAAACTCGGCTGATCATATCTAAGATCAACTGTCAAAATTTTGACAGTTGTCAACGTGACAGCTCGTTATTTAACCGAACAACCGGTATTGTTGAACCGAAATGCCTGCAATTATTACCGAGAGGCCGAAAATTATTGCCCGAAAAACTATAAACGCTCGGTAATATATACCAAAAAAAACCATTAGAGTTTACAGAAACACCTGTAATTATTACCGAAATACCTAAAAATATTACCGAAAAATCTGTAAATATTACCGAAATACTGTAATGTTTTTACCAGAAAACTGCAAAAATTCGGTCATATTTACCGAACAACCGGTAGGTTTTACCGAAATACCTGTAATTATTACCGTAATATCAGTAATTATTACCGAAATACCGGTTAGTTTTACCGAACAATTGGTAGTTTTAATTTTACAGTTTTCGGTAAAAATTACCAAAAACTCTAATTCTGTAGTTTCTGGTAGAATATTACCGACGAAATAACAGTTTTCGGTAGCAATTTACCGATAATGTTGGTAATGTCGGTAATAATTAAAGGTATATTAATTATTATCGACATAACCAACATTATCGGTAAATTGTTACCGAAAACTGTTATTTCATCGGTAATATTCTATCAGAAACTACAGAATTACAGTTTTGGGTAATTTATACCGAAACTGTAAAACTTTTGGTCTTATTATTATTGTAGAGCTCGGGGCACGTCCGAAGTAACTTTTTTTCGCTGAGGCGCCTCCTGTAATCGAATGATCATCGTTATTCGGCTATCCAGGATTTTGTTAAATAAAAACATCAAGTTTTATTTCCTTTGGTACAATTATTAACTTCACGGAATTGCATTCCGCGACCGGAGAAGTTTCGCATCTGCTATGATAATTTCAGCCACCAACGCCTGCTACAATAAGTCGAGAGTCCATTCCTCACGGTGCGCCGGAAGCTTTATAAGCGGCCCACTTTCCGCCGACGGAATCAAATTTCCCTGCTGTTACACGGGAGCCACCAATTTTCTCGGCTTTGTTGTTCCCTTCGTTCCGGATGGAAGCGATTTTAGCTGCTGTTGTTTTCGGGGTCATTCATAAAATAAAGGAAAAAACTGTTAAAAAATAATTTAATTTCTTCTGAAAGACGGACTTACCGACCGAGCTGTGCTGTTGGGCCTATTGTTGCCGTTGTTGCATAAACAGATTGCTTCGGGGACGGTTTTTCACAATCCGATGTTGAGACCTGCTGCTCCTTCGCTGCTGATCACCGAAAAAGAAACTTTTCAAAAATGGCGACGATAGCTTGGATATTATTAGCATCGCGCTCGAGCACACTGCAAACTCAGGACCATTTATTACGATTGCAAGAGTGAGAGGGAATAGAAAATCTGCCACATAAAGACAAACTAAATTTGAAGTTTGTCTTGACAGCGAAGCTGTTTTCAGTATCACTTTACAGTTTTCGGCGATTTTTACCGAAAATAAATTGCAAAAAGATTTGTTTACATTTAAATAAACGTTAATTGTAAACCGATTAACGAGGTTCGATAAAAACAAAACGTCAGATGAATCAATTTCCGAAATTTTTCGATTTACAGAACTAATTCTGTAAAATAAATTACCGAATTCGGTGATTTTGATTTACTGTGTAGTCAAGCAATTGCATTCAAACGACCGATGACGAAAAAGAAACGCATTTATTATTATTGTTACTCCTGCCAGCAAGCCGAAGGCTGATGTCATGCTGAAGCAACTAGCAACGCAACGCAACGCAACGTTCCAATAAGATTGCGTTGCGTTGCATTGGTATGTCATGCTGGCGCGACCTGTCACTTTGAAATTCCCTACAAATCATCACTTTTCTACATCTGATAATGCTTTGAATCGTCTCCTTTCCTTCCGGAGCCATCAAAAACTCATCAAATCACGACCCGGATTGCAAGAATGCCGAAATTTGAACCGACAAAATTCCTTGTTTTTTTTGCCGGAACTAAGAATTCATGAAAATTTTCTCGCCGATTAAGATAGTTTTTAGTTTATCATCACAAGTTCGGACAGATCTTCGTACTATTGTGCTTAAAACCCGGAATCACTGCTTCAAATCGAGAAAAAACAATGTTCCTATTGGATTTCCTACTAGTCGCGCTACTAAACACATTGGCATCAGATTGGTCGCGCTACACAAAGCGACCAGTATGACAGGTCTGCGCGATTTCCATGGAGATCAAATGAGAGCTGGTTAGTCGTGTGAACGTTGCGTTGTAGGTCGCGTTGCTAGTTGCTTCAGCATGACATCAGCCGAAGACGACCGAAGACGAAAAAGAAACGCAGTTATTATTATTTTATTATTGTTGCTCCTGCCAGCAAGCTCGTTTTCAGTTTTTTATTGCTATTGTTGCTCTCTGCCAGCAAGTCGTTCAATTAGTTGTACCTGCCGCAAGCAGCCGTAGGAGCAGTGTAGGAGCTTCGCCAGTCGCATGACGGAGAAATGTTGATTGTTGTCGTGCTTTATCCGTCATGCGAGTAGTGAGGCTCCGTCAATTGAGTAAGGTGCCGGTCGTTTGATGAAAAAAAACTAATCGGTTCAAGCGTGACGGGCGAAATTTACCAACCCTGCTGTTGAATTATTGAAGCGATGCATTCATTTTGCGCTGGACCGACGGAATCGTCTAGCGTAATTTTTTGAATTAAATCCTCAACCGGGCGGGCGAGTGTGACCATACAGCATTTCCAGTTGATCTGAAGCCGACAATGTTGATCCAAATTGATGCACCGAAGGAAGCAACAGAAAGCAAACGTTCTTCTGCTCTCCGTTTTTCGGGCAGCTGTTCCCGCAGAGCTGGAACCTTTTTTGTGTGGATGTTCTGCTGCCGGATGCGGTTCAAAAATCAAGAATTCTGACCCAAGTCGAACTTTCAGGCACCATGACACTTGTTACCAGTTCAAATTGGAGGGATATTGCTGTTAAAAACGGACAATTGTTAAAACTATCTAACATTGCAATAAACAAGACTTTTACCTGAAAAAACCCGTTGATCACTTCCTCTTATTTATGTCTTTCAGTTGCAAAATGTTTTTTCTTTGTGTTTTCAAATTGCTCTGAGTAGTTTTAATTGATTTTGCTCGAAAAAGTGCGCGTCTTTGCTGAATCCCGGGTTTTTAAACTCGCTAAATGAAAACAACTCAGAATTTTAATGGATTCCAACTCAGTTGTTTTCATCTTCATACATGCCCAAGTAACCATAAGCACTAAAATCTAGCATCAACTCTGCTCTAGCGTCAGCTATAGAGCTTGATTGTGTGCATCATTTAAGCTCTGTGAGCCAGGTTTGGCGAAATTAACTGCTGCATTAGTGCAGAAACTGATATAACCCTATAAAAGCACTGTTATAGCATTGGTTGATGCTACAGCGTTGGCGGGCAAAATGCTGGGAAAATGCAAATGGCGTTCGAATGAGGTTGGACCAAGCGAAAAAAAATTATTTTGGATTTTTGTTTGGTTCATTTTTTTGCCATGATACTAAATTTGTAATTATTTTTATATTCGCTTATGCATATTGAGGAGATCTCTCGGATTGAATTTTCTACATGATATTTTTTTTTTTCAGCTGAAAATGACCTGGAATCGAACTCATGACAATGTGGCTCTGACATTTGACATTGACTCTGCCTGTGAACCTATCAGGTCCGCGTTATATCTTTGAAAAAAAAAAGACCTATTTGAATCAAATTTCTAGCAACCGGTGCCCTGAATTTGCATTGATTCAGCATCAATCAATGCTAATGTGCTTTGGCCCAATGCCACTGTAGTGCTTACATAGTGCTTAAAAGCATTAAAGCAAGCTTGTGTGATGCCAATTTAATGTTTAGAAAATATAGCATTTGTTATTCTGATTAAGAGCAATGTTGCATTTCAAAAGCATTGTGCAAAGCTGATAGAATGCAAGTTGCATTTCAAAAGAGTGGTATAATTCTAACATGATGCAGCATAGCACTCGAAGGGCTGTTGTAATGCAAAATTGCACTTGATGTGCTGATATAGTGTAATTTAGCCTTTGAATGCTGGTGTAAAGCTATAAAAATGCTAAGCTTTAGTGCTTATGGTTACTTGGGTGGTGCGATCCATTAACCGAAATTATTCAGTCTCTGAATAATCTAAAATTACCGTGTAGGCAATCATTTCAGATGCCACGTTTTGCAGGTTGCATCAAGGAATATTTAAATAAGGTAGTGCCGAGAGCCATATTGGATTTTTTTGTGACGTTACAAAAACGATTGTATCGAAAATTTATATGAGAATGGTAAGAATTTCAAAGAAAAACACGTTTTAGAACGAAAGTAAATAAATAAAATTGATTATGTTGTAAAGCCTATATTTCCCCAAGTAACCATAAGCACTAAAGCTTTGCATTTGTATAGCTTTACACCAGCATTCAAAGGCTAAATTACACTATATCAGCACATCAAGTGCAATTTTGCATTACAACAGCCCTTCGAGTGCTATGCTGCATCATGTTAGAATTATACCACTCTTTTAAAATGCAACTTGCATTCTATCAGCTTTGCACAATGCTTTTGAAATGCAACATTGCTCTAAATCAGAATAACAAATGCTATATTTTCTAAGCATTAAATTGGCATCACACAAGCTTGCTTTAATGCTTTTAAGCACTACAGTGGCATTAGGTCAAAGCACATTAGCATTGATCGATGCTGAATCAATGCAAATTCAGGGCACCGGTTGCTAGAAATTTGATTCAAATAGGTCTTTTTTTTCAAAGATTTAACGCGGACCTGATAGGTTCACAGGCAGAGTCAATGTCAAATGTCAGAGCCACATATGGCATGAGTTCGATTCCAGGTCATTTTCAGCTGAAAAATAAAAAAAATATCATGTAGAAAATTCAATCCGAGAGATCTCCTCAATATGCATAAGCGAATATAAAAATAATTACAAATTTAGTATCATGGCCGAAAAATGAACCAAACAAAAATCCAAAATAATTTTTTTTTCGCATGGTCGAACCTCATTCGAACGCCATTTGCATTTTCCCAGCATTTTGCCCGCCAACGCTGTAGCATCAACCAATGCTATAACAGTGCTTTTATAGGGTTATACCAGTTTCTGCACTAATGCAGCAGTTAATTTCGCCAAACCTGGCTCACAGAGCTAAAATGATGCACACAATCAAGCACTACAGCTGACGCTAGAGCAGAGTTGATGCTAGATTTTAGTGCTTATGGTTACTTGGGTCTCTATGATATTAAGTTTGGTCCTTTGAAGATTGCATTAGGTTTTTTTGAATTTATTAATGAATGTAATGTCGCCTTGCAGCTTTAAACCTGCAAAAATGAATAAAAAATCAGATTTAAAAAGGTCTAGCTGGTTGATTTTAAGTGTTCATCTGATTGTCATGATTTTAATCCAACCGGTTTACCATATACAATTTTTATTTAGAACAATTAACATCAATAAATGATTGTTAACTCAGTTTACTAAAATGCCTATAAATGATTGTGGTTTTGTATAAAAAATTGTGTTTTGATCACTTTATTGTAATGAGGACCTTTAACTGCATTGACTTGATCATTTTTATGGAAGACTTTGAAATAATTTTAAAGTTTTGCTAATTTCAGTGGGGAAAACCCACCATTTTTTCTAACTTCGATGGTCTTTTATAGAAAAATTATTCGAAAATGCAACTTTTTTGTACCGATCTTGAAGACCAAGAATCCTTCTACATTAACATGTTTTCAAAGTGGAAAATTTCCAGCAGATTCTTCGAACTATCAACGGAAAAGAAAAGTTTCCTAGTAAATTAACCGATTTTTCGTGATTTTGACGTCTCAGTCTGTACCAATACTAGAGCAGGGCTGCCTTGGCACTACCTTCTTTAAATATTCCTTGAGGTTGCATAATGTTAAAACTTGAGGGCTGTCCCAACGGTAGATGCAAAAAACGGTTTTCGACCACGCTAAAACATATCGGCTGGCACCGGTGGCGTAAATTGCTGTTTTAGCACAGTTTTCGATTTCAAAATTCCCAACAGTTATACGCCTTTGTTCCAAATTCATGCAAATTTGGAACAGGATTTCAAAATATACGACAGACCGATTTAGTTCACGGTGAGAAATTTTTAGCCAACAATGATTTCTTTCACACATGTTTGGGTAACATTGGGTGTGATAATAATTTCTTTTCTAGATATTATTTGATTTTTTTTTCGCTTCAACCAACCTATACGTAACATAAATTGAGAATAAATGTTAATAAAACACATATCAAGTATAAATAATAGATGTCATATTGGCCCTTATTCTGCGCCGCGCGTGACGTGATGATAATTGAGTCACCCAAGTCACCCTATTCCAGCAGTCGGTTTAGGTGAGAAACGTCACTTCGGATGAACTTTGTGAGTTCTTACCCTATAATCGTAGTCACCGTGGGTGAGAATTGTCGCATTCGGGTGACGATTTTAGGTGAGGATTGTCGGTATGGATTTAGGTACCGACTAGGTAAAATTTTAACAGAAATTCATGTCAAAAGAGATTTTAAATGATAAAAGGGATACGACAACCTTAGCACTGAACGAAAAAGCTTGTTTTATTAGTTTTCAACCTCATTTGAAGCTTTTAAAATTGAAATTAAAAAAGTGCAATCAAAAACGGATTCTGGGTTTTGCATTTTGCAATCGGAATATTAATATGCAAATTCGATTGAATTTTATCTAAAATCTGAACCTGGAATGTTAATTGGAATCTGCAGCTAGGGCCTTGATTTTAGTATCGAAATTCCAATCCAAAAATTATCTTGTTTAATAAAATTGAATATGATGTAAACAATAACAGTTAATTGATTGCATTCAGCAAGTTCTTTAAAAAGTGTCTCCATGAAACCGACTTATGGACTTATGGTTAAGTTAATTGAACAAACACATTGAATCATTTTACTTGATCTTTATTTGTATCAGATTCAAATCATGTTCCATTAATCCAATATTATAGGGCACCATTTCCCGTTTGTTTGGATAACGTGCCACTATTAACCCTACCCTTTTTCGGAACACATTCCCGTCGCTGGGGGAAGCCGTCACTTAAATCTCAGATCACATACATACATCGGTATTTTCGGTCTCATTAAAGATTCGGTTTTAAATCCCACAGATCGTCTTTTTAATCGTCACCACCGGTATCTTCTTCCGCCGTATAAAGAACGAAAGAATTCCATCGAAAAGCGCAAGACGAACCTGAACACCGATGATACGGCTCATTGTTTCCATAGCCAAAACGATAATCACTAAAATAACCTGTTTTCCTCATTTCGGGAAACCTAAAATATTAATTATTAAAAATTATTATCGATTAAAAGAAGTAACTTATTTTTCCAACCTGAAATAGCTGCTAAGGTTGTCGCAGATACTTGGAAGCCTTTTTGCGCACCGGTTTGTGAGACAGCAGTCGCCCTTGCATGTTGTTCGAATTTTTGTTGCTCCAGTTTGATGCTGTTTCTGAAATCCGGACTGGGCTGGAATTTCCAACTTTTGTAGCCAAATTTGTCCTTTTTTTCAACTTGATCAGCTTGCTAACACCGTACAATCCGATAATTGTCCAAGACAGGGCACAATTTTCACTCGTTGTTTTTAAATTCAATTTTCAAAAACCGAATCGTAAACACCGGCACAACACAATCAGAGCAAATTTCGCCATTATGCTAGATGGGTTCATCCAGTCACTCAGCTCGGAATGAGTATCTGTCACTTGCTCTCACCTCACTTAAACCGACTGTCGGAATAAGGTGACAAGAGTCGAGTGACGGTGGGGTGACTCGCCAACTGTCACGTCACTCGCGGCGCAGAATAAGGGCCATTATTCTCGATTTTATAAATAATAAGAAGCTTTTCATTAGGGCTCGACGAATTAGTTAATCCAGTCAGCGTTCTAAAATTTGAAAAAAAAAAATAAACGAAAAGAAAATTTTAATACTTTTTCGATGAGGTAAAATAAATGTTTATTGTTATTGTTAATGTTGAGAGATTTTTAGTTTCGTATGGATTGCTCGGAGTTTTCGTCAATATCAGCATATATCAGCATTTCTGTATGCATACATAAATTTGCAAATAGTGAAACTAGTGAACCTGTATATAAGAGAAGTGACATCTGAAACACAAAATTCCAATGGAGCAAAAGAACTGTCAAAATCGATTCCAATCGACCCGAGCATTTTGTCGCAGAGCTTTTGCCTTTCTTTTTGAAAACTCAACCAAGGAAGGTATTGTGATATATATGAAGGTTCACTAAGTGAAACAAATTTTTGTCAAACAAAAATGTCGACAAATCAAGGGAAAATTTCCTTTGACTTTGGGATAAACATTTCTCGTTTCCTTTTCAATGTCAGCAATAACTTGAAAAGAAATTTCATTTGAACAAAACTTTATTCCATTGATTCAAAGCAATTTGATTGAATTAATTGAAGAATTGTTTCAATTGACCTTTTTTCCTCGTTGTGTAGTCATTTTTGCTTTTAAATTAATGAAATCCTGGTAGAATAGTTGAAATCATTGTTCTGTCAAAAAGAATATTCGTAGAATTCATTTTAAGACAATCAACCGTGAAACTCATAACTTATGCAATTTTTCTAATAAAATGGGGTTTTTCTTCTCAATTATTGAGTGTCTGCAATGAAAGTATTTCCGTTTTTAATTTGCTACTACATCGGTGGGGAGTGGGTGTTTTAGCCGATTCTAAAATTTCAAATTTTGCTAAAACTGGTATACTTTAAACCAATATTTACGCCTGAACCGTTGCAGGTGCTCCAATGGAATGGAACCAACATTATGATTTAAAGAATGTTATGTGAATGTTTGAATAACTTTTCTAGCACTGTTGCGATAATTAAGTGTAATACATCAAATTAAAGGTTATAAATAAGGCTATCTTTTTATGAAAAGTTTATATTTTTTTTCTATTTACTGCTGATTTTAAGCTCTCAACTTTTAAGTAAATTTTCTGTACAAGTTGGTAGTTTATGATTTTTTTTTATTTTTTCGGTTTTATTTAGTCAATTATCTAAAAGAGGTCCATACCGATGCTTGTCATACCAATCACCGTGTACTATAAAACTATCATCTATATATATAAAAATGAATTTCTGTCTGTCTGTCTGTCTGTCTGTTCCCTATAGACTCGGTGTAGGCTAATTTCTTATTCTTCATATACATTAGAAGAATCTATGCTGAGAAGGAGACGAGAAGGTTCTCAAACAAAATATGGGGCCACAACAAACTAATTTTCATCATTTTATGTATTCAGGGTGATCATTTGCTACTCACTTTTTGTCATCGTATGACGTCAGCACATGCACCGTCCGGAGTTCTTGCCTGGAGATGTGAGAAGTGAATCCTGGAGTTCCAGATCAGCTGGGTTCATTTCTGGTGCAGGCTTTCTACGGTTCAGTTCCTCCCTAGTTGCTGAATGACACCCTTCCAACGGTGTTCGTGATGACTGCTTGCCCGCAATCCGTGCTTCGAACAGGCTCTCCCGTCCCACCTGCTGTTGAATCAGTTGCTCAATGGCCTGGGATGGCCAAGCAAGCGTTGGGTACCGCCCTTCCGAACGCTGCTGGATAAATACTGTGCTCTCCTGCGATCCTTGGTTCGAACCAGCTCTCCGGTCCCGACTGCTTCAGAACCTTTTGTGTGATGGCCTAAGAGGGCCAAGCAAACGCTGGGTACCGCCCTTCCGAACGCTGCTGGATGATGATGTGCTTTACCACGATCCTTTGCTCGAACCGGCCCTCCGTTCCGGATGTGGAACCTTCTGCTTAATGGCCTGAGAGGGCCAAGCAAACGTTGGGTACCGCCCTTCCGAACGCTGCTGGATGATGATGTGCTTTACCACGATCCTTTGCTCGAACCGGCACTCCGTTCCGGATGTGAAACCTTCTGCTTAATAGCCTGAATGGGCCAAGCAAACGTTGGGTACCGCCCTTCCGAACGTTGCTGGATGATGCCGACGAAGGACCAGGGATGGCCAGCCAAGTCACCGGGAACCGGACTCGTTGAAGTTGGTGGAGCGTTCTTACGCCAGGACCAAGCTCTCTCCTCTTACTGGAAGCGACGTCTGATGCCGACACCACCGACCGAAGCTGCTGGGGAAAATAAACAAAAAGACAGAGCCACAACAAAGCCCCTCTATCGGGGCTTGGTTGTGTTGCGTTGCTTCTTCCCAGTTCTACGATTCGACCTCTAAATTGTGCGCAGGATCAGTTGCTTCCGAAAATCGTGGCCTGCTATGAGTGGTCTGCTTTAGGCCAAATGAGCAGCTGCTTGCAGTTTGCAGCAGTTTGTCGAACGAGGGATTCCGCTCAGTTCTCCGAAATAACCGGTTCCTGCTGAAGCTTTGGGTTCCGGAATGAGGAGTGTGGATATCCGAATTGAGCCGGATGTTTTCTCCGTCGGACCACGCGGACAGTCGGATGGTGTGGTGTCGGTTTGAGCGACGTGCTGGTCCTTAAGATGCTGTTCCCAGGCAGCAATAACTCCGCCTATGGTACAAGCGGCAGGGGCGAAACGCTGCACGGTGTTTTTGCGGATGACAACACCCTTCGGCAGCCTCGATCCAATCGCTGCTCGCCTATACCAGCAGGGGTCACTTCCGTCCGGCAGTGTACCGATAAACACAATTTTAACCCTCAAAAAGGCCACAACAGGAGATCACACGCGCACGACTTTTTCCGTTTTTTCGGCTCCGCGATGACTTGTCGTTTTTTCTTTTTTCTTCTATCTCCTACACCGAACGAAATCGCCTTTTGCTTTTTTCGTGCATGACGTACGAGGGGTACCTCGATGGGCGTTAAGTATGTACACTGAGAGCAATTTTGCAGAATATTTCCAGCTTTTAACTTATGATCAAAATAATCCTGAATACATCAACAAAATAACTGTTACACAATCCTATCATGGGATCAGAGTTTTTTGTGAGGCTTAGAAGAACCTCACAAAAAACTCTCTGTTTGCGCTTAAATTCTGAAGCGTAGAGACTTTTTTAGAAAGATCAGAGAATGTGGGTAGATCCCACGCGTAACTTGATTACGATGAGCGGCTGAACCGCTATGACGATTACTGAAGACGACAATACTATACGGCAGCTGAACTGCAAAACACGGCCACACTGTGTGCCTAGACGGTGATCTCAACGCCATCTCGTGGTGGCTAAACGTCTCTGAATGTTGCACTCTGATCGATCCCATGAAACATTTAACTAAAATCGTGATAGCTTAAATATTCAAAAACTAGACGATTTAACAGGTAACAGATAAGAGGTTTGGCATTTAAACTAATCTACAAAAGATTTCAAGCAAGGTAATAGGAAAGGGAGTATTTAGTTCCCAAATCGCCAGGAGTCCAGAATAGAGGTTATCAACCGCGCCTCTAGATCGCGTTGCTTTTGATCATTTGTCCTGACGACCCCCAAACCGTACTTAATATTCGACTTGACCCAATGGATAGTGTTTAAGACTGAGTTGGATTAAATTGCGTTGTTAAGGCTTAAATTTCTTCATCATATTTTCTTAGCAAGTGTGTTATGTATCCAAATTGAGCAGCTGTGCCATAGATGAGGTTTGTTTGGTAGTTCGTGGCCTCCAATCTTGGTCAGAGCTTATTTTAGCGGCATGTTGCTTGTTGTCGTCAGTGGTGGTACTGCGTACATAGCGGGATGAACTAATAGATGAGTGCCTTTGAAGCTTCACAGCCTACACTGAAGTCGATATGGCGGTAGCGGCCGTCATGATGTCTACCCCTCACAACTTGTAGTGCAGTGCTGTATTCGATGGAATGTCGTTTTCGGGATGTGCCTTCGTCGCTTCGCTTTTGTGGTGGTGACTTTGCTTCGCCGGTTCCTTTCCTGGGAGAGCGAAGTGACGGTTTCCTGACTTGACGTATTTGGGTGTTGTCGAATTCAATGTGTTGCTACATTCGGTGTTTCGTCATATTCGAGGGTTTGTTGAATGCGTCTGCTGACTGTTTCTCCGAATAGTGTGAGAGGCGAGGTTTCCAGAGTAGATGTGGTTCCGTCAGCCATCATCATCTCGTATTTAGGTGGCGTCTAAAGCTCGTGGTCTGCAACATGAAATCTGCTTACATAGCTTGAATGTGTTCCTGCTATTAGTTTTTGTAGTTTTTGGTGTCCTGACAATCGTTTCAATTGCAGCGACGTGGTGTGTAGCGCCTGGCTACGGTGACTCACCAGTGCTACTATCCCAAGCGCGATAACGCTGCTGTGAATGACAGGATTGCTTTCAGGACACTGAGCGGCGGCAATCCCACGCAAGGTTGCCGGCCCTCCCCAAATTCTGACGAACTGCATGGCCGAGTTCTCAGAGTCCTTACAGCTGACGCTGGTCCTACGCAAGGCCGTTGTCTCCTTCATGAACGCCTACTTCTTCGTGTTCGTCGGTGTACTAGCGACGAATTGGCATCAGCTGTGTTCCGTTGAGTTGTTTGAGTGGAAGAATTCTGCATAATTTGCTCCGAGTAGTTGGGGGCGAGGTTTCAAAGATGATGTTTGTCCTTCAGCCTTCTCCATTTCGTGTTTTCTGCTCCAAGTGAGCTCGTGGTTAGCGTTAATGCTTACATAGCTTTTAAAAAACTCCAGCTAGTCCGCCTTGATGTCTTTCGTGTGGTATCGACCTCGTTTTCCGCTTGCGACGTCTTCTAGGGTGTAGAGATTGGTTCCGAGGATTTCTTTCACCACTGCTGGCACGAACTTTGGATCCAGTTTGCGTGTGATGTGGTCTACCTTCGATGACAGTGTAAATGATCTGCGCCATACCAAATCGCCTACCTTGACTCTACTGCTCTCTTACGTAAGTCGTACCGGACTTTTGACTTGGCATGGTTACTACGTATCCGCTTTACAACAAACTCCTGGATACGCTTCATTGTTGATAGTCGGAGGTCTAAGGCTACTTTTGGATCATCGTTTGTGTTCAAATCTTCTTGGACGTAGAGATCGGTGTGTAAGATCAATTCTTTCCCGAAGTTCGCAACGTGAGGACTGACTCCCGTTACGTCATGCTGAGCACTATTTATTGCGGCACAGATTGATGGTAGATGCTCATCCCAGCTTCTATGATCTTCGTCAATCAATGCCCTTATGCATGTGATGAGTACCCGATTCACTCGTTCTGCGTTGTTGACCATATGGCAGTAAAAGGCCGTCAGCATGTGCTCTATCCTATACTTATTCAGCAGAGTTTTGAACACCGACGAAGTGAACTGCTTGCCGTTATCCGAGAGAATTATTCTGGGCCGGGAAAATTTCAGGAATACGTGATTCTCCAAGATTTCCACCATTTTCGTAGAGTCTGCCGATTTCATAGGGTGAACGACGATGTATTTTGTGATCCAATCTACTACAACCAACATCACTGTATTGCCGGAACGCGAACGCGTCAGAGGACCTACGAAGTCTACCGATATAAGCTCCCAAGGAATGCGAGCTGGTTTCAGTTTTCCCATGGTCGGCATCATTTTTGAGTTCGGTGCTTTGCTGGCTTTACATGTGCTGCAACGTCTGACGTACTTCGCAATGTCTTCCCTCATTTTGGGCCAGTAAAAGTGTGCCTGAATCCTCTGAAACGTTTTTTGGAAACCCAGGTGAGCGGCTGAAGGAGCATCATGATTTTTCTGCATTATTTCTTCGCGGCTTGCCTTAGGTATAGCTTTTTTCCATCGATGTGAGGTTAATCCCGATTCATCTTTGTAGGAGCAATTCTTGTACAGTTCTCCTTGGATGATCTGGTAGTCCGCGAAACGGTCTGGATTTTCTCTGACGCCTTTCATCACCGCTTCGTACCACTCATCTACGCTGTCTGCCCCTAATAGGGTCACCGTGTCCACAATCCTTGACAGCGCATCAGGAACGACGTTTACTGAACCCTTTCTGTAGCGTATCTCGAAGTCGAAAGCGTTTAACCGGATCAGCCATCTGCACATCAGCGCTGTTGGATTTTTCATAGTCTTGAGGTAGCTAAGCGCGGAATGGTCACAGTACACGATGAAATGAACGCCTTCTACGTATCCTCTGAATTTCTCGATAGCTCTGATTACTGCCAGACACTCCCGCTGCGTCACCGAATATTTCCGCTCTGCTGTCGATAATTTTTGTGAGAAGTAGCATATCGGATGCTCTTGACCATCAGTTTCTTGCGTAAGTACTGCTCCAATCGCTACATCACTCGCATCGCAAGCGATCGCGAACTGCTTCGTGTAATCCGGTGGCGCAAGAATCGGCGTCGAAACCAAGGCTGATTTGAGTCGTAGAAAGGCTTCTTCTGCTTCAACCGTCCAACGAAACTTGTGCTTTGTTTTGGTGAGCTCCGTGAGAGGCGCCGCTATCTCCGAGAAGTCTGCTACAAACCGACGATACCAGTTGCACATGCCGATGAAGCGCTGCACCTCTTTCCTCGTTGTTGGAATAGGAAAATTGACTACACAGCTTGTTTTCTCCGGATCCACCATCCATCCATCTTGGTTTAACACATATCCCAGGTATTTTATTTCCTTTCTACAGAAACAGGATTTTTCAGCAGAAATTGTTAGATTAGCTGCACGAAGTCTGTCGGCCACTTCTTCCAGTAACTTTATATGCTCTTCAAAGGTCTCCGAACACACAATTATGTCGTCAAGGTAGTGGAAGACCTTTGGTTCCATATCCGCGAAGATGGTTACCATTACTCTCTCCAGTCCTTGGCTAGCGGTACACAATCCGAAAGGAACCACCTTGAACTGAAAATGGCCTCTCTGAGGTACCGTAAATGCCGTAAGTTGCCTTGAAGCTGTTTCAAGAGGTATTTGCCAGAATGCGTCCTTTAAGTCTATCGATGAAATGAACTTGCAGCCGCTGAGGTTGTTCATAATTGCTGCAATCTGCGGGATTGGATAACCTTCATTGATCATGATGGAGTTTAGGTGGCGTGCATCCAGACACACTCTATATTGGCCCGTCTTCTTCTTCACGGCTACTAGCGGGTTGTTCCACGGCGAAAAGCGAGCTTCTTCTATCACGTCCAGCTTTATCATTCGGTCCACTTCCTTGTTTACCTCGTCCAATACGTATTTCGACATCACATAGTAACGCTGCTTTTTCGGCTGTGCATCTCCGATTTCAATGCGATGTGTGTATAGATGCGTGCGACCCAGCCGACCGTCTGTTGCTGTTGGGAATTTTGCTACTGTTGCTTCTAGCACGACTGATTGCTCCGGTGACAACTGCTTCTGCTGATGCCTCTTGATCGTTGCATTGTTGTCGATGTTACTGTTGACCTCCTCTTCATCGTTGACCTGGACTTCACCTTGTAACTTCATGCTACAGCATATAGCCTTGACTCCGAATTCATTCCAGAAGTTCATGCCTAGAATCACACAATCCGGTAAGGTCGGTAATAGCAATACTGGGATTACTCGTGTCTTTCCATTGTATGCGATAGGTAGACGAACAAACGTTTGAAAGTGATGCTCCGTTCCATCTGCAGTCTTAATTCCTCCAGCCAACGATCCTTTCCGCAATTCCAGCTGTTCCACTAGCTGTACATGGCTTCCTCCTAGGAGCGAGCAGTTTGCCCCGCTGTCTAACAGACCAGTGATGCTTTTTCCCAGGACTTCGATTACTGCATGCGGTCGATTGTCGTTGTTGAGATTGATGATGAGAGAGTTGATGTTGTTGAAATCCGGTATCTGGGAAGGATCATCAAAACATGGCGAGGAATTTGGTCCCTCCGTTACTAGTTCCCCGCCGGGGCGTTTCCCGAACGATGACGGCAACTTGGGCAGCTCCGTAACGAAAATCCTTTTTGCCCACAGCGATAGCAGAATAGAATCGCTTGTGGTTTGGAACAATCCATAAAGCGATGTCCCTCTTCGTCGCAATTCCAGCAAATCATTGGTGGTCTAGTGTTCACGTTCGTAGGTTCTGGGTGTTCCTGACCCGACACTGTCGGCCGTGATAGATTCTCCCGCGTGTTTGTAGTGTTTTGCTCCCTGCGTTCAAATCTCACCCTCAACGCGTCGACCTGATGGATCAGTTCCTCCAGACGTTCTTCCACCTTGTTGTTACTGTTGATCACCGACGATTCCTCGTACGAACTCACCGCTTCTTCATTTCTGCGACTGTTCATTTCTTCTAACACGTTGACCCTTCCGTAGCGCTGATTAAGCGGAGCATTGCGATTGGCGCGTTGTACTGCTACTGGTGTAGCGAGCGATGGTTCTAGAAGCGATGCTGCCGGCAGTAGCATTCGACGCTGAAGCTGTTGAAGCTTTCTCAGCTCATCAAATTCCTTACAAGCTTCTACTAGCTGTTCAACCGATGCTGCTTGCTGTGCTGCCGCAACCGGAGCATACGTGGAATTCATATTTTTCTTGATGATGAATAATTTCTCTCTATCCGTTGCAGGGGGATTTGCGTAACTAAATAGTGTCGAGATATCTGCGAAGAAGTCGCTAAAAGATTCTTGCTCTCCCTGGAGCCGATGATATGCCTCAGCCCTCAAGATGTATGCGTAGCTGCTTGGCAAGAACTCGCCCCGGATCAACCGTTTGAAATCTCCCCAAGACCTTAAGTCGCCTCTCAAAAACGCTCTAGCATACCACTTCAAAGCGTCACCCTTCAGTAAGTGCTTGATGTTCTGCAACAGCACCTGCTCCGGAACTTCCTCGGACAATGCGAACACCTCAACGCTTTGAATGAACTCATTCAATGATGCGCCATCTCTTTCGCCTTTGTAGAAGATCTGCCAATTATGAATTGCCTTGCTTGAAGAACGCCGGTCTTCCCAACGCTGCTGCTGATAGGCCTCCTGTTCCCGACGCATGAACCGCTCCAGTAACTCATCCCTCAATCGGCTGTATTCATTCCTCGAGGCTGCTTCTTCCGCTTGTTCCCTAAAAGCGTACGGTGGAGGAGCCGATTCGTCTACCGGATACCCAAGTTTCTCGTTGGTCCTAGGTGCACGTTGATGACCAACTTGCAGACCGAAATTGCTCTCTTCCGCATCGCGCAGGTATGTTGATGTCTGCTGTGGTTCATATGCGTTGCGCTCTCGGTCCGAAAGCCGTCGCCTCTGCTGTTGTCTTCTCGGAGCAGATTCTTCAACAGCGGTAGCGCCGCTCACCCATGGTGAATTCCCTAAGTACGTGCTGTCGCGTTCCGAACTGAAGGAGTTGGCTTCCGAGAGGGACGTCCTACGAACTGATTTCTCCTTCCCGATGTCGACTGGCTGATTCAAGCTGGCTGAGGTCATGTTCCTGGAAGGCTTTGGTATCGTTCCTGTTCTGCTCGAGTCGGCCCGAGACACGTTCAGATCCACTGTTCCTGCACCAAGATCCTCGCTACCACTTTGCACTTGCCCACTTGCTTTTTTACGCGGGTTGTTTAACACATCTTCAATGTCCTCTAACGAGCATTGAATAAGAAGAGTAAGTGTTGCGTATGTATCGTTTAGTTTTGCCGGCGGTTCTACTATTGCTAAACGTTCACGATAGTGAATGAGACGCGACGTTGCTTGACGCATGAATTGGTAGTCCGCGGATTTGAAAGCTACTTTTAATCGTTCCAGCAAGTTATCTACGCGATCTTGACATATGCGGATGTTTTGCTCCGCATCCATAATGCGTGAAGAATTGTCATATATTTTATTGTTTCTAACATCCTCTAGCATAATCTGCCGAAGCCTCAACGCTTTCGCTCTTCTAGGAAGAGAACTTAAATTGGCTACGTGACGTAGCGCCAACTCGTAGCTTACCTCGTCTTCGGAAAGACAGGCTGGATCCATATCCATTTCGAAAAAAGGGTCTAATATTCTTAAACACTAAATGCCAAACCTATAAAGTCTAAAATATGCTGCATAAAACAAACTGCAACACATCAAACACCACAAACAATCTAAAATGTGGGTTAATTATTGTTGGGCGCCAATGTAGGCTAATTTCTTATTCTTCATATACATTAGAAGAATCTATGCTGAGAAGGAGACGAGAAGGTTCTCAAACAAAATATGGGGCCACAACAAACTAATTTTCATCATTTTATGTATTCAGGGTGATCATTTGCTACTCACTTTTTGTCATCGTATGACGTCAGCACATGCACCGTCCGGAGTTCTTGCCTGGAGATGTGAGAAGTGAATCCTGGAGTTCCAGATCAGCTGGGTTCATTTCTGGTGCAGGCTTTCTACGGTTCAGTTCCTCCCTAGTTGCTGAATGACACCCTTCCAACGGTGTTCGTGATGACTGCTTGCCCGCAATCCGTGCTTCGAACAGGCTCTCCCGTCCCACCTGCTGTTGAATCAGTTGCTCAATGGCCTGGGATGGCCAAGCAAGCGTTGGGTACCGCCCTTCCGAACGCTGCTGGATAAATACTGTGCTCTCCTGCGATCCTTGGTTCGAACCAGCTCTCCGGTCCCGACTGCTTCAGAACCTTTTGTGTGATGGCCTAAGAGGGCCAAACAAACGCTGGGTACCGCCCTTCCGAACGCTGCTGGATGATGATGTGCTTTACCACGATCCTTTGCTCGAACCGGCCCTCCGTTCCGGATGTGGAACCTTCTGCTTAATGGCCTGAGAGGGCCAAGCAAACGTTGGGTACCGCCCTTCCGAACGCTGCTGGATGATGATGTGCTTTACCACGATCCTTTGCTCGAACCGGCACTCCGTTCCGGATGTGGAACCTTCTGCTTAATAGCCTGAATGGGCCAAGCAAACGTTGGGTACCGCCCTTCCGAACGTTGCTGGATGATGCCGACGAAGGACCAGGGATGGCCAGCCAAGTCACCGGGAACCGGACTCGTTGAAGTTGGTGGAGCGTTCTTACGCCAGGACCAAGCTCTCTCCTCTTACTGGAAGCGACGTCTGATGCCGACACCACCGACCGAAGCTGCTGGGGAAAATAAACAAAAAGACAGAGCCACAACAAAGCCCCTCTATCGGGGCTTGGTTGTGTTGCGTTGCTTCTTCCCAGTTCTACGATTCGACCTCTAAATTGTGCGCAGGATCAGTTGCTTCCGAAAATCGTGGCCTGCTATGAGTGGTCTGCTTTAGGCCAAATGAGCAGCTGCTTGCAGTTTGCAGCAGTTTGTCGAACGAGGGATTCCGCTCAGTTCTCCGAAATAACCGGTTCCTGCTGAAGCTTTGGGTTCCGGAATGAGGAGTGTGGATATCCGAATTGAGCCGGATGTTTTCTCCGTCGGACCACGCGGACAGTCGGATGGTGTGGTGTCGGTTTGAGCGACGTGCTGGTCCTTAAGATGCTGTTTCCAGGCAGCAATAACTCCGCCTATGGTACAAGCGGCAGGGGCGAAACGCTGCACGGTGTTTTTGCGGATGACAACACCCTTCGGCAGCCTCGATCCAATCGCTGCTCGCCTATACCAGCAGGGGTCACTTCCGTCCGGCAGTGTACCGATAAACACAATTTTAACCCTCAAAAAGGCCACAACAGGAGATCACACGCGCACGACTTTTTCCGTTTTTTCGGCTCCGCGATGACTTGTCGTTTTTTCTTTTTTCTTCTATCTCCTACACCGAACGAAATCGCCTTTTGCTTTTTTCGTGCATGACGTACGAGGGGTACCTCGATGGGCGTTAAGTATGTACACTGAGAGCAATTTTGCAGAATATTTCCAGCTTTTAACTTATGATCAAAATAATCCTGAATACATCAACAAAATAACTGTTACATCGGAAACTACGGAACCGATTTGCGTGAAACTTGGCAGATGGGGTTATTGGAGGCAGGGGAAGGTTCCTATTGTGGTTTGAGACCCCTCCCTCTTTCATGAGGGGGGGGGAGGGGCCTCCCAAACAAAAGACAATTTTTTGCATAACTCGAGAACCAATCAAGCAAATGGTATCATATTTGGCATGGGGTGGTATTTGGGAACGAGGAATATTTTTATGAATATTAGGTACCCCTCCTCTCAGTGGGGTTATAGGAAGGGGGGAGAGGGGCTACCTTACAATTATTCATATAACTCGAAAACTAATCAAGATATTGGAACCAAATTTTGCACGGGATGGTATTTTGATACGAAAAATATTTCTATGATTAATGAGACCCCACCCTCTCTCCAGTAGGGAGATATAAAGTGGGGAGGGGGCCTCTTTAATAATTTTTTACATAACTCATAAACTAATAATCAAATAATTAATAATTAATAATTTTTTACATAACTCAAAAACTAATAAAGCAAATGGAACCAAATTTGGCATGGGCGGGTATTTGGGAACGTGACATGTTCTAACGATTGTTTGAGACTTCATCCTTCTTTCAGCGGGGAGAAAGGAAAGAAAGAGGGGAGTTTCATACAATTTTTACTGCATAACTTAAGAACTACAACAGCAAATGGAACCAAATTTGGCATGGAACGATATTTGGGTACGAGAAATGCTTATATGAATATTTGATATCCCTCACTCCTTCGAAGAGGTAGATGAAAAGGGGGAGAAGAGGTCTCCCTTACAATTTTCAGTATAACTGAACAGTTGATCGAGGAAATTGAACCATATTTGGCATGTGAGGGTATTTGGATACGAGAAATGTGTCAATTATAAATTTAAACCCCACCTTTTTTCAGTGGAAAGATATAAATGGGGAAAGAGGGGCTTCCATACAATTTTTTTGCATAACTCGAGAATTAATCGAGCAAATGAAACCAAATTTGGAACCAAAAAGTAATTGAGTACGGAAAATACTTTTTCTATGCGAAACAATTCCTTCATTGCAGCAGGATGATAGAACTGGGAATATAGGAATAGAAGAGGAGGCTTACATTTAACTTTTTGTTTTACAAAACCCGAGAAATGGACAAAACTTAACATGGACAATCATTTTGGTATGATTCTATGATAACCTGACACACCTGCAAAAACGATGGAATCTGCTCACGTTGCGCTTTGAACCATAGAACCTCAGATTGTAAGTCCGATTTTAGAAGCTGTATTAATTGCAAAAATATCAACACGGAACGGAAAATGAATTTGGCTATCGATCATTTTGCATATAGCGAGGATTGTCCTGTTTACAAAAAACTGGTGGCAAATAAGCGGCGTTTTGTAGAATACACTCAATAGCAATCATTAAAGCCTAGCAAAAGTCAATCAACGATCATTTACTTAAATTGTGGTGGTATGACAACAAATTATGAGGAAATTCGATTAATGATGCACACAATTCAACCGAATCTTGTTCTGCTCTCTGAAACGCATGTAACAGAAACATTGGGCGAAAATATTTTTCAAATACCCAATTTCCAATCCATGAGTTGTTATTCTGATTCGAGACACACAGGAGGCGTTATGATATATATTCACGAAAGCATAAAATATAAGGTCCTACTAAATGTACAAAAAGATAAAAATTGGTTTCTCGGAATTGAAGTTTTAAGTGGAATAACTGCAGGTCGATACGGTATCCTTTACCATTCGCCAAACGAAAGTGATGCAAATTTTCTGAAGGTTTTGGAAGAAAACTGGCTTGATGAATTTGTTGATTTGTCTAAATTCAACATAATAATCGGAGATTTCAACATTGATTGGTTGAATTCGAATGATTCTTCAAACTTAAAGAATATTATGAACTCGTACTACCTCAAACAGCATGTAAAAGACTACACTCGTATAACACGTACTAGCCAAAAAATGATTGATTTGGTATTCTCGAACTGTGATATCAATGTTCGTGCTGTCAATGATTTTAAAATATCTGACCACGAAACTTTATGTCTGTCTGTTGAAAACAAATGTGATGATGTTGATGATATGTCCATAAGGGTAAAGTGTTGGAAAAACTACTCTCGCGAAAGTCTGCTCGCTTTGCTGAGGGAACGCCTTCAAGAAACAAACTTAAATCGGTCGTTCAAGGATTTGCATGAGAAGGCGGATTGTTTGATAGACCATTTGAAAATATGTGTAAATCAGCTGGTAACTGTTAAACATAAAAAAGCCCAACAGTCAAGTAAATGGTATGATATTGAACTTGTTCAAATGAAAAGAAGAAGGGACAAGTCATACAAAAAATTTTTGAAATTAAACACAGACTTTTCATGGTTAGTTTACAAAACGTACAGAAATGAATACGCATGTTGCCTGCGGAGGAAAAAACGAGAATTCATTCAGCGTACTATTGATGAAAACAAAGACAATAGTAAAGAGCTGTGGAAAATTCTTAAGAGCCTTATAAATCCAAAAGTATCGAAAACTAAGTTTATCCAGTTTTGCGGCGAAGATGAGCAAGATGAAACTAAAATTGCCAATAAATTTAACGAGTTTTTTGTTCAAAGCATCGAAGATATAAGCAATTCAATAAAGATAGAGCCCGAACCAATACCACTTGGCGGACCTTACACTCAAAACCAGTTTGCCAATTTTTCACCCATCACGCTTGATAATCTGAAAAAAATAGTATGGACAATGGGATCATCTTCTGGTTCAGATGAGGTGAACTGCAGAATATTAAAAGATGGATTTGATGTTATTGGCCAAAATCTTTTGAACCTCATAAACAAGTCACTGTTGACTGGAATTGTTCCCCACTCTTGGAAAAAATCTATGGTTGTTCCAATAGAGAAAGTTAATGGAACATCGAAAGCAGAGGAGTTTCGTCCAATTAACATGCTACCGGTGTACGAGAAAGTTTTGGAGATAGCAGTAAAAGACCAATTGCTTGACTATATTGATATTAATAAATTGCTTGTCCCAGAACAAAGTGGGTATCGCAAATTCCACTCTTGTGAAACCGCTCTAAACTTAGTATTGGCAAAATGGAAAGGAAAGCTGGAAAAAAAGCAGAAACTTATCGCAGTATTCCTTGATTTGAAACGAGCATTTGAAACGATTTCACGCACAAATCTGATAAAAACTCTGCGGAAATATGGTATAAAGGAAACAGCTCTCAATTGGTTTTAATCGTATCTAAAATGTCGATATCAATGCACAAAATACGCTACTGTGATATCTAATACCAAAGAAACCATGGTCGGTGTACCCCAGGGAAGTGTTTTAGGACCTTTGCTTTTTATTTTATATATTATCGACATGAAAAGAATTCTTAAACACTGTGATATCAATTTATTTGCTGACGATACTGTGATATTTATTGCTTGTGATAATGTTAATGTTGCTGTAGAAAAACTGAACTGTGATCTTAGCAACTTAAGCAAATGGCTGGATTTTAAAATGTTGTAACTCAATGTCTCGAAAACAAAATGTGTGATCGTCTCCAACAAGCCTTTAAACTGTGATATTATCAATGTTTGTATCGATGGTGAACGTCTGGAAATAGTCAAAGAAATCAAGTATCTTGGAGTCATCATCGACGAAAGATTGAATTTTAAAAGCCACATCAATTATTCTGTTAAGAAAATTGCCAAAAAATTCGGTATTTTGTGTCGTCTTCGTAAAGATTTGTCGCAGTGGAGTCTCATTTACCTGTACAAGGCAATCATATCACCACATTTTGACTTTTGCCCTTCTATAATATGCTTTGCAAACGATCAGCAAATGGCTAGATTACAAAGGCTTCAAAATAAAATTATGAGACTGATTCTAAAGTGTGATCGAAGAACCCCTATACGGGATATGTTGGCTGCATTACATTGGCTTTCAATAATATGATCCTGATATTCAAAATAGAAAAAAAAATTGCACCAGAATATCTACAAGAGAGAATAATCAGAGGAACTGACCTGCATCGTTATGGAACTCGTTTTGCCAGTGAAATAAGAGCTGCATCATTTTTGTTAGCGTCTTCACAGAATTCGCTGTTCTACCAAGGAATAAAATTGTACAACACTTTACCAATGGACATTAAGAGAGAAGAAAACTTGACTAGTTTTAAAAATAAATGTTTGGCGTTCGTGAAAACTAATATAAGTATATAGTATAAGTTAGTAATTAAACTACTTGATGATGATTATAACAACTGAACAAACGTCTCTGGGCCGCACATGACAAATTAGCAAAAGCAACGCGATCTGGGGCGCGGTAAAACCCTGAAAATGGACTCATGTGTGTGTGGGAAGGGGTTTTACCCTAAAATGTCCCTTTTCTCAGATGGTCCCTGTTCAAAAGTTGAATATAGCAAGCAGCAAATACAAGGAAAAAAATGAAAAGGCAATGATGAACGTACATGGGAATAACATTCAGAAAAATGAAGCAAATCAACAGATCAAAAAGTCAAAGAGACATAATTAAAAATATCTTTTAAGATAATCCAGCCCAAGTTCCCATGTACGGGGGATAGTGGAGGGCCATCATCATCATCATCAACACCATTCTCCTTTCAGTGAGTAGGTACATAGGAGGAGGGAGGTGAGCCCAATACAATTTTGTTAGCATAAGTTCTCAATTTATGCTAACGAAGCCAACAAATGGAAACAAATATGGCTTAGAAAGGTACTTGATTACGGGATATGTTTCTACAATTGTTATAGACCCTTATGCTTTACAGTGTAGAGAGGGGAAGAAAGAAGGATGCTCCATATACATTTGTTTGTAAAGCTTAAAAACTTATCAAAGGATGGAATTATGTTTGATATAAGAGGATTTTTGGGCACGAAAAAATGGGTATAATTATTAAAGACCACTACCTCCATTCAGTAGGGGGTGAAGGGAAGGACAGGAGAGGGGGCTCTCTCATCAGCTTTTAAGCATAAATAAAGAACATGTGAAGCAAAAACAGCCATCTATATATATAAAACAGGGAGAGAGACAGACCAAACAGAAATGTGCGAACACGCAAAACTCTTCACTGGATCATCCGATTTGCATGCGATTTTTTTTTTGTTGTGTTCGTCTTCACGCGAAGAAAAACACAACGGAGAGATAATTTTGAAAATGTTTTTGTGGAATTTGAAAACTAATTTTTAGTTTTTATTCGTATCAAATAAAAGTCATGGCACCCAATTTCCATTTTTTTCATTCGAATCACCCAGAGTAGGAAGGCGCCAAAAGCAATCAAGGCTTACTGATGTTCATCCATCTCTCTATAGGCAGTTTTGGCGCCCATTTTCGTTGCAAGTAGTACACGTGGCACCAGTAAAATGGATACTTGGATGTAATTGTTCACCTTCCGTAAGGGGTGAAAAAAAAAGAACGCAATAAGCCGGCATGGAGTATACCTATTTCCGAAAATTGTCATTTTTGCTTCAGCACCAAGGCAACTTTAACATTTTTTAAGCTAATTTACCCAAAGCTAGCCGAATTGCCCGGTTTTACCCGTACTTGACCGGGTAATTGATTAAACAAAATTTAAAGGATCCGGTCAATACGTCCAGCCCGGTTGTCGGGATTTTGATAAAAAAAACCCGAATTTTCCGGATTTAGTCATTTCATTTTACAAATAATAAAAAATCTTCTACTAAGTTAATTTTTTTTAAATTTTGCGTACTAAAACGACATTTTTGAGCAACTTTTTACATAATAATTATACACGGTTTTTGAATGCTTGAAATACGATTCAAAATTTCTGATGTGTTTCGATGAAAAAAAATTTAAAGTGCTTTTCGTTTTAATTTTTTTTTTTTTGAGTAGTTTCTAAATTTAGCCCAAATTTGCTTGGTATTGTCCGCATTTTGGATTGACAATTTTGAAATCAAATGCCCGGATATTGTTAGGTTTTTAGATAGAATAAATTTGCCTGACCTGGATACGCGCGGGAAAAATTCTGATCTCTTTTATTTACTCCGTTATTTTGTTTTGTTTATTTTCCGGTTAAATGAAAGACTGTCATATTATTCAAGAAAAATAATATTCTACGTATGACTGTGGAAGTTTTGACATATCCAAAACAACTGAACAGATAACAATGAAATATTCCATTACAGAATCTTCTGTACATATTCATGGTATAAAATCAAGAGAACGTCTAATTTTTATTTAAAAGAATAAGACGACCATAAATTGATTAACTTGGTTTTTGTAAACGTCAAGAATGTAATGAGTTAGTTCGAGAATAGAATGATATTAACTTTGTAATTCTATGTGAATTTCATCAGAATACCAAGGAAACGTTAGATACTATCCACTTCTTCCTTTCATACTAAGGTAGGCTTGCCAGATACATTCAGAAAAAAGCGGGACATTTCACGAAAAAAAGCGGGACACAGCCGAAAAAAGCGGGACATTTAAGAAAATCTTAAAAAAGCTTAATTATGTAGCCAAACTGACACGCTTACCATCAGCCAAAGTTCATAGAAAGTACACAAAGGTTTTCTTTTTAAAGCAGATAAGTTTTGTTCAGTTTTTCACCTTTACTTTTAACTTATTTGAGAAAATATTTCAAGTCGTACATGTAAACGGCGGATTATAAACCGCGTAAAAAGCCTTTGTGTAATGCGTATAAAAAATTAGTTTGTTTGGTAATTTGTTTAAAAATTTGAAAACTCAAGAAAACTTCCATCTTTCTATACTTCGGATAATTGAGTCGAAAAAAGGTATAATGTAAGGCAATTTTAGTAAGATTCCGGCGAAAACCTTCATCTCTATGATTCTGTGATCTATGATTTTTTGGAAGCAACTTAAACAACATTTCGTTCATACATTGATTGAACGAGCTCCAAGAACACTTACCTGCATCATAATCATACTGTAATGCTAAGAGCTTTAGAGATATTCAGTATTGTCTTAATAAACTATGGAAAATTCTGTTTATTTTTAGAAAAAAGACGTATTTGAAAGATTTTCTGTTTAGCACAGAATTTTAATTGAGAGTAAAGTTTGATTTTTTACAGTGTTAGTTAACTTTGTAAAAACTTTCCAAGAAAAAAAGCGGGACATTTGGAGTAAAAAGCGGGACAGCGGGACATTCAACAAAAAAGCGGGACATGTCCCGCTTTTGCGGGACGGATGGCAACCCTAAAGTCCTATTTGCCGCTAGTAGTGTTCGTGAAATTATGCTGGTTGTTTCACCAACACTTTTCAGTTTTGGGACAATTAACCTCAAAAACGACCATTTGCGTCGACTGGCTGCCCGTTTTTTGTACCAAGAGTTTTTGAGGTTGATTGTCCCGTCTCATCTGTACACGCTCAGCAAGTGTGCGTAAGAAATGTCAAAAACAACTCTATACTAAGGTGTTAAAAAATTAAACAAAATTAAGGATATAAATAAGGTTGACTTTGTAAAAATAAAATTCATGATTTGATCCAACCCTCAGTATCAGAAATCAAGAACAGATAATTGGTTCAATAAAATCTTCAAATACACGAAGCTTGGAAAATAAAAATTTAAGTCTCGACGAAAATATCATTCAAGATCCAAAACAGAGATAATGAAAACTGAATTAGATTTGCAAAGACTTTTTTGAATTTCATTTCTGATTTTGAATTCAAGATCTCAAAGTAAAAAAAGATTTCATAACCGTTTGATTTGAAATTGCTGTGAATAAAAATTCCATGTACATACATACACGTATATTGAATGTTCTAATTTTCTTTGTTCAGTGCTTAAGCATCCATTTCTCAATAAATATGATAAATACGATAAATATGATAAAGTCGATACAAAAAAGATGATTTTAAAAATTAAGAGGAGATTATCTAATACAGAGAACATATCAAATGCATGATAGATAACGAAAACCAGAATGGTATATGAAAATTTGTTGTTATTTTCTTTTATTTTCATACCATGGAAAGTGTTGTGCCATTTCTACAAATTTGGTACCTTTACGATAAAGAAAATTTCAAACATGGTTTTGGCGAAAAAGGAAAGACAGTTGATCAAAACTGCTTAAAATGACGACACATTTCAACAAAAAAATGTTGGCACTTATCTTGAGGTTAATAGAAATTGGACATATCGGTGTCAATGATTCTCTGTAAATGAAAAAAAATGTAAAACGGAAGAAAATAGATTTTTAACTTTATCCTAGAAGATATTCGCTTTCCAGTTTTGTTGGAAGTCAATCTTCTTCGAAATTTTTGCCCCTGGAGGTAGGCATTACCATAATATGACAGAAGAATTACGAAAATAGTCAAAAAACTGTGTCGATTCACTCCGTTTGAAGGTAACAATCCAGTTTCATGAGCGTAAAAAATTATTTACATATTTTCTGCTTATTAACATGTTCAATATTTTTGCGAAATTCAATGGCTTAACGAAGTTTGCCGGGTCAGCTAGTATTTTATAAGTTAGATTGTTTGCGTACGATTAATTTGAGACCCTCCAGACAGTAAAAATAATCAGATCTTTAAAACAAATTTATAAAGCAAAATTATTTTTTGTTATCTTTGTGTTGCAATTCGAAACTCCAGCTGCAGCTCTCATTTTATAGCAATTGCTTATGAATTATGTCATCATTTGATTTAAAATAATGCCAATAAAACAATAAAAATTTGATTAATTTTTGAAAATATTATTTGATTTTGAAAGGTGTAGCAAAGCAGTCAGCTAGTCTATATATATAAAAATAGATGTCTGTCTGTCTGTCTGTCTGTCTGTCTGTCCGTCCGTCTGTCTGTCTGTTCCCTATAGACTCGGAAACTACTTAACCGATTTGCGTGAAACTTGGCAGGTGGGGGTATTGGGGGCAGAAGAAGGTTCCTATTGTGGTTTGAGACCCCTCCCTCTCTCATGAAAAGGGGGGGGGGGAGGGGCCTACTAAACAAAAGTCAAATTTTTGCATAACTTGAGAACCAATCGAGAAAATGGTATCAAATTTGGCATGGGGTGGTATTTGAGAACGAGGAATATTTCTATGAATATAGAGTACAACCCCTCCTCTCGGCGGGGTGATAGGAAGGAGGGAGGGGGGCTACCTTACAATTTTTCATATAACTCGAAAACTATTCAAGAAATTAGAACCAAATTTAGCATGGGAAGGTATTTGGATACGAAAAATATTTCAATGATTATTTGAGACCCTCCCCTCTTTCTAGTAGAGTTATAAACATAATTCAAAAACTAATAAAGCAAATGGATCCAAATTTGGCATGGGCGGGTATTTGGGAATGTGGCATGTTCTAATGATTGTTTGAGACCCCTCCCTTCTTCCAGCGGGGAGAAAGAAATGAGGGAGGGGAGTTTCATACAATTATTACTGCATAACTCAAGATCTACAACAGCAAATGGAACCAAATTTGTCACATAGCGATATTTGGGTACGAAAAATGCTTCTATGAATATTTGGTATCCCTCATTCCTTCAAAGAGATGGATGAAAAGGGGGAAAAGAGGTCTCCCTTACAATTTTCAGTATTACTGGAGAGCTGATCGAGCAAATAAAACCGTTTTTGACATGTGAAGGTAGTTGGATACGAGAAATGTTTATATTATAAATTGAAGCCCCACCTTTTTTCAGCAGAAATATATAAAGGGGAAAAGGGGGGCTTCCATGCAAATTGTTTGCATAACTCGAGAATTAATCGAGCAAATGAAACCAAATTAGTCATTGAAAAGTATTTGAGTACGAAAAATACTTTTTGAATATTAAGTTCTCACCCCTCCATTCAATGGGCAGAACAGAAGGGTGTATGGTACTTTCTTTTAAGTTTATGCATAACTCTAGAATTTAATACGCAAATTAAACCAAATTTGGCATGGGATGGTATTTCAATTCGAGAAATTTTTGTATGTGGAACAATTCCTTTCTTGCAGTAGGAGGATAGAATTGGAAATATAGGAAGGGAAGAGGAAAGCTTATATTTAACTTTTTTTTTACAAAATCCGAGAAATGGACAAAACTTAACATGGACAATCATTTTGGTATGATTCTATGATTATCTGACACACCATCCTCCTTTCAGGAAGTAGGTACATAAGAGGATGGAGGTGAGCCCAACACAATTTTGTTAGCATAAGTTCTCAATTTATGCTAACGAAGCCAATAAATGGAAAGGTACTTGGTTACGAAATATGTTTTTACGATTGTTATAGACCCTTACGCTTTACAGTGTAAAGAGGGGAAGAAAGGAGGGGGCTCCATATAAATTTTGTTGAAAAGCTCAAAAACTTATCAACCAATGGAACTATATTTGATATAAGAGGATTTTTGGGAACGGAAAAATTGGGTATGATTATTAAAGCCCACGACCTTCATTCAGAAGTGGATGAAGGGAAGGACCGGGGGGGTCTCATATCAAACAAAACTCAACAAAACAATAAAAATTTGAATAATTTCTGGTAATATCATTTGTTTTTGAAAGGTGTAGCAAAGCACACCGGGTCAGCTAGTTTTATATAAACAACAGCTTGCTAGAACACATCTACGAAAATTTTCGAGAAAAATTGACTTTTTTCAATAAAACTCCTTGCGCACGCTGGAAACTTACTCAAATGAGCTCAAATTTGCCCAGAGTGCTTGAAAATGAATGAGGATCAAACCTGTTAGTGGCGTTGTGATCAGCATAAAAAGCCGAAAAGTGAACTAGTCTAGGGTTACCATACGTACTCTTTTAAGAGTACATGTACTCTTTTTCAGTCGAGAAATGGGCGTACTCTTCTTTTTGTGAAATTTCACCAAATGTAATCTTTTTTTGTTGAAATGCATTTGATCTGAAGAACCTACGTATTTCTTCCATTTTATGAGGTTGTTTCACATCTTATGCTAAAACTACGAAAGGAATACGACTTAAACAAATTACTTTAACATCTTATTTTCATTAACATGTGTTTTTAGTCGTATAAGGTCAGCGAGATAAGCGCCTTTGAGTATGCAAACAGTAAGCAATATGTACACAATTAATTATTTTTGACACTTTACCAGCGTTATGGCATTCGTGTCTAATCTCAAATAATGATTATAAATTAAGTGTACCGTGAAAGCACCAATGGCCGCGCAGTACCAATGGCCGCGCACTTTCAACTTTAATCATTATTTTCTCCGAAATTCAACGACGAAAATTTCTATGTTTCGCATTTTCTGATACCTATACGCTAAGTATCTTTCACTTGCCATACTAAAAATAAATTTATTCTGCTTTTTGAGGTCAGGAAAAAATAAAAACAAACATCGTTTTTGCCAGATGCCATTTTGTCTGTTGTCCTAAGCAAGTGAGCTACGCGGGTCCCTTTTTGTAATTCAGTTTTTTATGTTGAATTAGAGCACCTTGGCAAAAAATTTCGAACGTAAGTTATTTGTGGATGTATAATGAATCAATTGTGAAAAAAGTGAACAATTTGAAGGTTCTGTTGCGGAAAAAATGACAAATTTGTTGTGCACGGTTATTGGTACACTTGATTTTTGAATGTTTCTATTGCACAGGAAAGCTTTCCAATCAATGTTTTCCATCATATAACCGGCTGAAATAACACAATTTTTAGAAACAATATAAGAAGAAACGATTATCTAATGAAAATGGCTACAAAGTGTTGGAAATTTGAGGTTAGATAGCAATTCGGATGTGTTTAGTTTTAGTTGGTCAATTTCTTCGTGGATTTTCAGACAGCTCGCCGAATGTGTGATGATTTATCGAAATCGGGACCGAAAACATTGTTCCAAAACATCTTCCGGCAAAATAATGCTCTGTAAAAATGGCGTTTCAGCACCAGACTAGTTTCACAAACAATGGAAACAAATCGGTGTTTGATGTGTGAATCACAAAAAGCCTTACCTGAGAATATTCACAAAAGCCTGAGAGCCATGTAAACAACTTCCTTAAAGTACGTAAGTTTTACTACATGTCAGTGCTTTTCTTTCCAGAATCGCACAAAACATAATTTTTATACGGCACAAAGAACATCCATCATAGCTTAAATGCGCGGCCATTGGTGCTTTCACGGTACGCGTCAATAAAAAAATATAATGTTTTATTTGTGCTTTGCAAGCATAACATCTAAATACTGATATCTCTTCGAATAATCCAACTTCTGCATAACCTCAACAAATTAACAGAATTTGATTGAATGGAAATATCTCGGTTTCCAATTACAGTAGAACCCCGCTTATTCGAGGTAGAAGGGGCCTCTTCAGATAATACAAAATATATACATAATTTTCCTTCAGTTTTGCATACCATCCGTGTGCAAAGCTCCACAATTAAAAGGATCTTGTATCAACCTTATGGCTGGGAGCTCAGAAAACAAGAGTTGTATCGTTTCTTCTGACATTTTGCGTGATCTGGTAACCCTAAACTAGTCTAATGTACACTGTAAATTTTTGCCTCGATTTCCAGCAAAACAAATTGCTGGAAACGTTCAGCAATCCAAATTTTTGCTAGAACCCAGCAATCGGTCTTCGAATTGCTGGATTTTTCAGCATTCGGTTATGTGCTTCCCGAGTAGACTTTTATGCCAAAATTATAGCAAATTTTGCTATCACGCCCTGAGAGCCAAATGTGCTCTCATTTTGCTTGACATAAGGTGGTACACAGCAAAAATGAGAGCACAAATTTTCATACTTGGTTAGCAAAGTGATACCAAATTTTGCTAAAACTGAGGCCCTAACTACACCTCATTTTCCAAAAGCTTGGAGAGCAAAACGATGCCAATATAAGGCATCAATTAATTTTCAATTATAGCAAAATTTGGTATCAATATGCTTTCAAAACTTTTGGAAAACGACAGCAAAAAGAGGCATAATTAAGGCTTCAGTACAAGCAAAAATATGGCATAACTGTGCTATCCATTTTCAAATAATTTGCTTTCCTGTTGGCTTTGCACCACCTCAAATCAACCACAATGAGAGCAATTTGACTATCGAGCCCGAGCGTGATAGCAAATTTTTTACACATTTTGCGTAAAAGTAAGCTAGCTTGAAAACCGAACCAGTCAGAGTGCTATCCCTGGTATTCCTGGAATAGAACGATCAGTCAATCCAGAATATCGACAATTTCAGCTTAAAAAGGTGTTGAACGAATTGTCTCCGTCGCATGGTTTTTTCCGACACTGCCTGTGTCTATTGCCTTTCTAAAAAGTTTTTTCTAAGTAAAAGGCTACATAAGTTTAAATATAAATTATTCAAATTAATATAGGTTATCATTTATTAAAAGTTGTTTGTTTTTTTAAAAGAAAATATACAAAAAAAAACAAGTTGATTCCGCCTAATCAGTAAATTTTTTTAATTTTGCTGAATTTTCTTATCATAATCAATTCTGCTTGGAATTCAAAAAGTTTAACATGCTTCCAATACTCGCAAAACTGTCCCATATGTGTTCTTGTTGTTTCTTAATTTAACTGGAAAGCACTTCTATATAAAATAATTGAAAACTTTTTTCTTCAAATTTCTTAACAACATTTTAACTCGTGAAAATCCCATAAATAATATAGCCGCATAAGAGTCCTTAATGCAAAACACAACGGAAGGTTTTTTAATTTTTTTTTTACGACAAAATATTTGTATTTATTGATTTGGGACATTTTAAAGAACATAGAAATATCCATTAGAAATAAGTTAAAAAAGTATGCTTTAGAGCACCTGCAACGGTTCAGGCATAAATATTGGTTTTAAGTATACCAGTTTAAGCAAAATTTGAAATTTTAGAATCGGCTAAAACACCCACTCCCCACCGGTGTAGTAGCAAATTTAAAACGGAAATACTTTCATTGCAGACACTCAATCATTGAGAAGAAAAAACCCATTTTATTGGAAAAATTGCATAAGTTTTGAGTTTCACGATTAGTTGTCTTAAAATGAATTCTACGAATATTCTTTTTGACAGAACAATGATTTCAACTATTCTACCAGGATTTCATTAATTTAAAAGCAAAAATGACTACACAACGAGGAAAAAAGGTCAATTGAAACAATTCTTCAATTAATTCAATCAAATTGCTTTGAATCAATGGAATAAAGTTTTGTTGAAATGAAATGAAAAAGCAATTTTTTTTTCAAGTAATTGCTGACATTGATAAAGGAAACGAGAAATGTTCATCCCAAAGTCAAAGGAAATTTGTAAATTTGTAAATTTATGTATGGATACAGAAAAATATGCTAATATTGACGAAAACTCCGAGCAATCCATACGAAACTAAAAATCTCTCAATATCTCAAATAAAACAAAAATTATAGAACAAACAATAAACATTTATTTTACCTCATCCAAAAAGTATTAAAATTTTCTTTTCGTTTATTTTTTTCAAATTTTAGAACGCTGACTGGATTCACTAATTCGTCGACCCAAATGAAAAGCTTTTTATTCAATTATATTAAATCGAGAATAATGTGACATCTATTATTTATACTTGATATGGTTTTTATTAACATCTATTCTCAATTTATGTTACGTATAGGATGGTTGAAGCGAAAAAAAAACATTCAAATAATATCTCAAAAAGAAACTATTATCACACCCAATGTTACCCAAACATGTGTGAAAGAAATCATTGTTGGCTAAAATTTTCTCACCGTGAACTAAATCGGTCTGTCGTATATTTTGAAATCCTGTTCCAAATTTGCATGAATTTGGAACAAATGCGTATAACTGTTGGGAATTTTGAAATCGATAACTGTGCTAAAACAGCAATATACGCCACCGGTGCCAGCCGAAATGTTTTAGCGTGGTCGAAAACCGTGTTTTGCATCTACCGTTGGGACAGCCCTTAGTATTTTATTAACGTAAGGAGAACCTCAGGAGATCTTCTTATCAAAGTACTTATAAGAAAGTATTGTGGTGTGCAAAAATATACTTAAGTACCAATTGTTTTAGAATCGTTAAGCGAGTTCATTCAAAAAAAAAAAAATAAAGTACCCGAATTGCAGTTCAATCACGAAAAAAAAGATTATAGAAATTGTGGCAAAGCCCAAATTTGGTTCGGTTCTTACGATTTATTTTAACAACCTAGAAACATTCTCCTAAAGGTTTTCGCGGGAATGAATAGACCGAAAAATCCAGAAGAAAATTAACAGTTTTCGTATGTTTAAAAAATTATGATCACAATTCAAAATTTTTGAATATGAAACTGGCATCAGAGTAGGGGCAGCATGTTTAATTGAAATAAGTTTATAACCCGTTGAAACAAGACTCACCTGAATGGAGGTTGATCAGCCTGATGTGTGTATGAAAAGATCGTATGGACCTACTTGCGAGACGACACCAATAACATTCTTCGAGTCCCGCTTTAGGAACGTACTATCTGTCCCTCGCTTCCCAACTTCTTCATCTCCACCATGCAGCATCAGCAGAGTTGATCAAGATGAACACCTACTGTTTCATTTGTGCAGAAGAAGCAGCAGGTGTTCATCTTTAGCATGATGCTGAAGTCGATAGTCCTAAAACATAATTCAGCCTTAAGATTATAGAAGGGTGTGTGTGTCGAAATAACTTACTCATAACTTGCATCCGTGAGAGTCCTAGCAATTGAGTGAACTATTGAGCAGAGTCGAAATCCATTTGGTTGGATGCACCAGAAGAACACCTCCGCCGTAGCATATTTTTGGCTCATTCGTCACAATACCTGGATTCCTGTAGTATGGTTCGTAAAAATTAGTTAAAAACAAACCAAAATTTTCGTTACAATTATGTTAAATTTGCTCGCTCACTATCCAAAGCGGAAATAAGAGAAAATTATGTATGGTTTAAATTGCATCATTTTTAAACGCCTTTGGATTGGCAATGGACAACAATAAGGTTTGTTTTATTTTATCTTATTTTCTATTGACTCAGTCGTTACACTGAACCATTCAGCTAAACGCCTGAATGTATAATCATACATCAAAGATTTCGATTAGGTTGTTGTACAGTACTTTCTCGCTAATCGGACTCTGTTGGGACCGAAGGGTTGATACAGTAATGACAGATTGATATTCAATAAGGTAAATTGAGAGCAACACAAATAAATAAAAAAAAGAATATGATAACAACAATGCTGTTGAATTACACTGCTCTACTACGAAAAATTGGTCGATACATGGAAAGTTCAACGACTGGTGTAAGGAAACGTCTGAGCAGAGAAATAAGCTTTACAGGAAAATTCAATTATTCGACTTTTTTTTTCTAACAAAACGTCCGATTATAAATTCCAACTAGATTCGCTCTGAACTTCAAGAAGTTTTCGATCGCCAAGCCTATCTGATTAGCGAGCGAGTGCTGTACATAAAAAAACACAACCAAAATGTGATGATATGCGCCTTTGTTTGAAGAAAAAAGTTCCTTTGTTTTCAAAATGCGAAAGTTGTCGATAAAAAAGGGCAGTGTGATTGTTTAGTAATAGCCAAATAATGAAATAAACGTTTGACATTCTTAGATATGCCTTCAGCGGAATATTAATTTTTGTTTAACAAGCTTTGTAACTTACCTTACAACGAAGATTTCAAGTGCTCCAGGAATGCCGTCTGCGATTGTAGGGTCGTTTGATCCACTTTCGACTGAGTACGTTTGATGTGGATGGCTGGCCAGTAGGAAACGGATCATCGGCTCCGCCGACAACATGTGATACCACCACTCGTTGTTTTATAGTCTGCCAGCGGAATTATTTACACTTGCAGATTAATATGAAATTAATAAGATCATCTCACATAATGTACCTACCATTAGTTTTTCGACCTAGTTTCCTGGAAAATTGAAGATGATGTCGTTCCCGGTAGATAACGGATTGTGTTTCCGTCCTTTCCCGGGCAGCTTTAGGGGCCATTTTCTTAATCGTCGCGGTTGGTCCGATGGAATTGCGGATTAACTCCTTGATACGAAACGTAAATAGCGATGCTTACTGGCACAAAAGATTTTTTGTGTTTGTTTTGATTCACTCGTCTGCTACACACTCGTTTTTAAATAACCATTCAAGATTGGAAAACAAACCATTTAAGGTTAAAAAAACACTGTGTTCAAACATGAAGTAAAGTTCTTGAAAGCTACATACGGGACATGATGCTGATATCATATAAATATAATCTGATTGAAGTTCATTTTGCTGATCTGCTTAAAGTTTATGACTCGTTTAAATTTTGCGACTCAATTGATGGTTGAAATTCTCCGTACGGTGATTAAATGGCTTTTGTTAATAAGGATAAGTTTTATCGAAAGAAATCATCTAAAAATTCAAAAGTTTCATGACATGATTTATTAATAAAAACAAACCATGATTTTTATATTTTCATTTGATCGCTAGATTTATTGTTCATGCATTTTAACTTGATTTATAAGTTTAAGTTTAAAAGTAGCTAAAATTTAAAATTCTTAAAAAATATTCACAATAGGTTTTATTATAAAAATATCAAGTTTTTGATAAATTACAAGAAAGATATCAAATTAAATCCCCCACTTTGATTTATTTTAAGAAACTTTTCGAAATAGTTTACAAAATACTTCTAGTTAACAATTTTTCCATATTGAATATTGTTGACACAAAAGGGAGCAGAATCAGTAATTTGGCTGAAATTCATAATTCTTAGAATCAAATTATGTAATTCTTCTAGTTAAATTTAGCTTTGTTATAAGGAAAATCGAAAACTACCTTGAAGATACCTTGCATCGTTCTAGCATCTCGAAAATGTAGCTTATTTTGCCGCTGTTTCAGTAGCAGTAGGGTTTTTATATTCCAGGAGATTTAAAAAAAATTCTTCGATTCTTAAATGCAATTTAGATTTTTGTTTCGTTTTAAAGAAAACAATACCACTTTGTTATGCTTTGAAAAAATTTAAAATGTTAAATTTTGCTAATAGGAAAATTTGACATCAAATTATGCAATCATTTAGATCTCAGATTAATGAACTCGTAATGAATGAAAGCTTTTTTTAACCTAGTTTTACTATCAGTCAAAAATCTGCATCAAATTGTGCGCTAACATTTTGCTGTTGTTAGCTCATTTTGGTTTTAGCATGCTATCAACTAAAAATTTCTGACGCCATAATGATACCAAATTTAGCAAAAGTTAACAGCAAAAGTTGCTGTCATTGTGCCATTAACAGCTTATTTTGGTCTCAGTTTACTATCGTTTTGGGCATCAAAGTCTGCTCGGGTTGTCATTTTTGCTGAAAAATCAGCAATCGGTTTTCAAATTGCTGGACTTTCCAGCAATTGATCTAGTTTGCTGGAAAATCAGCAATCGAGTTGTCAATTTGGAGTTTGTTTTTGTTTCGTACGCTGAAGTAAGGTGAGATTCTATTTTACGAATTAAGGTTAAATTAATATAATTATTTTATTTTCCTCTATATTCTAGCAATCAGGTATCAAGTCAAGGGTAAGTTTTTATTGTACAGGTATATATTCCATAGAAGATACTCATCAACACTATTTTTACAGGTGGCGGATGATCAACATTTTGGCACAAAACGGCCACCCCAGAGCCGGTGTGAAAGTTGTGAAAAAAAAGTTTTTTTTTGGAAAATAAATTAATCCCTTATTGAAAATGGGAGAAAATAATTTTTTTTATTGCTTATTATATGCACAGCCAATATTAAACTTTAATTTTGAATTGAATATAAATTTCATACTAAATACTGCCGGTTGTGTTGAAAGAAATAGCTGGTTTCCAGCAATCTGGATTGCTGATTTTCCAGCAATTTGAATTGCTGGAAACCAGCATTAACGTTTGCTGTTTTTTCCAGCAATTTAAATTGCTGGAAATTTTGCTGGAAAGTCAGCGGGACAAAAACCAGCAAAACCAGCAATTTAAATTGCTGGAAATTTTGCTGGAAAGTCAGCGGGACAAAAACCAGCAAATTTTTTTTGCTGGAAATCGATGCAAAAATTTACTGTGTACATATGTGCTGACGTGTGTGCTGAATGCTCGCTGAAAAATAATCGCTACTGTTTTACCTAATTTTTTTTATTTTTTTTTCAGGATTGGAAACTGATAAACTCAGTGTCAGCTACCGAAAGGATTCGGCTATGGAATAAATTTAAATCATCCATTGATCAAGAAACAGTTAAAAATGAATTCCTGCGTAAAATACACCGGCGCAATCCACCTTTCCGTATCAAACAAAAGGCAAAGATACGAGGGCGTTTAACGATACCACCCAATATTAAATATCATTATGAAAACAGAATTATGCTGATGCCATCACTTAGAGACTTTTTAAGAAATGAAAATATAGGTCGTTCGTGTAAGTTACCAAAATGGTCTTACAACGACTTAAATGTGTTGTCGATAATTGATGTAGATTTGGAATTAATTAGAAATGCATCAATTAAGGTTTCACCCAACAAAAGCAACAGTGATCATGAGGTAAGATTTATGAAACTGTATTCAATGATGATGGGATATTTGAACGAAAAAAAAAATCAGTCACACCCGACGACACCTCAGACCCAAGCAAGATCATTAGATCACTTTACCAAGAGACTGACCAATAAGTTATCGGCAATAACATCATCGTCCTTCCAGCTCGATTTTTTTTTCAAGGGAGTTTAAATGCTAGGGTCATTCTTCCCTATTCCAGCTCGAACTAGTCGAATGTCCTTTAAGTTCTTTAAATGACCACGCTGTATTCACACGTGCTCCGTAAAGTGTTCCAGACTTACTTGGTTACAATTTTTAAATTTAAATGTTTTTAACGCTTGTAAGAAGAAGATTGGTTTAGAGGAGAAAAGTGAAGTTTTTCTTCTCGCTGCCAGGCTAGCTCAGGGAATTAATAGATAGAAGGCAAACGAATGGGAAAAATCATTTTGTTCCCAATAAATATCTAGAGAAATAATTCACATGTTCAATTTTTTCAAACCATTTCCATGTCACTATGGGGTCATAAAATCGTTTCACTGTTATGTGCATTTTAACAATCGGTAATTTGTTATTCACTCATCGAATTTCTTACTCGTCGTGTCGTCTCCACATCACTGGGCCTGATGTTTACTCGTCCTTCTGTCCCTCGACGCAGCGATTGTGTCATTTTGACACCAGGTATCGCCACATGCAATGTGTGCTTCCAGCGCATCCGGTTCGAAGCTCGATGGTAGTGTCAGAGGTCGCACTGTCGCGATGCCGTTTTTTTCTTTTTCTCGGGATTTTCATCCCTAAGGACGATTCATCCCTCTTCCTTCCGGGGCAGTTGTTTTTTTGTTGTTGTCGCTTTTTGTTTTGTTTTTCTATTTACATTTCTGCAAAAAGGTTGCTTATACCTCAGAGAACAGACATCGGGCCCCGAACAAAAATTTGTTGAAATCGTGTGTGAGAATACCCACCTAAGTTACAAACCATATTCGTCAGTGGACTAACATCCATAAGATGTCGCTACCAGTACACATATTTTTCCATTTTTTCGACACGCTTAGAAATAAATACTCATCGCTTATCTCAAATGAGGCCATTGCAATGTATGAAAGTAACACAACTTTTTGTGTAATAAATTTTAAGAACATCTTGATTTTTAAAAAAATGCAAATCATATTTCAATCATACTTTAATCGCTGTCATATGTCCCAGCATATGCCCCATATTGTTCAATCAATTTTGGCGCTGAATTGAAAGTTGAATTCCAAGTTTTAAAGTATGGCTGTCAGTAAATAGTTTTCTAGAACAGAGAATGTGAACATAAATGTTATAATTGTTAATTATGGGTCGGTATTCCGGTTGATGTTATCTTGTAATTCATGTTTATAAATAACTTTAATCATTTCTACTGATTACTAACCCTGAGTTACAAGTCCTCATCTATCGATCTCAGGTAACATCAACCAGAATATCGAGCCATAGTTTACAATTATAACAATTATAACACATACTATAACACTTGGAATTAAACTTTCAATTCAGAGCCAAAATTGTTTGAACAATATGGGGCATATGACAGCGTTCAATTGTAATTGAAATATGATTTGCATTTTTTTTTAAATCATGATGATTTAAAATTTATTACACCAAAATTTGTGTTACTGTCATACATTGCACTGGCCTCCTTTGAGATAAGCGGTGAGTATTAATTTCTAAGCGTGTCGAAAAAATGAAAACAATAATAGGTGTACCGGTAGCGACATCTTATGTATGTTAGTCCACTTACGCATTTGGTTTGAAACTTAGGTTGGTATTCACACACACGTGTTGAGCTCCAGCTCGAACTCTGTTCTCTGTGCTTATACGAAGGAATGACAGCACTTTTTCCTCCTCATCTGGGTCGTTGGAAAGAATTTCTCGTACACTCAGAGGAAATCTTATTATAAATTTCATAAGATACATCTTATGAACCACTTTTTTGCGTCCAAACTAATTTTTCATAAGAGTCTTATGAAATTCTTTCAGTTTTCATACGATGTTCTTATGAAAAATAGAAGAAACGGCATTGTGAAAAAATGATGAACACATTCATTCATAGCATCAGTTTTTTTTTCATCATCTAACAGTACGGAGCAATCGCCAGTTCATAGTTATTATAGTTTTCCTTTAATGTTAAATGTTATTGTTATCTCCGGAATGGTAAGTTCGATTTGATGTTTTGGTGTGAACGTTGAATATATTAGTAAACTAAAATAAATTATTTGTTTACTTTTCAGCAAGCTGATCGGCAAAAAACGAATGGTCGAAGATTTAGATGCGGCAAAAAAAACTTTGATGGAGCCGTCTGTTAATGCGCTGCTGATGGTGACAATGCAGGATTTAATTTTAAACGAATTTGGCAAACAATAAAGTGAATGTTTTCAGCACGAAATATCGAGAATTTTTCTTATTAGAAAGTGATTTACTGTTTCCATAAGAATCTCTTATGAAAAGCAACAACCTCTCATTGAAGTAGGCGTTCATCTTCAGAATTCATTCGCGTCATAAGACAATCTTATGAATTTCATTAATTTTTCTTATGGCGCCACTTCATAAGAGAATCTTATGGCATACATAATAGTATTTTTCTGAGTGTAGGATGTTTGCAAGTTGCTCGACTGTTCGGGCTTGTTGGTGAATTAGGCATTCCGTTAAGCTGTGTTTACAGTTAGTGGCACATTACAGGCATGGAATACGGGGGAGTCTTCTCTTCCCATTAAGTGACCATGGGTCAGCCTTATATGACCAATACGCAGCCGTGTCAGGGTTCGTCGTTCAAGGAATGCCTTCCGGTCGTTCCATCTTGAAGTGCAGTTTTTTACCTCTCTCAGTTTCTTGTCTCGGCATACGTTCCACTCATGGCTCCAAGCGAGAGAAAGCTGTTCCTTTAGCCAGTGGATAGCATCTTTGGGAGGGATGATGGGTATATTTGGTGGTTCTTGTTGACTGCCTTCAGTAGCTAATCGGTCTGCGGCTTCATTGCCCGGGATATTGGTGTGTCCGGGAATCCAACACAAGATTATGTTTTTCTGGATGGCAAGGCGGGATAAGTCATAGAACCAAGGATGCTTAATATTTCCGGCCAAAACAGCTTTTAGGACACTGGCCGAGTCGGAAAAAATAACAGACCCGGATTGGGGGCACATGTCTTCAGCTGCTTTCAAAATAGCGAAGGCTTCGGAACTGAAGACAGAACACTTAGAGGGTAATGCAAGTGCTAGGCTGCCAGTGGTGAACCTGTATATAAGAGAAGTGACATCTTACTTACTTACTTAATGATCCCGCGCCGATCCTCCGATGCATAGGGCCGTGGTAAAAGACCTCCACTGTTGACGATCCGGAGCCAGCGTCTTCACCTGGTCCCAGTCCAGATTCTCGTCGACAGTTCGGATTTCAGCGGCTAAGCTTCGCCGCCACGAGTTTCTGGGTCTGCTTCTTCTTCGATGCCCTTCTGGATCCCAATCTAGCGCCTCTCTGCAAATCTCGTTTTCATCTTTTCGTGTGCCCAATCCATCTCCACTTACGTCCCCGAATCTCGATTTCTAGCGGCCTTTGATGACACCGGCGATGTAGTTCCTCATTCGAGATCCAGTTGTCAGGCCACCAAGCGCGGATGATATTCTGCAGGCAGCGGTTTACAAATACTTGCAGTTTTCGCGTCGTCACCGCATATGTGCACCAAGTTTCGCACCCGTACAGCAATACGGATTTGACGTTTGAGTTGAAGATTCGGATTTTCGTTCGTAGAGAGATCTGGCGTGACCGCCAGATGTTTCGGGGACTCGCAAATGCGAAACGGGTCTTTCTTATCCGGGTTCCGATGTCTTTCCTGGTATCACCATCAGGCGTTATCTGGCTACCAAGATACTGGAAGCACTCCACTTTCTCAACTTGTTGCCCAGCTACCATGAAACTGGAGGGATTTACTGTGTTGATCTCCATCGACTTGGTCTTTCCGACATTGACTTTGAGACCTGCTGCCTTGGAACTTTCGGTAAGGTCGTCGAGTTTGCTCTGAATGTCCGGTTGTGTTCGGGCGAGCAATACAATATCATCAGTCAAGTCAAGGTCGTTAAGTTGCTCCATTGTTGAAGGATTCCACGGCAATCCTCGGTTCGGAGCACAGTCAATCGATCCAGTCAGAATCTCATCCATTACGATTAGAAAAAGCAGCGGTGATAAGATACATCCTTGTCTCACTCCAGCAGTTACCGGGATTGGTTCGGACAAGACACCGTCGTGTAAGACCTTGCACGAAAATGCCTCGTATTGTGCTTCGATGAGATGGACCAGTTTCTCTGGGACCCCTCGTCGCCTTAGAGCCGCCCAGATATTTTCATGGTTAAGTCGGTCAAATGCATTTTCGAAATCAATGAACACCAGCAGAAGAGAGTCCTGGAATTCGTTGATTTGTTCCAGTAAGATTCGCAGCGTTGTGATGTGGTCCACACATGATCGTCCGGATCGGAATCTAGCTTGTTGCCGTCGGAGTGTAGCGTCGATTTTCTCCTGGATCCTGTTCAGGATCACTTTGCAGAGTACTTTGAGGGTTGTACAGATCAACGTTATGCCTCGCCAGTTACCGTACTCTGTCAGGTCTCCTTTCTTCGGGACCTTTACGAGGATACCCTGCATCCAGTCGGCCGGGAATGTTGCAGTATCCCAGATGTCAGCGAAAAGACGGTGCAACATTTGTGCTGATAGCGCAGGGTCGACTTTCAGCATTTCAGCAGGGATGCAATCGATCCCAGGTGCTTTGTTGGATTTCATATTTTTGATTGCCGCTTCTATTTCAGCCAGCGAGGGCGCTTCCGAGTTGACGCCATTATTGCGACTTACCGTGGGCGCCTCGAGCTGCGGGTTTTGTTGGCCATCGCTATTCGTGACTCGGAAGAGTTGTTCGAAGTGCTCAGTCCATCGTTTGAGCTGATCTGTTCGATCGGTCAATAACTGACCTGCTCGGTCTTTCAGCGGCATTCTTGCATTAGTCCTTGCACCACTGAGGCGGCGAGAAATGTCATGAAGTAATCGGATATCTCCATTGGCGGCGGCTCTTTCCCCTTCTTCGGCTAGGGAGTTTTTCCAGGCTCTCTTGTCTCGTCTACAAGCTCGTTTAACTGCCTTTTCCAGCTCCGCATAAAGTAAGCGGGCGGCTGCTTTGGCTGACCCGGCACATTTGTTTATTTGGTAACAAATCAACGGATCACATGTTGATCCCAATGATTAAATGGATACAAAACAAAATAACAAAATAACATGCCTGCTCAATTCCGACTTTCGCCTTTCTCCGATCATCGACCATCCTCCAAGTTTCATCCGACATCCATTCACTTCTCCTTTCACAAACTTTACCGAGAGTACCATGGCTCGTCGTGATAAAGGCATTCTTGATTCCTCACCACTGTTCTTCGACTGTTCCGTCTGTCAGCAGCTCCGAGGCTCGGGATTCTAGCTGTTCAACGTATGCCCTTTTCACCTCTGGATTCTCCAACCGGCGGACGTCGTATCGACACCCGACTTTCTACTCGCGCCGTTGGACACGCGCAACTCTCAGTCGTATTTCGCCAAGGACGAGGTGATGGTCAGATGCAATGTCTGCGCTTCGTTTGTTGCGGACATCAAAAAGGCTCCTTCTCCATTTTCGGCTGATGCAGATGTGGTCAATTTGATTTTCTGTTCGGCCATCTCGGGATACCCAAGTGACCTTATGTGCTGGTCGATGGGGGAAGAGCGATCCACCGATCACCATGTTGTTGTTGCCACAAAATTCTACAAACAGTTCTCCGTTTTCGCTCATCTGTCCTAGACCATGGCGCCCCATGATGCGCTCAAGGTCCTGATTGTCGGAGCCAATCTTTGCGTTGAAGTCGCCCAAATGGATTTGAATGTCACCCTTCGGAATTTTCTCTACCACGCTGTTCAGTTGACTGTAAAACTGCTCTTTCTCCTGCAAGTCGGCAACGTCAGTTGGCGCATAACACTGGACCATTGTAAGGTTTCTAACCCGTGTTTTAAATCTGGCTACGATTATTCTTTCGTTTATCGGTTCCCATCTAATGAGGACCGCGTAGGCCTGCGTGCTTAACAAGAAACCAACTCCTTGTTCCCGAGTAGCATTTTCTCCTCGTATACCAGAGTAAAGCAGTACTTGCCCGGACTGTGTCTTGTGTTCTCCAGTATTAGGCCAACGGACTTCGCTCTGTCCCTGAATTTCAAGCTTGAGGCGGCTAGCCTCTCTACACCCAAAATTCAGCCTCTATGCCAATGGCGTGTAGTCAATTACATAGCATCATTGGTACAAGAAGATAACGCTATCGGTGCTGATTCGATTTGCTCCCACCGGCATTAATCTCCCAAGCTAACCGAATTGCGTATGTCTGAAAGAAACAAAATAAAAACGCCTTCACGTCCCTCCCTATCGCATCACAAGACGAGGAAGGATGGAAATAAATACCGGCCAACACCAGGCAGCCAGCGAACCGAGCACTGTGCGTGTGAATGTAGCAAAAGCAACAAAAAAACATCCTTCTAATTCAATCCCTTCAATCCACCGGCAAACAACCACGGCCGAGCTGTGCGTGTGTATGCAGTAAAAGCAACAACAAAAAAAACATTCCTTCAATTCAATTCGCCGGCAAACAACCACGGCTAAGCTGTGCGTGTGTATGTAGCAAAAGCAACAAGAATATATTCCTTCAATTCACCGGCAAACAAGCACCGGCCAAGCTGCCCGTCTTTAGCAGCTGTGTATATGTGGCGTGTGTATGTAATAGCAGGCAGTAAGCAAAGCACAGTTCTCATTCAATGGGTTTCCCGTTTCCTCCACTCCCATTCCCTTTCCCGTTTCCATCGCAAGACAATTGAAAACCTTGAAAGGAGGCTAAACGCCGGGAAGCCACTGTCGTGCGTTTCTTTTGTGATTGATCGGTGGCAGAATGCCTATGACAAACATCCCTCTTCCTGCATGAAGCTCAAATAGTACACTGGTTAAGATGTCGGTCTGGCAAGACCATTTGGTTAGTGACTTGAGTTCGATTCTCCCTACGGGCGCTGTGGTTTATAATTTTTATTTTCTTGTTTCTGGGATGAATTATCCAATAGGAACGAAATCCTATAAAATGTTTTTCTTGTTTTGCTTGAATGTAGTGGTCATGCACAGGGTGGATTTGATTTAAATCAAAGTGATTTAAATCATGATTTAAATCACGATTTAAATCACTTGATTTTGATCAGTGATTTAAATCAAAGTTTCTAAGTGAATAAAATTCCCTGAAATTTAGTGAGTATGGAATGGTTTTCTTCATTTTTTCACGTTTTTAAGCATCGAAGCATCCCCTCGAGAATTAAGAATTGATTTTTTTTTCTTGCTCCTTGTGATATTCCAAAAGTTGTAATTGATGCCGAAAGCTTGTCCACGTAGAAGGGGGTTGGAGTTTGGATAATGTCCACGTGGACATACTTCATAAATATTACTCAAATTTAATTCAATGCATATATTTTGGTATGAAGATGACATTGGCCAAAAATGTCCGCTCAAGTATGCTAAAAAAATTTTTGTTCATTTCTTTCAATTAAACTGAAAAACATTTTCTTTTCTTTTTTTAATAAAGTCATCCGATTTGCTTATGTTTCAACGCTCAACTTTTTTGAAAGTTATGAAATAGAATTTATTCTATTTGTTTGGTCTTTTGATTTCTCTGAACCAAGAGAAAAAGAAGGCTGATTGAGTGCTAAATTCTAACTCGTAGCCCGTCTTTAAAAAGTATTTGGAAAATTTCGATAATATTTTCATTCAGTAAAGGAATTGCTCATTTGTTAATGAAATTAACCATTTTAATTTAAAAAGCTTTAAAAAATTGTATTCAAACTATAAAATTAGACGAGGACAGTGGAAAACATGCATTACAAAAGAGTAAGCTTACGAAGGAATTTAACAAAATTTTCCGAGAAAACCGTCAACCGTTTCAAGTCGTTAGATACAAAATCGAATCGATGTGGATAAAGTTTGAAAAACATTGGTCTTTGATGAATGTTGAAAACCTTAATTCATGAATGTTACACTTATACAGAGTTGTTAAACTCAGCTTTATCACATGATAAAAAAATCTTCGGATGCTAAAAGAGTTTCCTGAAATGCAATTTATAGAACAAATGCTATTTAAATCAAAAAAATCTGATTTAAATCAAAAAAATCCGATTTAAATCAAAAAAATCTTATTTTTTTGATTTTTTTGAAAAAATCATTGATTTTTATCCACCCTGGTCATGCATCATTTTAGTTGGGAGCCGAGTCCTTATGCCAGTTACGGTTTTTCAAACATATCATCTTCGGCACAGTGCACATTTCAGCGCATTATCGGCACAGAGATGTGCTAAATAGGCATTGGATTTTTGCAACCTCTTCTATGGGTGTAGCAAGTTGTGCCAGTTTGCCTTGTTGGGCAAGGGTTAAAACGTTCCAAGTTCCAAGTTAGAAGTGCGGCTGGCTTTATTCGTTAGGTTCTTGGATAGGACGTATTGTAAAGGATGTTGGCCCCTTTCAGCCATTAGGGATGTTATTGGGCTGCTCTTAAATGCTCCGCTCATAATACGGATAGCTTGGTTGTAAGTTGGTTCGAGACTATTATAGATACGATCTTCTCCTCTACTGATCAAGCCGAGTCCAAAAGCATAGTTGGTAGGAGCCACCCGTGAACAAAACGGAATAAAGATGTGCGAAAACCAGCGCCCCTGGCGCTGCAATTTTTTTAAAGATGTCCAGCTTTGAAATAGAAGACTGTCGGACTCTGTTGGCTTGCGAAACAAATTTTAGTCGGTCGTCCACCCAAAAAATCATAAAATCGTTTCACTGTTATGTGCATTTTTACAATCGGTAATTTGTTATTCACTCATCGAATTTCTTACTCGTCGTGTCGTCTCCACATCACTGGGCCTGATGTTAACTCGTCCTTCTGTCCCTCGACGCAGCGATTGTGTCATTTTGACACCAGGTATCGCCACATGCAATGTGTGCTTCCAGCGCATCCGGTTCGAAGCTCGATGGTAGTGTCAGAGGTCGCACTGACGCGATGCCGTTTTTTTTCTTTTTCTCGGGATTTTCATCTCGAAGGATGATTCATCCCTCTTCCTTCCGGGACAGTTGTTTTTTTTGTTGTTGTCGCTTTTTGTTTTGTTTTTCTATTTACATTTCTGCAAAAAGATTGCTTATACGAAGGAATGACTTCTTTTTCCTCCTCATCTGGGTCGTTGGAAAGAATTCTCGCAGGCTGTTTGCAAGTTGCCCGACTGTTCGGGCTTGTTGGTGAATTAAGCGTTGCGTTAAGCTGTGTTCACAGTTAGCGGCACATTACAGGTATGGCTTACGGGGGAGTCTTCTCTTCCCATTAAGTGACCATGGGTCAGCCTTGTATGACCAATACGCAGCCGTGTCAGGGTTCGTCGTTCAAGGAATGCCTTCCGGTCGTTCCATCTTGAAGTGCAGTTTTTTACCTCTCTCAGTTTCTTGTCTCGGCATACGTTCCACTCATGGCTCCAAGCGAGAGAAAGCTGTTCCTTTAGCCAGTGGATAGCATCTTTGGGAGGGATGATGGGTATATTTGGTGGTTCTTGTTGACTGCCTTCGGTAGCTAATCGGTCTGCGGCTTCATTGCCCGGGATATTGGTGTGTCCGGGAATCCAACACAAGATTATGTTTTTCTGGATGGCAAGGCGGGATAAGTCATAGATCCAACGATGCTTAACACTAAACATACCGACACTTTGTATATACCTATTCATACCGCGAGCGGTCAAATGACGGTTTACACTGTTTTCGCTAAAACTTTCTTGTTTCTCAACCGATTTCTTTAAAATTTATAGTTTTGAAAAGCCTATAATGTGACTCAAATATGTTTCTCAGGCAGTTTTCAGCTACAATCAATAATTTCAAAGTTATTTTAAGTCCAAAAAATTTTTTATGAAAAAACATGCTTCAGGAAAATTGCTATAAATCAGTTATTTAGTGCTCGAAAAAAATTTACTTTCCAATCAATCAACCGCCAAAGCTGTTCCTGTTACAGTAGAAAAATTTCAAAAAATGAGTTGGAAAGTTGACATAATTTGTCACATTTTGGCATCTTTAGATTTTGTAAAATACGAAATACATAATTTATGACGAATTTTCAAAGGTTGCTGTTTTTCGAACATTTCATCAATTCGGATTTTTGATACAATTCCTACACCTAAATTCAGCTTTGCACTGGATTTTGAGTATGTTATCGTAAGGTTTAGACAAAAAAATTATATGCAAAAGAAAGAAAATTTCATACCGGTTCTAGTGATGTAACTACATTGGCGGTGCGATGCTTGACAAAAATATAATAAATATATTTCTGAAAATAAAACCAGAAAATTTGAGCGAATGCTCGTTTGTTTTTTCGTTTCCTTTCACCCGTCTTCGCGTGCAAAATAGCTTTGAGATATTACCACCCACTGCGCCCGTCTGCCAAGCAAGAATTTGTGCTGACTTCTCAAAATTCAGAAACTACTTAACTGTTTTATTAATCATATTTTTGCTAAGCATTTCACCGCCAATGCAGTTACATCACTAGAACCGGTATGAAATTAGCTTTCTTTTGCATATAGTTTTATCGCCTAAACCTCACGTTGAAGTACTCAAAATCCAGTGCAAAGCTGAGCTTAGGTGTAGGAATTGTATCAAAAATCCGAATTGATAAAAAGTTCGAAAAACAGCTACCTTTGAAAAGTCGTCATAAATTATGTATTTCGTATTTTACAAAATCTAAAGATGCCAAAATGTGACAAATTACGTCCCCTTTCCAATTCACTTTTTAAATTTTCTTTACTGTAACAGGAACAGCTTTGGCGGTTGTTAGATTGAAAAGTACGGGTTTTACACAACTTTTTTACATTTTTTATGAACATGACCTCAAAAAAAAATTTATAAAAATTTCCGTATGTGCAGCATATAGCTTCTAACTTCAGCTTTCTCAGGCACTAAGTGAAATTTTTTTCGAGCACTAAATAACTGATTTATAGCGATTTTCCTGAAGCATGTTTTTCCATAAAAAATTTTTTGGACTTAAAATATCTTTGAAATTATTGATTGTAGCTGAAAACTGCCTGAGAAACATATTTGAGTCACATTATAGGCTTATCAAAACTATAAATTTTAAAGAAATCAGTTGAGAAACAAGAAAGTTTTAGCGAAAACAGTGTAAACCGTCATTTGACCGCTCGCGGTATGAATAGGTATACCACATGCGTTAGGGGGCATCCATAAATTACGTAACGCTCCTAGGGGGGGGGGGGGGGGGGGGGAAGGAGTAAGCTCAAGCGTTACAAATTGTGACATAGGGGAGGGGGGAGGAATGCTCATCGTTACGTAACGATTTTTTCCTTGAAAATTTCAGTTTATTAAATCGCAGCTATTTTGATGTCATGCCATTTTCGCAGAATGATAAGACCACCAGAATCAGCTTAAAATTTGTAAGTTTCAACGTGATTAAACTGGTTTGTAACCTTCCCTATTTAATGATTCTGACATAGACTCCTTAAACTGTGTATTGGATATCCAAGAAATAATCGCTAGAAAACCGAATATTAGATATGTACATTTACCCACAACAACTCTATTCAACCTTAAGACGGAAATTTTACTATTTTTCTCAATCAATTTAAAAAATGCAATTTTGGTTATTCCGAAGAATATTACTAAGTTGAGTATATTTTGCGTAACAAGTTTACTTCTTAAACAAACTAAAGTAAAGAAGGTACATCATCAGTGAACAAGCACAGAGCAACTCGGATTAAGACAATCAATTTGTTTTATCAAAGAGTTATCATCAATGAGTACTAAGAAGCGATTTGGATAGTTATAAATTCCGTTTTGTAAAATGTTAAAAAAATATGTTAAATTTTTTTTTGATCTTCGAAAATCAGTATTTAAAAACATGAAAAAAGATGGGGGGGGGGGGGTAATTATCAGCGTTACGTAATTTTCGAAGGGGGATACGTCTAGGCGTTACGATTTGTGACATACGGGAGGGAGGGGGTCAAAAAAGTGCATTTTTTGCGTTACGTAATTTATGGATGCCGCCTTATTCGAAAAACACAAAACTTAGAAAAAATTTAAAAACGCAAAAATACTTGCATTTTGAAAATAAAAATAGTCCTGTCGCTAAATTGGCGAAAAAAAATCATATAAGGTGTAATCATCCTTCAAAGTTTTAAAACCGTCGTTTGACCGCCTCCGGTACGTTTAGTGTTAATATTTCCGGCCAAAACAGCTTTTAGGACACTGGCCGAGTCGGAAAAAATAACAGACCCGGATTGGGGGCACATGTCTTCAGCTGCTTTCAAAATAGCGAAGGCTTCGGAACTGAAGACAGAACACTTAGAGGGTAATGCAAGTGCTAGGCTGCCAGTACTACAAAATATCCCGCATCCAACACGGCCATCATCGGACTTAGAACCGTCCGTGTAAAGTTTGAGAAGATCTTTGTATTTTCTCTCGACGAGTTGAAGGAAAAAGGACTGGGCGATTACAGAACTTTCTCGGACGCGTAATTTAGAAAGCAGGCTTAGATCCACTTGGGGGATTGGCGAATCGTATTTGCATTGTCTAGGTTCGGGACGAGCAGCTATTGCAGGGAGAGATGTGTTGTGCTTCTGTAGGAAGTTCTTGGATAGAACGTATTGTAAAGGATGTTGGCCACTTTCAGCCATTAGGGATGTTATTGGGCTGCTATTAAATGCTCCGCTCATAATACGGATAGCTTGGTTGTAAGTTGGTTCGAGACTATTATAGATACGATCTTCTCCTCTACTGATCATTTTTTTTTTTAGTTGGTAACCACAGGTGGTAAATCCCGGTTTACGGATTGTATTCCAAGGCACGGCGAGCCACCGCGTCCCCCCAGTTTGCTACTCTGGGTCCATGGGTACAATGGGAAGACTCATGATATACTCCGTGTATACCCCCTACTCCCTAAACTCCACCTGGGGCCGCAGACCTGGTTCCCACCTCGAACTGTTTAGTACACTATGCTTCAATAGTGGGAGGTCTATTCGCGCTAATGCGCTCAAAGGCAATACTCATTAACGAGACCACTTTCAGCAAAACCTCTCATCCTTACGACTTGACGCCTGAACTCTCCTCTGACGACTTGAGAACCGACATCTCCTCGCAATGACTCGAGATTCCCACACAAACCTCTCCTCTTCGCGACTTGAGGCCTGATCTCTCCTCTAATGACTTGAGATCCGACCCCTCCTCGCATCGAATCGAGGTTTACCTCTCCTCTGCACGATTCAAGGCTCGATCTCTCCTCTAACGACTTGAAATCTGACCTCTCCTCGTAATGACTCGAGGTGGCCACTTGTACCCCTCCTCTTGTTGGTAAGGGGCCTGATCCCTCCTCTTACGACTCGGGACCCGACCTCTTATCATAAAGACTCGGGGTTGACCACACAAACCTCTCCGCCTGAAGGTTTGAGGCCTGACCTCTCCTCTAACGACTCGAAGCCCGACCCCTTATCTTCAGGGTTCGAAGTTTGCCACCTTGCCCGTCGTGTGCCAGATCGAGAGCAGCTTATCCTAGACTCGCGCCTGTCACGGCACACGCGCGGGACTTAACGCAACGACTCGGATGATTCCCGACGAAGACGTCATCCTACTCCGACTCGAATAGCTCACCCGGCGTCGAGAGCCACTCTACCCGTGGGTATTCCCCGAACGTGGAATAACCCTTTCCCAACGATTTCCACTGCGAAGAAGGTCAAGTCTTATCCCCGCAGCTTCTGTCGTTGAGAACCGCTCTACTCGGATACTCCCCGAAGGTGGAGCATCCTACACACGAACGCGGCGCACCCACGGCATCCGCTACGCAGAAGGTATTGTCTTATCTATGTAACTTCAAACCGTGGGGTCGGACGCACTCTACTCGACAGCCCCCCGTCGATGGGGTCAGTCTACTCCGACCGTTGTCCGGTCTTCTTTATCCCCCTTGGTTGGCAACCCTAGGATTTTTGGCCCGCGGATTTTCCTGCCCGTTGTGTGCCAAATCGAGAGCAGCTTATCCTAGACTCGCGCCTGTCACGGCACACATTCGGGACTTGGAACGCTACGACTCGGATGTTTCCCGACGGTGACGACATCCTACACCGACTCGAGAGGCTCGCCCGGCGTCGAGAGCCTCTCTACCCGTGGGTATCCCCCGACAGTGGTTAACCCTCTTCCCTCGAGATCCGCTACGAGGAAGGTAAAGTCTTATCCCCAGTTTCCCTCTTAGGAAGCGGCACAACTCGAATACCCCCCGACATTGGGGTATCCTACACACGTTCGCGGCGCACCCCTGACCTCCGCTACGCAGAAGATGATGCCTTATCTTTGTAGCTTCGATCAGGGGATCGGACGCACACTACTCAGATGCTCCCCGCCGATGGAGTCATCCTACACCGTTCGCGGACTGCCGTTGGTTCCAGCTCCTCTGCAGGGCAGTCATGATCCGGGTGAACCCATCGCTGACCGCATGCCAAGTGTTGGAATCCGCACACATCCTCTGTACAACGTTATCTGCTGTCGTGTCAGGCCCACAGGCGGCAAATATGAAGGAACGTATCGTCTCAAACCTCGGACAGACAAACACCACATGTTCGGGTGTCTCCTCTTCATCACCACAATCTGGGCAATATGGCGAAGCCACATGTCCAAACCGGTAGTGGTACTTCATGAAGCATCCATGACCAGTCAGGAATTGCGTCATATAGAAGTCCACTTCACCGTGTCTTCTTCCGATCCAGCTCCCGATGTGCGGGATCAGACGATGGGTCCACCTTCCTCTCGTTGAGCTGTCCCACAGCTGCTGCCAGTTGGACATCGAGTCCTCATTGGCGAGATCTCGAACGTTGGGCGTATCTTTGTTGTCGTAGCAATAGACATCCTCCTCAAGCAAAACCGAGATGGGCATAACACCCGCTACTACGCAGGCGGCTTCGGACGACATGGTCCGGTATCCGCTGATAACCCGCAGGTTCATCAGCCGCTGAACGCTGCTAAGTCGCTGCAGGTTACAGCTTCCTCCCAGGGCCTGCCTCCAGGCCGCTGCTCCGTACCGCAAGATCGAAGTGGTCACACTTGCCAGGATCCGCCTTTTGCTGCTTTGGATGGCCGAGGAGTTCGGCATCATTCGTGTGAGTGCGGCCGTGGCCATTGCCGCTCTCTTGCACACGTATTCGACATGGCTCGTGAAGCTGAGCCTGTCGTCAATCATCACCCCTAGGTACTTGATTGCGCGTTTGGACACGATAGTGCACGGTCCAACGGCAATGGTACCTGTTTGGGGTGATTTCAGGTTGGTGATAAGCACCATCTCGGTTTTGTGGCGGGCTAGACGCAGGCACTTGGAGTGCATCCAGCGTTCCACTGCCTGGATAGCTACCGTGGCCAGTAGCTCAACCTCCGCTGTTGAGGAGCCTCTTGCCAAGAGGACTACATCATCTGCAAATCCTACGAGTTCGGCTCCCGATGGGAGGCTCGTTCGTAGGAGTTCGTCGTAAGTGATGTTCCACAGAACCGGGCCGAGTATTGACCCCTGTGGAACACCCGCCGAAACCTCTTGTGTTCGCAAACCCTCGCCGGTCATATACTGCAGTTGGCGATTGTTGAAGTAACTTTCCACAAGCCTATACAGATATGCCAGGATCCTCATTTGGATGAGCGACGACGCAATCGCTGTCCAACTGACACTGTTGAAGGCGTTCTTCACATCCAGAGTGACAACCGCGCAAAAGCGGAGCCCTCTCCTCTTGGTCAGCCTGGCTCTGTCCGCTACCTCGATGACCGAGCGGATGGCATCTACGGTGCTTCGACCTCGACGGAAACCAAACTGCTTCCCCGAGAGTCCGCCCTCACTTTCCGTGTATCTCTGAAGTCGGTTCTGAATCACCTTCTCCAGGACCTTACCCGCTGTATCCAGTAGACAGATCGGCCGATATGCCGATGGGTCTCCTGGACGCTTACCCGGCTTTGGCAGAAGAACAAGTTTCTGCCGTTTCCACGTGTCAGGAAACACCCGTTCCGTCACGTATCGTTGCAACAATGTACGGAACATATCGGGGAATTCCCTGATCGCGGCCTTCACCGCGACGTTCGGAATGCCGTCCGGTCCGGGAGCCTTCCTCGGTTGGAGAGACTTGGCGATCTCGCGAAGTTCTTCCACCGTTATCTGTTCTTCAGCGCTGGTGTCCCAGTCATACGGGACTGTTGGCCAGCGGGTAACATCGTGCTGTGGGAACAGCTCATTGATGATGACTCTCAGTTTATCGGGGCACGTTTCAGGTGGTGCACCCCCACTTTTAGTTCTGCCCATGACTATCCGATAGGCATCACCCCATGGACAGTCGTTGGCGTCACGGCATAACTGTTTGAAACGTGCCCTCTTGCTTGCGTTGATGGCCCTGCGGAGGGCCGATCTCGCGCTTGTGAAGAGTGGCCTACGCTCCGTTCGCTCTTCTTGGGTCCTTGCGTTCTGCATCCTGCGTCTTGCCCTATGGCAGTCGGCACGCAGACCCGCAATTTCCTCCGTCCACCAATAGACGGGTGGCCTAGTGCTTTTATGCTTGGCCCTACGCGGCATCGCAGCATCGCAAGCGCGAGCTAGAACCCTCGTCAGTTCCTCCGCGGACAGGTTGTCCAGGTTCCTCTCCCAGTGCAACGCTTCGACAAAGACGTTCTGGTCGAACTGCGTTGTCTTCCAGAGGCGTTCTCCTGTACGAGACTCGCGTCTACCTGTCCGCCTAGCCGATAGCGAATCGCGAAGTGATCGCTATTCGTGTAGGCCTCGCTCACCATCCAATCGCTTACCAACCCCGGGCTACCGAAGGTGACATCTATGGTTGACTCGCTCCCGTTCCAACCTTGGTAGGTACTGGTATTCCCTACGTTGGCCAGATCCACATTAAGCCTCGCCAGGGCTTCTAAGAGAATTTGACCTCTGGGGTTTGTGAGGCGGCTACCCCATTCCTCGGCCCACGCGTTAAAGTCGCCAGCAATAACGATGGGGCTTTTCCCCATTAGCACATCTACCATCTTGTCAACCATAGTGCCAAACCTCTCCAAGGACCATCTTGGGGGAGCATAGCAGCTACAGAAGTAGATCCTGTTCACTTTGGCCACCACCATGCCTTCGTTTTCCGTCGCCACAACTTCTTGTATGGGGAAACTACCTGTAACCCATATCGCGGCCAGTTTGGCATCATCAGTCGCCCAATTAATGCCATTCGCAGCTCTGCGATATGGGTCTGCCACTAGCGCGATGTCCAACTTTTCCTCAACTGTCATCTGCCGCAACAGCTGGTGTGCTGTGTAGCAGTGGTTGAGGTTAAGTTGGACGACCTCTATGCTCTTGGCGCCCGGGGTGGTACCGCCTGCGCCTTAGTGTAGGCGGGGCACCTAGGGTTGCCAACAGCGTGGTCTCCAGCGCAGACAGGGCATTTAGCAGGCTTTTTGCAGTTAGCCGACTTATGGCCGGTTTCGCTGCAGCGCCAGCATATGCCACTTCTGTCTGGCCCAGTGCAGTCGAACGACTTGTGACCGTTCAACAGGCACTTGAAGCACCGGTCCGGTTGCTGGGGGATGGATATCTGACAGATAGACCATCCCACCTTTAGCCGCCCACACCTAAGTGCGGCGTTTGCTGCTGCAACCGGAAGTTTGACCAGCCCAATCTGCATACCAGATTTGGGGGGGCCATTCCGCAGACGAACCGTCATTTGGTCAGAGCAGATTTTGCACTGCTCGACCAGTGCCACCCGCAGTTCGTCTTCCGTTGTGACTTCATCCAGGTTTTTAACCCGGATGGTCACCTCCTTACATCCTGCCGGACAGACGGATCCTCCGCTCTTTTTTTTTAGGGTCACCGGGTCTGAGTTCCCCGGGAGACCCTCTCTTACGTTTGCTGTTGCCAGCAAACGCAAGGCTGCTCTCTGTTTGGGCAAAGGCATTGACCTTCTTCGGGCGGATGGTGTCCGCCCTCAGAGGGGTCTCTGCCGGCCCTCGCTCCTTTGGTCTGGCCTCGGGCTCCGCAAGACGTTCCACCACAGCTTTGTTGGCTGCGATGAAAAGCTGCATCACCCTGGCTAGCTTCTCGCGTATTTCCTTGTGGATGTTGGACTTCCCCTTCACACATTCCACAAGGTCAGCGATGCCAGCCATGGCCGTGACCAACTCTACTGGAGCTCCCGGATCTTGGAGTTCCGGGGAGCTCAGTAGGTCCTCCAGCGCTTCCTGTACTTGTTCGTACGGGTCCGCCCGATCATCGCACGGTGTTTCCACCGACGTTGCCGTCGGGTCCACCGGGTTGGCAGATTGCCTAACCGGCGAACGCCTAAGGCTACTCCCGCCGAACGGATTTGGGCTCTCGCCTTTGTCCGTTCCGTCCCTTTTCTCTTTATTTAAATTTCTTTTCATTTTGAGTCCCACGAATAGCAAGGTAACAAACGGTCCACTGCGCCAGTGACCTGCTTAGCGCAGCAAGGACTGGGATACTGTGGGGTGTGTCCCGGTGCCCCACAGGCAACCGTTAGAGACTGGCGTGACTTAACGACCCGCCAGCCTTCCAGGTACATCGGCACGGTTTAGCATCACACCTTCACCAATGGAGTCGGTTTCCGATAGTAATTCCATTGTCGTAATCAAAATTCGTTAGCGAGGGTCTTCATAAGGGGGGGGGGGGGGGGGGTGTAGTTCTCTCGGCCGTACATCTGCATAAAGCAGACACGTTTCCACTCTGCACCACGGGGAGGTGGAACTACTTCGCAGAGTACTCTACTGATCAAGCCGAGTCCAAAAGCATAGTTGGTAGGAGCCACCCGTGAACAAAACGGAATAAAGATGTGCGAAAACCAGCGCCCCTGGCGCTGCATTTTTTTTAAGGATGCCCAGCTTTGAAATAGAAGACTGTCGGACTCTGTTGGCTTGCGAAACAAATTTTAGTCGGTCGTCCACAAAAACGCCTAAGATGCGGGTGGTGTGAACTAGAGGTATTGTTTTGTTGTCCTTAGTGACAACACGGTCGGACAGGAAACTTTTAACAAAATGGGCTAGTCTTCCCAATATTCCCCATTCTTTGAGAGTTTTTAATATTTTGTGCCTATGAACCCGTTCAAAGGCCTTTGAAAGGTCCAAAGACAGGCATTCAACATGGTGGTTTTTTCCGAGGGCATCGTCTAGGATACTTTCGAGGACTGTCAGGTGATCATCTGTTGAGCAACCAGGGCGGAAGCCGTACTGTCTTATATCCAATCTGTTGCTGGACTCAAGCACGGAGACTAGACGACGCTTGACCATTTGCTAAAAAAATTTTCCTGAACAGTCAAGGAGGGTGATGGGGCGGTAGCTATTGATGAGGTGTAGGTCCTGTTGCGGTTTCGGGATGGGGATGATTAGTCCCTCTTTCCATTGTTGTGGTAACACCCCGTTCTGCCAGATTTCGTTTAATATTTTAAGGAATACAATTTTGCCAATGGTTGGTGGTAGGTTCTTCAACTGCGGGTATCCTCTTTCGTCTTGTCCTGCGGATCGTCCTTTCACTTTTTAGAGTGCAGCACCAAATCGATAGTGGTCGAGTCGTCATTGGTTTACTAGTACTAGTAGAGGAAACGGACGTAAAATGCTCGCAAAAAGAATCAGCTAACAGAGCAGGGTTATTGGAGTACTGTTGACCCAACAGAAGATGATATCGACTGGTGCGGTTTGAACCATTTAACCGTTTAATTTTTTCCCAAAGCTTGGCGGATGGGGTATTGGGATTGATTTCCTCAACGAATTCTTTCCAGCAGTTGTTTTTATCTAACTTAATAGCAGCTCGAGTAGCAGAGCGTGCAGCTTTGTACTCTTTAAGCGCGGTTTCCTTATTGTAATGGTCATTTGGAGGGCGCCTAAGGGCACGGAGCTTTTTTCGACGAAGCCTGATGGCTTGACGAACTTCGGGACCCCACCAAGGGACGGCCGGCTTTCCAGGCACACCGGTTGTACGTGGTATGTACAAGCGTGCGGTGTCAAAGAGAAGCTTAGCTAAGGAATCGTAGGTGTGTTGATTATATCCTTCAAGGGTACGGTCGATTTCCACCGAGGGCTGGTGGCAACTTGGGGTGTGGATTGTTCCAAGGATATTATAATGGTTATGTGATCACTTCCATGGGTATCATTCAGGACTTTCCAAACGAACTTTGGGACAAGCTCCAGGAAAGCAACACTCAAGTCCAAGGCGGAAGTGTTACCAGTTGAGGGGTCGATTCTTGTTGGCATAGTGTTATTTAGAGGGATAATATTGTTATATGAACAAAAACTTTCTAGGAATGCACCTTTTCTGTCAATTTGTATACAGCCCCAGCTAGTGGAGTTATCATTAAAGTCGCCCAGAATTAGGACCGGTTGGGGTAGCTGTCCATACATTTTTTTTCTTTATTTTAAGAGACTTTCAGCCTTTGGCTGGTTCGTCTCTCCATACAATTCTTCAAGTTCATGGGAATATTCGTCAAAACTTATTTGGGGTGAGATGTATAACGAGACTATTGTTAGGTTGATGGGTGATTTGAGACGGATGCAGACCACATTAAGTGGAGAGTCAATAGTAATAGTAGTATACTGCCCTTACTTTCATAACAGTCCCATATGCAAAAACAAGCAAGCGAGAAAATCAGCTTTTTCTGTTTTGGAATATATTTTTGAATTCTGACCACAATGTTCAGTATAAACGAAAATCGTTTGATGGAAGGTGTTCTAGGCTGTCATAATAAATCGTAAGATCTGAAATTTTCGAAATTGGGACATTGATAAGGTCGGGAGCACTATTTTTATTCGTTATGGGACTGTTATGCGAGCATATTTGAGACCTTTTTCAAATCTACTCGCATAACAGTCCCACACAGAATATGTTTCGCTCACAAAACTACTTCCCAAGACTTAAATTTGATCATTTCAGAACTTCTAAACGCAGTTATCAGAAAAACAAACATATTTTTGGAAAAATATCGTGAATTCCTCAACGAAAGTTCAATCTTTTTAGGATTTTGATTGCATCTGAAAGTTTTTCGCTGAGGAAAACATTCCTTCCTTCTTACTGGTTTGCCTTCGAAAACTAGTGTGCATAATTCTACATCAAGTGAATTTAATCTTTATTAAATTATTCAAAGCAATAAATCCAAGACTATTTCGCCGAAAGAAACTTTGAAAAGTAACTAAATCCGTGGTATTTCACATATGGGACTGTTATGCGGGTATATTTCATATGGGACAGCTACGAGTTGATATTTTTCTCGAAATTTCTAGAACAAAATCTCTTTTTTTATTGTTTTATATTGAAGCCCTTTGTTCAAAATGACGAACTGTCAGGTTAGATGAAAAATGGCGAAAATTCATATGGGACTGTTATGCGAGTAGGGGCAGTATAGGGATATCCTGTTTTGACGGCTAGACCAGATCCTTGTCCGTGGTTTGTACTTAAGTGGAAAGTGTAATCCTTAGAAACATTTTGGGGTATCTTGTTTTGATATGTAAGGATTTCTTGCAGAGCAAGTAGGATTTGGGAGAGTAGTTTCTGATTAAAAGTTGCATTTCGGTGGCGCGGGCTCTCAATCCTCGAAGGTTCCATTGAAGTACTAACGAGATTTTTCTTTTTTGGGTTGGAGTTCCGGTAGTGGGGTTGTTGGACGGAATTGGGTCTATTGTTGGAATGTGGGTGATAGTGGATGGATTTCTGGGAATTGGTGAGTAAACAGGATTTATGTTTGGGGAGGAGTTCAGATGTGCATTGCGATCGAATGGTAAGATATTATGCAAACATGACATACAGACCCCGTTCGATTTTGGCAACACGCTCGTACATTTTGTGTTGCCAAAATCGAATGTTGCCAAAATCGAACGGTTTTTTTTCTCATCTTTTTTATCAGTTATTTTTACGAAATAACTTATATTATTATCAAAAACGTTATTTTCAGTCAATTTCCAACCATTTCTAGTCATTTTTGATTTTTTTTCATCATATTTTTGATGCATTTTGTACTTTTCTTGTTTTGTTTATAATGTTTGTTTTCATTTGTCGTATTTGCTGTTTTTGTCGTACTTCATCATTTTTTAGTTGTTTTTAGTCATTTGCAGTCTTTCGTTTGAATTTGTTTTTTAACTTTTTGAATTTTTCATCTTTTTGTCATTTTTTAGTACTTAATAATTTTTTTTTTTAAACTTTTGTTTTTATTGTTGCATTTTGTCACCATTTCAGAACATAAAAACGTATTAGTGGTATTTGTTTGAATTAAATTGGTCCTGTTATAACGAAAACTAAAAGGTAATGTTGTTTCTAAAAACCGTTCGATTTTGGCACATGTGCCAAAATCGAATGTTGCCAAAATCGAATGTTGCCAAAATCGAATGTTGCCAAAAACGAACGGGGTCTGTATTTGAAAAAGGTAATAAAAAAAAGTTTACTCACTAGGATGTGGAGGGGACAAGCTGTTTATTCGGATTTCTTACTGGCCAAGTTGGGTTTGTTGGGTGATGGTTGAGGTTGTTTCTTTCTGAGTTCAACTTCAGGTCTGGCACTTCGTTCCTCGGATGAATCTCGGTTTCGGTCTCTTTTAGGTATTGAAGAAGCAGTACTAGTCTCTGACAGCATGGTATCATCGGAATCGGTCGAAAATTTTTCGTCTTCTATATTTGGTTGGGGGGTTGTTTGTAGTTTGTTGAATTGGGCGGTGAGTGTAGAATCGGTCGAAAAAACTTCATTTTCAATACTTGGTTTGGGGTTTGTTTGTAGTTTGTTGAGTTAAGGTGAGTTTAGAGATAATGTTTTCCAATTCTTTTATTCGTTGAACTTTCGCGACAAATTGATTGATGGTTCTGGCTGCTTCGCATCTGGAACGGAACTCTTTCACAGCGGCACTCTGGGAGATGCCGAGGTCAACACGAATACGGACAATAGCTTGTTCTTCCATCTGTTTGGGACAGGTACGACTAGTAGCTGGATGCGGTCCTCCACAATTCAAGCAGAATGGATCATTAGTACATTTGGGATGGGACTCAGCAACCCCGCACTGCATACAAGCTTCATTGTGTTCGCAGCGGGTTTTTGTATGTCCGTATTTGCCACATTTGTAGCACATCAGAGGTCGTGGGTAATAGGGTCTGGTTTGTGCTTGGATGTATCCAAAATAGACGTGAGTTGGAGCTGTGGTTCCTTTAACGGTCAGAACCATAGTATTTGTGAGCTCATCCTTACCATCAACCTTTTTGACAAAACGATAAACACGAGTGACGCCTTGATCTGCTAGTCCTTCTTGAAGCTCTTTGTCGTTCATGCCAAAAATTTCGCGGCACGACACGATGCATTGGGTGAAGTTGAGTGTTGGGTGCAGACATATTACTATCGGGGATCCATCGATCAGCTGGTTGCTCTTGATCAATTTTTCGGCTTGTTGGTGACTGCGAACCTTGAGAAGATAGCTGCTTCCACCTTCGGTTGGTTTGGCAGAATCTATTTGTCCAACAGCTTGGTCCACTGTCTTGGCGATAATAAACGGGTTCGGGAGCTTGCCTACTGGTTTCAGGATAAGAAACTGGGCGTCACCGTGAATGCCTTTTGTTGCTTTGTCCTGGAGTGCCATTTTGGCCACCCCATGGTGGATTTTTATCCACCGACATGGTGGTGCCTTGTCGGTGAGAGAACACTCGCGACGTAATACTACGAAGCGCTAATGAAAAGGAGACTGCAAAAAATCACACGAATTAGATGTCCGTGTTAGTGAACAATGCGTAGAATGAAAATTCAGTTGGAAAACGTATCGAATCGGAATCACGTCTGAACACCGCAACGTTTCAGTGAGAACTGTGTCGCGATGCCGATTTGGTTTTCCTTTTTCAGAATCGAATCAGGCCAGCCACTTCTGTCACGAGCTTCTCCCAAACGAAATTGTGAGCAGCGGGAACCCAATCGACCCGTTTTGTTCGGTTCTGTCTCGACAAGCGCCTTTCCTCCACGGTCGACAGCTCTCCTCGTATCGCCAGTATCTTACCAGCCCGTCGCACGATTTCGACCGGAGCCGATGGGTGGCGTTGCCACAACCGGACACGACTGGAATTCTCCTGCTCGGGCTAATCTTGTACAGATGAGATCGTGCGCAATGCGAACACATGCAAATCCAACTGCGTCACCGAACCGAATGGGGCACCGGCCCCCGGTAAACAACTGTTCGAAGGCCTGCTGTCAATCCCCGGTTGAAGCCAGTTCAACTTCGATTAGTCGTTTCCTGTTTTTTTTAAAGTTTTGTGCCTTTCGCAAATATAACTCACCAGTATGAATATGCTTCCCAGCCAGAGGGATGGTTTTTGCCTCAGTTTCGTAGCCGCTCTTGTCAACAGCCTGGCAAAATAAAAATTTTCACTGCTGCTCACTAGTACGACATGTGGCACACTCAGCGGATATGCTCGGCTTTGGCTCTTTTTTGCTTCTAGCTTGACTTTCTTTTGATTTTGCGACTTTCTTTTCGTTTGGCAATATCAAGGTTGTGTTTGGTTTATCCGCAGACACCATCTGCACGGAAAAAAATTGCATGGGCTTTTCAAATACAGAGTCATGATAATTTTACTATATCCATCATTTAGTATTTTCAACCATGATTTAGTATTTTTTACCGAAAATCTGGGCGATAATACTACGACATAGTATTTTTACTATGCGAACTTTGACAGCTCATAGTAATTTTTTCATATCTTAATTACCATGCGCATGATATTGTGATATTAAACAATTCGTGTTCTTGAAATTACTATGCCCATGGTAATGTTGAAACATCGTCATTTGTGTTGTCAAAAATACTATGCGCATTATAATTCATAGTAATTTTACTATGTGCTTCGTTCGAGTGTTTGTTTTTTACGGGTCAGCCGTTCGCGATTTCGGAACGCGAACAAAAATTATCGGATTGTCGGTTTGTCGGATCGGGAAATGTATTCCCTCAGGTGAGTAAATAGTGTTTTTTATGTTACTTCCAATTAACTGCTCTGCTTATGAAATATGTTAACAGAACAATTTTCCTATATTGTTGACGAAAGATTTCCCAGATTGTGTCGTCGACCAGCTGGAAAGGGCCTCAACGAGCCTTTGAACCAACGCACCCGGAGCGGGACAGCAGATTAGTCTGGTCGGAAATTTTTCAGGTTACCATTTTACCATAAATTTACCATTTTTTTCAATTCCATGTGGGATACTGTTTTTTCTTAATTTATTTAGTGTCGACGAATGCGCTCGAGTTCCTCAACCTCCCTCGATTTCGGATATTGGACAACGTCGGAGGACATTGTGACGAAAGCTGATAACCGGTGAGCTGGCGCACTGTTTGCGGAACGCAATTCCAGTACATCTGCCGGGCCGTTAAATGCAGGCTTTCAGGTGAGTGAAATTGTGTTTTTATTTTCTATTTTTTTTACTGCTTGTTAAACAAGCTAACTGAACAGTTTTTGTACGTTTTCGTATTTCCTATAATTAATTGTTTCCCGTTTTTTTTTCATTTTCATTTCAGACTAGCGTCTGATGCAACCCCTGTGCCCCATTCGTGGGTGGTGAAAACCATGAATTGAAGTATAAAGAATAATAATTTGAGTAAATAAAAATTTTAATTTGTAACAAATGAATTTTATTTCGAGGTCTTTATACAATGCCGCATGGTAATTTTGTGATGTATATCATGATAGGGTACTCATTTTAATGTGGTATTACGATAATGGAAAATTGCAATTTAACTATGCTCGAAGTAAAAGAGCTCATTCTATCATTGACAATTTTACTATGAACGTAGTCAAAATTACTATGCGCAGCCAAAATTAACACAAAGTAAAATTACTATGTGCATGGTAATATCAAGAATAAAACATTATTGACTCAAAAATATGGTTGCGTGTTGTTCATTTAAACCACGGATCTAGTAATTTTACTATGCTTTTTTTGTGTGGGTGTCTGCGGTTTATCTCAATTGATGCACCGAGCGAAATGCACAGTAAGTTTTCTTGAGATATGACTGCTTATTATTATTAGGTTGAATATGATTTATCCGAATTGGTTTAAATAATCAGCAAAGAAACCAAGTATAATTGTTACACCTTTGAAATAATCTTTTGGATTTTACGAGTCTAATGTAAGGTTTCAAAGTTAGTAATATGTTCTTGAGGTTTCTCGCACTATATAAAAAAAGACGTGTTGTTGGTTGGCTGGTCCACAGGAAAAGAGGACGAACTTGTTTTATTTGCTTTTATCATCAACACTCAATTTGTAGTTCAATGTTCTGATATTGGTATCACTGGATATTAGGCACTTGACCTTACACTCGATCAATAAAGGTTTTATATTTTTTCATTTCCACTTTAAAATTCATTTCAGTTAGGACACGAACAAATTCAAAGATAGCATTTTACCAGAATCAATTAAGCCGCATTAGCTAAAATACAGTTTGTTTACTAATTTACAGATTACAGAAAACTGTTCTGACTCAGAAGTAAAAGAAGAGACAAACATGATTATATCGGGAAACTTGCGAAAAGATAAGGAAAAATTAACAGGTAAAACATGCCCGTATGTATGTCGAAAGATTTATTGATTTCTGTGTTATTATTGCTTCACTTGCAGCAACTGATCAGTTAAAAAGTCTCGATAAATCTGTTATACATAAATTAGCCCTCGAACGTTTACAGCAACTTATTTCATCTCAAGATGACAAAAGAAGAGACAAAAAAACAACTGTTGAAGTTCTATCAGCGTATCTTGAAAAAAATGAGAATGATCCATCTATAAATTTACCGAGTCAGTTGATTACTAAAGACGATATAGAACGTATTGCTCGAGATTTTACAAGCCCAAAAAGGGAAATCGTGTTGTCAGAAGAGAGGTCGTCTTGCACTATCAAAGAAAATGATAACAATGCTAAAGGCAATACGCAAGATGTTGCAGTAACAAAAAATATGTTTGATTCGATTTCTCATGTCGACATTAGGATAAGAGCCGTTCTAACACCGGTTTACTTCGACGAAACAGTTGATTATTCCCGTTCCATGTTTATGCGCTATCGAAAACTGAGAATTGGCAGGGGCCAAGGTTGTGACATAATGCTGCAGAAGTTTGGAAAATGTCAGTATGTTTCTGAAAAACATGCCGTCATTTTCTACGATGAGGTAAATATAACGAAATCTTAAGTTCAAATTTTTGTCTGAATCTAAGTGCATAGAATAGCTATTTTTAATTAACGATATTCTAAATATCCTTACTACTTTTTAAGTAAAACGAACTCCTTTTTATTTGAAAGGCATATGGCACGTAAGCCCAAAGTAATTGAACATCAGCATAATTTTCACCGTAAACTTTATATTCACTACTTCTTAACGCTAAACCTACTCAATTTTCCCGTATGTTTGGATAACGTGCCGCTATTAAGCCTACCCCCATTCTGATGGGTATTTCGAACGTTCAATAATAATTACGCCTAATATGTTTTTTTTCGCAAATTTTACTACTGTAACAGGACTATAATAATAAAAAAAACAAGTATTTTTTTATAATTATATTTTTTCTAAGTTTTGTTGATTTCGAAAAACGTACACAGTAAACGAAAATTACCGAGCTCGGATTTTTTTTTTACCGAAATCCTATAACATGTGGAAATCGTTAAACCGTTCGGTAATTTTTTCCATGGCAGAGAAGTGACAACTGTCAAATGTTACAGACCTTTTTCGATAAAAATTACCGAAACTCGACTGATCCCACCTTAGACCACTTTGTATCTTATACCTATTCATATCGCCAGGGGTCATATGATCCCAAAAATCCCCAACGCTTATGTAATAACATCACTCGAATCGGTATGAAATTGTCTTTCTTGTGCTTATAGTTTATTGCGAAAACCTTGCGTAAACATATTCAAAACTCAGTGCCAAGTCAAAATCAGGCACTGAAATGCAGATTGATAAAATGTTCGTAAAAGAGCTACATTTGAGTAGTCGTCAAAAATTCTGTGTATCGTAGTTCATTAATCTAAAGATGAAAAACTGTCACAGATTAGGTCAACTTTCCAATTCACTTTAAAAAAAAATCTACTGTGAATGGAACAGCATTGGTTGGTGATTTTGATTAATTGAGAAGTATGTTTTAAAGTTAAAGGGTATTCGGATCGAAAAGTTGTAACTTAAATTCGCCGTATTTTTTTCTAATCATTCTTTCACTCATAAATGAAAGAAATATGAATATTATTATATTTCAATAACTCCGATATTTCTCTGACATAAATATCCAGAAATATAAAAAAATAACTATTTCAGATATTTAAATTTATGCATCCGAATAATTTCTTGGCGTGTAATGATCCAATGCATAAAATTTAATAACCGAGATATTATATATTATTTTGTTCAAACAAACGCTTTGTGCGTTTGAGTCCCAACTAAACGGGTATGAGCACATGCTAGATTCTTCAGTTGCTAAATGCCTTTCAACTTGACTGCATGCAGATTCCATTCTCTTTAAATATTTAACTGAATCATATTTAAAAGGATGGACTCAATTGCAGCAAGTAATATTACCAGCGAAATGCACATGTTTTTATGCTATGGTCAATTATGCACATTGACCATAGAACATGAACGAAAATCAAACGATTTTCGTTTGCTTTTTCAGATTATTTCTGCTTGGCTTGGCTTGGCCTCGTCATCATATCTATACACCCAAAATAATTTAGAAATTTTTTTTACGGGATTTTTCCAGTAAACTTAAATTTAGTTGCATCATATCGATTCTACGTGAAACTTGTATAACCACAGTGTTTCAAGTGCGCCCTGGTAGTAACTACTTTACTTCCACATAATTGCCTCATGAATTTCACGTAAAATCTAAGTAGATGCTCTAAATCGGCTCGAGTCTATTTTTTCTCTCAAGTTCTTATAAGAAAAGGTCAGGCAGCTGACTTTGTTTGTTCTGGAAAAACGGTTGAGAAAGTTGTGTTTAGTTTTCTCTAGTATTACACCGAAAACCGTGACTTCTGTCAGTTGTCTCGGGATTGGTTTTAGGTAAGTTGTCGCAATATTCGGGATTCGTGGCCGAATAGATTTACCGTTGATTTTGACAGTAGCATTGAAATTTATAATCAACGAAATTGTTTTATTTTTTCAGACCACGGAACATCGCTTTGCGGTAGGTTGGTGTTCGGTTTGCGGAGTTCCTGACGGATGAAGTATGTTAAAGTGCCTTCCTGGTGTTATGAGAAAACGAATTCTCAACTGATCCGGTAAAGGTAACTTATTTACTATTCACAAAATTCATTCTTATTTATCCATCATTTTATTTCAGGGTTACATAATTGAACCACGCCCGGAATGCAGATTGCATGATGAAGATTTTTTTGTAATGACATGTTGGTGTGAAATTCGGTTTGAGTTGCGTAAAATAAAATTTGGAATAACCTTATTTAAAAAGAGACTTCTTCTTTTTTCCAAATTAAAATAAAAAGAAAAAAAGCAGCGAGCAATCAATCCAGATTACATTTCAATACTAAATAAATTTCACGAATCTTTCATTCTCACATCATGTCGATCAAACTAAAAAATCACGTAAATTTTAGTTGATGTTCATTCTGCACCGATTCTTATAGGGGCGCGTTTACATATTTATTGCGTAGCATCTACGTGAAAATCAATTGGATGAAAACTATGTAGTTTTTCACGTAGCCGCTACGTGCAGATTATTTTGGGTGTAGGACAATGCTTTCAACCGGTGGTGGTTGTTTTCGGCGACCGTTTCTACTTTGATCCTTTCGGCAAAGCGTTGAGTTTCCCTTACGGTGTTTCCAATTCCGAGTCACCCGTTTGCTGGATTGTGATTAAAAACTTATTGAATTGTAGGACGACTTGATTGAATAAAATAAGTTCAGATAAGAATGTATTTTCGAATTAAGCTCGATTTTGCTTTCAAAACGCCGGGCACTTATATTTCCTAATACATGGACCCGAAAAACAAAATTCAACAAACTGAACAGTTCAACTAAAATTCAACTTTATTTTTTTATTATATTTCTATTAAAATCATACTTTTCTAAAAAATCTTCAACTTTTTTCTATCCAACGTGCTGACTAAAATAGTTGCTGCTCCGAAAAACTGGGTCCCATTAGTTGCAAACTTATTGAGAGACCTCGCTTCGAAAGCCGAATCGGTAGGGACAGTACTGGAATGCCACCCATATTGGCCGGTTGGATACAAAAATCCTGCACAGCGCACTGGTCTCGATTATTATTACCCCATTAAATCTTCAGCAAGCAATCGTCGGACTTGAAGGGCTTTTCGGAAATATTTCATGGAATTAGTTTTTGTGCAATAAAAAAAAGTTTCTGCCCAAGATGCGATTTTTAACAACTCCGTTGAAGCCCTCGGCTCGTATATGTATGTCAAAGTGGTTCGCTTCCGTCATACCGAGCCATATTGCTGGCCACTTCGCATTGATTCAGAATCGAGTAAACAACGTCGTTTGTTTAATTCTGCTTACCGGGACCGTCAACCAGGAAATTTACGTAAAAGCGTGTCTTCAAAAGCATTTCTTTTCTGGAGAAACATGACTTGCCGGTGCTGCTTTGGTCGGATTTGGCATCCTGCCATTATGAAAAATATCGCCCGGAATCTTAACCCTTCGTTTCATAAAGTAACAAATTCGCAACAATTAATGTATGGAAAAAGTGAAAAATCGTATTTTATTTTAATTTTTTTTCTTGATGTACTCATCATTCCCAACCAGTGTTCAAATTTTCACAGTCAAAGCTCAATCTTCACTCAACTGACAGCATTCTCTCTGTCAAAGTCAAAGCTTTGGAATCCCGATAGGAAATTTGACAGCTGACAAATTTCGCCGTTCACATATTTAGTAGGGTGCCGATTTAGTCTGGCTACGAATCACCATACTAAATCAATGACCCTATTTAGTATGCCGATTAATCGGGCTACGCTTGAATATGAAAAAGGTGCCATACTGAATCGGCTGATGAGTAGGCTCACACAATTACGCATGATTTGGTAGCACGATAAGTTGATCGACGTTATCGGGGGAGATCGGTGAATTTAGAAGGTTTTCGTAGGACTCTATTTAGTTGGCAAACTTTAAGCCTATTTAGTATGGAATGGTCATAACTGAATTAGTTTTTGACATCTGTTGTGTAATGGAGTTTGTTTGAGTGGCGAGCGCGTTTCTTTCGATTCCGTCATGACGACGTCAATCTGACCAAGTTCCCGTACGTTTGCCGGGCATGCCTGAAGCCGTAATCGAAGGTGTTCATGATTCCGATGGAGGCATCGCTAACGACGCCTACCCCGTGGGCCAGTTTCTGGATGAGGCGCCGCAGGTGAGTTGATGGAATAAAAAAAATGTTTTGAAATTAGTTTGATTGTGTTCCTTTTATTTCAATAGAAAAACATTCAGCTCTCAAAATCCGTTTGTACCGGTTGGGTGGAGGAGCTGGAACGGATTTCCGACTTCAGGTGCGAGCTGCTGCGTCTGAAGTTTACGGAAGCCTTGGTAGATCGTTGGAGTTCTGCAGTGATTGGATAGCAAGCTTCTCCGCAGGACAGGTCGATTCCGGCATTCTCATTGCCGAATAAGTCAGCACCGATTGCTGGTTCGTGCCTCCACCATCAGGCTAGCGGCCAGAAATTTTCGCCAACCACTGGACCTATTTTACAGAAAAATAAAAATACCTCTACTGGACTCGCTCCGAGATATGAAAATGAACCACGTACATAAATCGCCTTATTTAGTCGGATGGTTCTATATTTTGCGGTCAATCAATCCGGCTATTTAGTTGGTTTGGGTAGGGTAGTAGGAAAACATCGATTTTTCCGATTAATCAATTCTGCTATTTAGTCGGTTTGAGTTGGATGGTAGGAAGAAAAATCAATTTTTGCGATCAATCAATCCGGCTATTTAGTACGATTGGGTAGGGTGGTAGGAAAACAATCGATTTTTGAGGGCAATTAATTCTGCTATTTAGTCGGATTGAGTTGGGTGGTACGGAGGAAAATCAATTGGTACACTAATTAATACTGCTATTAAGTATGGCTACGTAGGTTTATTCAATTAGATCATGTGACTAATAAACCTATTTAGTCGGGTGGTTAATACTAAATAGGTCGTTTGATACCCCTATTAAATAGCCGAACGTCGAATATCTCATCAACTTGATCGCCCTACTAATCAGGCGATTTAGTCGGTTCCTACACAATCATGCTACTCATCATCCTATTTGATATGCCTACTAAATCGGCTTATTAATCGGCTGATGCCCAGCAAAAACTCCCATAAGCGACGTTGCAACAATAGGCCGATTAGTACGAACAAAAATCGGCCGACGCACCCTTCGCGAGCCGACTAAGTATGGTGAATAGTAGGGTGTATTTCCTATCGGGATAGCTTTCATATTTGTATCTTTCAAAGTAAAGGAGCTTTTTTCCGTATTCATTTCCTGTCAGAATCCTTTCCAATTCATTTGAAAGCCGCTCCAATCATTTTCAATTGAAAATGATTGATGTTTTTGTTCCTGAATATTTTAGCAGGTCCTTGATGAAAATTTCCGCTTTCTGAATATTTTGTTTCTTTCGTATTCAGAATAAATAGGCAGGCACTACGAGATGTTTTATACTGAGGACTTAGTTTGAAGATCGTTATTTTTCAAAACGAAAGATAACCAAAAGTTGGTTCAATGTTTTTTTGTTTATATTTCGAATTTTTATGAAATATAAATAGAATTGGAAAGAAACGAATGTATATGCCAAAACAATCCTTAATTCCAAGATAACCTCTGAAAACAACACACGTCAAAACAATCTTGTGTGCATTTGCATACACCGCATCATGTCCTTTACTCCGCCGCACGCAGTAGTGTTTGTTGTAGTTGCTGTATTCAAGCGTTGTTTGGCGCTCTTTCAATCCTTCATGACTGAAAATGTCTGCCTTTCAAATGAATATGAATATGAACAGCGCACACAGTCATCGAAAATTAAAAGGCGGTTTCCAGCTTTCATTCCTTATGGACTGAAAGCCGGGCTCGTATTCGTTCAATTGGAAAAGACTGACAGCAATGATGGCTTCATGTGAGCTTGAAAGTCGAAAAGCTTTATTCTGACAGGAATAAGTGTTACGCGACTTTGAGCTTGTGTTGCGTTTGGCTTTCAATGATTGAAACGAAAATTTGTCACTCTGCTCCCAACTGTTTAAAATTATTTTTAACGAAAAATTAAAAATCATGAAATGAAGGGTTAACTTAGTATATTTTCCGTCTTTTATACAAATTGAACTTCAAAATGAAAGATACTTTGATATTTTTAAATAAACAAATAATCTATTGACCACTTTTTGATCCGAACACCCTTTAACACTACTTTTTTTCATCTGTAGCTATGATCTTAAGAAAATTAAAAAGAATATTGCTATATGTGCAACATTAATTTACAGTTTTTTTGTCAAAGCATATTTTTTTTATAAAAAAATTGTCGACTTTAGATTACTTGAAAATCAATTATTATTACTGAATGTTGTCTGAGAAACATATAAAGACCCCGTTCGTTTTTGGCAACATTCGATTTTGGCAACATCCGATTTTGGCACATGTGCCAAAATCGAATGGTTTTAAGTAACAATATTACCTTTTAGTTTTCGTTATAACAGGACCAATTAAATCTAGACAAACACCATAAATACGTTTTTATGTTCTGAAATGATGATAAAATGCAAAAATGAAAACAAATGTTTTTTAAAAATTTTATAAAGTTCTCAAACATGACAAAAAGATGAAAATTCAAAAAGTAAAAAAACAAATGCAAACAAAAGTCTGAAAACGACAAAAAACAACTAAAAAATGATGAAGGATGTCAAAAACAGCAAATATGACAAATGAGAACAAACATTTTAAACAAAACAAGAAAAGTGCAAAATGCATCAAAAACATGATGAAAAAAAAAAATAAAAAATGATAAGAAATGGTCGGCAATTGACTAAAAATAACGTTTTTGATAAGGAAAATATAGTTATTTTGTAAAAATAACTGAAAAAAAAGTTTAGAAAAAAAACCGTTCACATAAATTTAGTAAACCACATACACAGTGAACGAAAATTACCGAGTTCGGTAATTTATTTTACAGAAATAGTTCTGTAAATGAAAATTTTCGGTAATTGATCAATCTGACGTCTAGTATCCACCGAACCTCGTTAACCTGTTTTCGATTTACCGAAGCTCGTTCATTTATTTGTAAACAAATCTCTTCGCAGTTCATTTTCGGTAAAAAATTGCCGAAAACTGTAAAGTTTAACTGAAAACAGCATCGCTTAGCAAGACAAGCGTCAAAATTTGTTGTCATTTGATGACAGTTAATTTATTCCGAGTCTACCTTCTCACTCTTGCAGTTTTATCATGTACACAGTAAACGAAAATTACCGAGTTCGGTAATTGTTTTACCGAAATCCTAACATGTGTACACAGTAAACGAAAATTACCGAGTTCGGTAATTTTTTTACCGAAATCCTAACATGTGTAACTCGGTAAACCGTTCGGTAATTTTTTCATGACAGAGAAGTGACAGCTGTCAAATATTACAGATCTTTTTCGGTAAAAAATACCGAAACTCGGCTGATCATATCTAAGATCAACTGTCAAAATTTTGACAGTTGTCAACGTGACAGCTCGTTATACAACCGAACAACCGGTATTGTTGAACCGAAATGCCTGTAATTATTACCGAAAGGCCGGTAATTATTGCCCGAAAAACTATAAACACTCGGTAATATATACCAAAAAAACCATTAGAGTTTACAGAAACACCTGTAATTATTACCGAAATACCTAAAAATATTACCGAAAAATCTGTAAATATTACCGAAATACCGTAATGTTTTTACCAGAAAACTGTAAAAATTCGGTCATATTTACCGAACAACCGGTAGGTTTTACCGAAATACCTGTAATTATTACCGTAATATCTGTAATTATTACCGAAATACCGGTTAGTTTTACCGAACAATCGGTAGTTTTAATTTTACAGTTTTCGGTAAAAATAGCCAAAAACTGTAATGCTGTAGTTTCTGGTAGAATATTACCGACGAAATAACAGTTTTCGGTAGCAATTTACCGATAATGTTGGTAATGTCGGTAATAATTAAAGGTATATTCATTATTATCGACATAACCAACATTATCGGTAAATTGTTACCGAAAACCGTTATTTCATCGGTTATATTCTACCAGAAACTACAGAATTACAGTTTTTGGTAATTTTTGCCGAAAACTGTAAAATTTTCGGTCTTATTATTATTGTAGAGCTCAGGGCACGTCCGAAGTAACTTTTTTTTCGCTGAGGCGCCTCCTGTAATCGAATGATCATCGTTATTCGGCTATCCAATATTTTGTTAAATAAAAAACATCAAGTTTTATTTCCTCTGGTACAATTATTAACTTCACGAAATTGCATTCCGCGACCTGAGAAGTTTCGCATCCGCTATGATAATTTTAGCCACCAACGCCTGCTACAAAAAGTCGAGAGTCCATTCTTCACGGTGCGCCGGAAGCTTTATGAGCGGTTCACTTTCCGCCGACGGAATCAAATTTCCCTGCTGTTACACGGGAGCCACAAATTTTATCGGCTTTGTTGTTCCCTTCGTTCCCATTGGGAGCGATTTTAGCTGCTGTTGTTTCCGGGGTCATTCATAAAAAAAGGAAAAAACTGCTAAGAAATAATTTAATTTCTTCTGAAAGACGGACTTACCGAACGAGCTGTGCATAAACAGATTGCTTCGGGGACGGGTTTTCACAATCCGATGTTGAGACCTGCTGCTCCTTCGCTGCTGATCACCACCGAAAAGGAAACTTTTCAAAAATGGCGACGATAGCTTGGATATTATTAGCATCGCGCTCGAGCACACTGCAAACTCAGGACCATTTATTACGATTGCAAGAGTGAGAGGGAATAGAAAATCTGCCACATAAAGACAAACTAAATTTGAAGTTTGTCTTGACATCGAAGCTGTTTTCAGTATCACTTTACAGTTTTCGGCGATTTTTACCGAAAATAAATTGCAAAAAGATTTGTTTACATTTAAATAAACGTTAATTGTAAACCGATTAACGAGGTTCGATAAAAACAAAACGTCAGATGAATCAATTTCCGAAATTTTTCGATTTACAGAACTAATTCTGTAAAATAAATTACCGAACTCGGTGATTTTGATTTACTGTGTAAATCGTTAAACTGTTCGGTAATTTTTTCGGTAAAAAATGAACGAACATCGGTTTCTAGAACACCACTTCGATTTCAAATACTTACATTATGCTTTCGCCATAAATTTATTGATTGGAAAATTCCTTCGGAATCCCAAGGCAGATCGGTTACTGCGGATAGTTCGACTTCTAAATCTTCCCCGCTGCAAACCAGAAAATCTGTCCAGTTCAATCCACAAGCTGAAACATAATAACACCTTTAAATAACTTTTTATTACATCACGTTTAACACAAACTACCGCCAAAATCGGCTAGTAAAGAATTGGGAAAATCCAAATCCAGCATAAGCTTTAAACGCTGCTCTTTAGAATTTGCCATTTTGAACTCTGAAAATAAACACAATTACAACCCGACATTCACTTGAAATTCAAGTGATGGGGTAGTGAATATTTTTCCTCACTTCAAATTCAAGTGACGACTGAAGTGAATGTGGATTAATTCACTTGAAATTTAAGTGACTGCCAAGTGAAATGTATATGTCGCACTTGAATGGAAGAAAATCACTGGATTCTTGTTTTTAAGTGAAAAATCATGTGTATTTTAATTTTAAGAGTGAATTTGGGTTCAGTGTAGCAATATTCTTTTTAATTTTCTTAAGATCATAGCTACAGATGTAAAAAAGTAGTGTTAAAGGGTGTTCGGATCAAAAAGTGGTCAATAGATTATTTGTTTATTTAAAAAAATCAAAGTATCTTTTTTTTTTAAGTTCAATTTGTATAAAAGACGGAAAATATACTAAGTTAACCCTTCATTTCACGACTTTTAATTTTTCGTAAAATCATTTTAAACAGTTGGAATTTGGGAATGATGAGTACATCAAGAAAAAAATTAAAATAAAATACGATTTTTCACTTTTTCCATGCATTAATTGTTGCGAATTTGTTACTTTATGAAACGAAGGGTTAAGATTCCGGGCGATATTTTTCATAATGCAGGATGCCAAATCCGATCAAAGCAGCACCGGCAAGTCATGTTTCTCCAGAAAAGAAATGCTTTTGAAGACACGCTTTTACGTAAATTTCCCGGTTGACGGTCCCGGTTGCAACCGAAATGTCGCTTACAAGCCTCAGCCACAGAGGGCTTGGCTCTTGGCAAACTTTGATACAGCTTCCGAAATCTTGTTTTTGCCGTAAGGTTTTGCTTTTCATTGCGATTAGCAGTCACTACCTTCTTATAAGTCGATAGTCCGGATCGCCAAACTATTCGATTTTTCGGTTTTAAATTCTTATTGCTCAATATAGCTTTTATTTAAACAAATTTTTCCTTTACATTGAAAACATTTTTCGCTGGTTGAAAGAAAATTTACTTTGTTTTAAAAAAAAATGCAGTTGAATAAATGTCTTTTGAATCAAAGAATTTGTTAAAATCAAAATCCAATATTATTCGATTCAAAAAATTAATCTTTTCTTTCAAAAATTATTCATTTCAATGAAAACCATAATTCATTGGTTCAAAGAAAACATGAGCTTGATTCCAAAAAATGAATGTTTTGAGACAAAGTCAGTATTGTTTTGTTTCAAAATCCAAGTTTTCTCTGCGTGTACAAAATGAGGTTTTTTATACGAATGATTAGAAAAAAATACGGTGAATTTAAGTTACAACTTTTCGATCCGAATACCCTTTAACTTTAAAACATACTTCTCAATTAATCAAAATCACCAACCAATGCTGTTCCAAGTTCCATTCACAGTAGATTTTTTTTTAAAGTGAATTGGAAAGTTGACCTAATCTGTGACAGTTTTTCATCTTTAGATTAATGAACTACGATACACAGAATTTTTGACGACTACTCAAATGTAGCTCTTTTACGAACATTTTATCAATCTGCATTTCAGTGCCTGAATTTGACTTGGCACTGAGTTTTGAATATGTTTACGCAAGGTTTTCGCAATAAAACTGTAAGCACAAGCAAGACAATTTCATACACAGTAAACGAAAATTACCGAGTTCGGTAATTTTTTTTACCGAAATTCTAACATGTGTACACAGTAAACGAAAATTACCGAGTTCGGTAATTTTTTTACCGAAATCCTAACATGTGTAAATCGTTAAACTGTTCGGTAATTTTTTCGGTAAAAAATAAACGAACATCGGTTAATGAAGAGTCGATTTACCGAGGTTCGTTTATTTTTTACCGAAAAAATTACCGAACAGTTTAACGATTTACACATGTTAGGATTTCGGTAAAAAAATTACCGAACTCGGTAATTTTCGTTTACTGTGTAAGTCGTTAAACTGTTCGGTATTTTTTCCGGTAAAAAATAAACGAACATCGGTAAATGAAGAATCGATTTACCGATGTTAATTTATTTTTTACCGAAAAAATTACCGAACAGTTTAACGATTTACACAGCAAATTTTTTTTTGCTGGAAACCAGCAAAATTTTGCTGGTTTTTGTCCCGCTGACTTTCCAGCAAAATTTCCAGCAATTTAAATTGCTGGAAAAAAAACAGCAAACGTTAATGCTGGTTTCCAGCAATTCAAATTGCTGAAAAATCAGCAATCCAGATTGCTGGAAACCAGCTATTTCTTTCAACACAACCGGCTGCATTTAGTATCAAATTTATATTTTAATTCAAAATTAAATTTTGATTACTGGCTATGCATATAATAAGCAATAAAAACAATTATTTCCTCCCGTTTTTCAATAAAGGTATATGTTTATTTCCAGAAACACGATATTTTTTTAAAAATATTCTATAACACCGGCTGGGCTGGCAGCTTTGTACCAAAGTGTTGATCATCCGCCACCTGTAAAAATAGTTTTGATAAGAATATTTTAGAGATTATCTATCTGTCCAAGAAAAACTCACCCTTAACTTATTATCTGGTTGCTAGAATATAGAGGAAATTAAAATAATTATATTAATTTAACCAAAATTCGTAAAATAGAATCTCACCTTGCTCCAGCGTACGAAACAAAAACAAACTCCAAATTGACAACTCGATTGCTGATTTTCCAGCAAACTAGATCAATTGCTGGAAAGTCCAGCAATTCGAAAACCGATTGCTGATTTTTCAGCAAAAATGACAAGAACACAACTGAATGCTGAAAAATCCAGCAAATCGAAAACCGATTGCTGGTTTCCAGCAAAAATTTGGATTGCTGAACGTTTCCAGCAAATTTTTTTGCTGGAAATCGAGGCAAAAATTTACAGTGTACACATGTTAGGATTTCGGTAAAAAAATTACCGAATTCGGATTGTTGGATTGTTGGAGTTCACGGCACTAGTAACTATGAAAAATGTACCATGAAATAGTAAAATTTCGCGAAAAACGCCAAATCAAAGAGCTTTACACAAGGATTGTTAAAATGAATGTTGAAAATATTCTTGCCACTAGTAATAGTTACCAGCACTAATAACTATGAAAAATTTACCATGAAATAGTAAAATTTCGCGAAAAACGCCAAATCAAAGAGCTTTACACAAGGATTGTTAAAATGAATGTTAAAAATATTCTAGCCGCAAAAAATAGTTACCAGCACTAGTAACTATGAAAAATTTACCATGCAATAGTAAAATTTCGCGAAAAACGCCAAATCAAAGAGCTTTACACAAGGATTGTTAAAATGAATGTTGAAAATATTCTTGCCACTAGTAATAGTTACCAGCACTAGTAACTATGAAAAATTTACCATGAAATAGTAAAATTTCGCGAAAAACGCCAAATAAAAGAGCTTTACACAAGGATTGTTAAAATGAATGTTAAAAATATTCTAGCCGCAAATAATAGTTACCAGCACTAGTAACTGTGAAAAATTTACCATGAAATAGTAAAATTTTGCGAAAAACGCCAAATAAAAGAGCTTTACACAAGGATTGTTAAAATGAATGTTAAAAATATTCTAGCCGCAAAATATAGTTAACAGCACTAGTAACTATGAAAAAATTACCATGAAATAGTATAATTTCGCGAAAAACGCCAAATCAAAGAGCTTTACACAAGGATTGTTAAAATGAATGTTGAAAATATTCTTGCCACTAGTAATAGTTACCAGCACTAGTAACTATGAAAAATTTACCATGCAATAGTAAAATTTCGCAAAATTCGCCAAATCTAACAGCCTAACATAAGGATTGTTAAAATGCATGTTAAAAATATTCTAGCCACAAGAAATAGTTACCAGCACTAGTAACTATGAACAATTTACCATGCAATAGTAAAATATCGCAAAATTCGCCAAATCAAAAAGCTGAACATAAGGATTGTTTAAATGCATGTTAAAAATATTCTAGCCACAGGTAATAGTTACCAGCACTAGTAACTATGAAAAAATACCATGCAAAAGTAAAATTTCGCAAAAAACGCCAAATGAACGAGCCTTACACAAGGGTTTTTAAAACGAATGTTGAATATATGCTAGTCACTAGTAAAAGTTACCAGCACTAGTAACTATGAAAAATTCACCATGCAATATTAAAATTTCGCGTTTTTTGCGAAATTTTACTTAGCAATTTTTCATAGTTACTAGTGCTGATAACTTTAACTAGTTGCTAGGATATTCCAACATTCATTTCGACATTCTACGCGTAAGGCTCTTTGATTTGGCATTTTTCGCGAAATTTTACTCGTTCATGGTAAATTTTTCATAGTTACTAGTGGTGGTAACTATTACTAGTGGCTAGAATATTTTCAACATTCATTTTAACAATCCTTGTGAAAAGCTCTTTCATTAGGCATTTGTTGCGAAATTTTACTATTGCATGGTAAATTTTTCATAGTTACTAGTGCTGGTAACTATTACTAGTGGCTAGAATATTTTTAACATTCATTTTAACAATCCTTGTGTGAAGCTCTTTGATTTGGCGTTTTTCGCGAAATTTTACTATTGCATGGTAAATTTTTCATAGTTACTAGTGCTGGTAACTATTACTAGTGGCTAGAATATTTTTAACATTCACTTTAACAATCCTTGTGTAAAGCTCTTTCATTAGACATTTTTTGCGAAATTTTACTATTGCATGGTAAATTTTTCATAGTTACTAGTGCTGGTAACTATTTCTTGTGGCTAGAATATTTTTAACATTCATTTTAACAATCCTTGTGTGAAGCTCTTTGATTTGGCGTTTTTCGCGAAATTTTACTATTGCATGGTAAATTTTTCATAGTTACTAGTGCTGGTAACTATTACTAGTGGCTAGAATAATTTTAACATTCACTTTAACAATCCTTGCGTAAAGCTCTTTGATTTGACGTTTTTCGCGAATTTTTACTATTGCATGGTAAATTTTTCATAGTTACTAGTGCTGGTAACTATTACTAGTGGCTAGAACATTTTTAACATTCACTTTAACAATCCTTGTGTAAAGCTCTTTCATTAGACATTTTTTGCGAAATTTTACTATTGCATGGTAAATTTTTCATAGTTACTAGTTCTGGTAACTATTACTAGTGGCTAGAACATTTTTTACATTCACTTTAACAATCCCTGTGTACACACTAAGATTACATTTATCCCGCTCGGGACCATGATTCTCCGTATCACAGGAACACTGCTCAATTTGAACGAATTTCGAATGAGAACTCATCTGAATCGCGGGACGTCTCATCTCTCCTGAAATCCGAGACAAACTTGATACGAGAGTACAGGAACTCTAACCAAACCCGTGAATTCAGAACAGTGTTCTCCTGAATCGCTGTAGACACATTTCGTGTCAAATTTCCCATCTCTTTCTATCCTGTTAGAAACAACCCGAATTTCTTTTTCTTTCTCACCAGTGCACAAAATAAAAACCCGCGAAAGAGTTCAGTTTGCCATTTTTACTTGCGGTATCCGTTCGTTGCTGATGAGAAATAGAGATGATTTCGTTGACTAGTTGGTATATCCGGGTGCAAGATTTGTTAACTCGTTTGTTGGCATGGACCGGATCACAAGGATTAGAACACCTGCATGGATCTCACGGCGCATAGGTAAGTTTCGCTGCTATGCGGCGTTTTAGTGAAATAATAAAAATCTTTTCTTTTTGTTTTTCAGATTGACAGTCTTGTGTGTGATAGTGAAAATACCACATAACCAAATATGTAGTGCAAATAAAAAAAAAGTTAGATGTGAAAATAAATTTAAATAGTTGAAACAATCATTGTGTTATTTTGTTTTTGTGGGAAAATTAAAAGATTTAAGAACCAGGGGGAAACGAAAGCAAAATTCACTACAAACCACAGGAGGAACACGTTTCGAGCCCACAGGAATATTTAAAAACTCCTGCAAATTACAGGAGAAAACCGTTTTGATCCTACAGGTGAGTTTGACAGTTGTTTTCCTGAGCGATTTTTCTGTCCTGAAATCGTCCTGTAATTTCAGCTGTTGAAAATACAGAACGAAATTGTCCCGATCACAGGAGAAAAGATTAAGTGTGTACACACTTAATCTTTTCACCTGTAGTCGGAACGATTTCGTCCTGTATTTTCAACAGCTGAAATTACAGGACGATTTCGGGACAGAAAAACAGCTCAGGAAAACGAACTGTCAAATTGTCCTGTAAGTTCGAAACGGGTTCCTCGCGAGATTTACAGGAAATTAAGATTTTTCAGTAGCTTTCCTCTTTTTGTTTTTGTTCCTTTTTTCAAATTTCAAATGTATTTAATTCAATGAAATGAACAACACAGAGATATACTTTGATAATTTTATTTTATTATGCAACACAAATATTTTTACGTAATCAAACTCACAATAAGTATAAAAATTTCACATTTCAATACAAATTTGCACAGTCCGCAGCGGCATTTCCCTCGGGTGATGGTGTCCTTTAAGAGAAGAACCGACTGTCTCTAACCGATGCTGATCGATATAGTTTATGTGCCAACACCATTCACGTTTCTCAGATAAAGTTCCAGCTCCATTTTCCAAAAAGTACAAGACGATGGCCGTGTGTCAAATGATTTAACTGAAAAATGTTTCAACACTACACTTCCGCAAGCTTATTTCCATGGAGAACTCGATCATCTTGCTAGACGCTACTTTTTTTCTTCCAGAACTACCAGAACAGGCAAAGTAAACATGGCAGTTCTCACACGGTAGAAAAGGATGGAAAGAAAAGGATACGACAAGGAACGCGCGATAGCTGATGAGCTCCACGTAATAAAGGTCATTACTGTCCCGAATTCAGAACGATTGTTCGAGTTCCTGTGCATTCGTAAGAATTTTATCCCGGATTACAGGATTCATGAAGCGTCACGTGATTCGGGAAGATTTCCATTCGACTTTCGTTAAAATTAAGCAATTTCCCTATGATTCGGACAGTCATTATTCCGAGCCGGAAAATTGTAATCTTAGTGTGTAAAGCTCTTTCATTAGACATTTTTTGCGAAATTTTACTATTGCATGGTATATTGTTCATAGTTACTAGTGCTGGTAACTATTTCTTGTGGCTAGAATATTTTTAACATTCATTTTAACAATCCTTGTGTGAAGCTCTTTGATTTGGCGTTTTTCGCGAAATTTTACTATTGCATGGTAAATTGTGCTGGTAACTATTACTAGTGGCTAGAACATTTTTAACATTCACTTTAACAATCCTTGTGTAAAGCTCTTTCATTAGGCATTTTTTGCGAAATTTTACTATTGCATGGTAAATTTTTCATAGTTACTAGTACTGGTAACTATTACTAGCCGCTAGAATATTTTCAACATTCATTTTAACAATCCTTGTGAAAAGCTCTTTCATTAGGCATTTTTTGCGAAATTTTACTATTGCATGGTAAATTTTTCATAGTTACTAGTGCTGGTACCTGTTACTAATGGGTATCGTTAACCTCCCAAATTAATTTTTATAACCCTCCGCCAAATCCCATTGCGCGCTTACATATATTTTGACTATCCTGTTGATAAAATCATACACACAGATTTCTCAATCGGCACTGCCAACAGAAACACGAACGAAACACAAGGCCCTCACTCGAGCCCGTACGCGCCGCCCGGTGACGAAAAGAGGGCCGCCTCGAACCATTCGGAGAGCCGCCGCGCGCTGCATTGTGAGCCGCTGCGTCCTGTTCTTTGAGCCAAAAGAGAGGCCTCACCCGCCGCTCGATTAGGACGCGCGAGAGCTAGCCGTGCCTGTTTGACTCGGCCGCTCGCGCAGATTTCGGATAGTGCCAGTGATGTCAACCTTCCAGATTTTGTCTGGATCTTCCAGACTTTTTGGACTTTTGCCAGACATTTTTTTAGGTTTCCAGACTTCCAGACTTTTGGCATTTCTTCCAGACAATTCCAGACTTTTGTGTTTGGACATAAATTGTTCTAAGATTCTATGAAAATTCAATTTTGTCAGGGTGTAATATGGCAGGAAACAGGGTGGCCACCCATTCGGGAAATGCGGGAAAAAGACGGGATTTGGAATCCACCGGGAAAAATGCAGGAAAAAGCCGGGAATTTCTCCCGAAAAGTCTGGAATTTTTGGCTCGGTGAAAGTCTGTTCAATGAAGTTTGAACGAAAAAGGCGAAACAATTAAAAATTGATTCACAGTTGATCATCAATCTCTTTCCGATTGGCTTCGACCGATTTCTACCAGGTCGAAATGGATCCTCCTACCGTGTTGGATCGGTTTTGACTAGTTTTAACTTGCTTCATTGAACAACGGGAATAACCGTAACGAAATCGATAATCCAGTATGCTCGTTATACTCACTCGAGAGATGTCGAGTCCTATTAAAACAAAAAAAAGGAAAACAATCTGTTATAGAAACTATTGCAAATCGGAAGCGAGAGGCGGCCGAGGAGGCGAAACAATTGAAGCTTCTATCCGACGCTCATAGAGAGGAAGTATGATGGACGACAAAATTTGTACTCGGCCAACGGCCAAATACCGAATATTGACCTTTTAAACTATTCGACCAAACGAATATTCGGTCGAATACTCCAGAGAATTTTCAATTATAAAACCAAGAGCGATTATTTCATTTTCCTTATATTTGTTCCATTGTAATACCCCTCATGTTTTGAATCGATCATTTCCAATCAGATGATATTACCATATGATGTATTACGAGGTCTTTTTCAGGTAGGGGTTTCTCTGATATTCAAAATGTCTCAAAGAATTGAAAGGACATTAGATGACTTGTCGCTGCTAGGGCTTTGGTTACCAAAGATATTTGGATCTTGTGAAATCTGGAACAAAACATGTCAAAGCAGGTGCTAAGCAATTTGAAATTGCTTATTTGATATTGAATAATATGAAGGTCGGATTTGAGCAAAATATCTTCAGAATACTAGTTTCAAAGAACGATGATTTTTAACTTACATAAAAATACCATACTTTCCATCACCCGTTTATGGTCGGGCAATTCAGGACGATTTTTGAAAAAAATTTAAAAACAAAGGCAAATCTTAGAAATCTAGGTCTAGGTAGGTGGATTTTTGTTTTGTTTCCTGTTTTACAAAATCGGGAATTTCATGTTAACATGCGGGAAAAAGTCGGGAAAAATGCGGGAAATCCAAAATGGATTTCGAGTGGCCACCCTGAGGAAATGATTAGTAGAACCTATGAACTATGAATTCAATAAGGGTTCGAAACCTTGGCAAATGCTTTGAGGATGTATGTTAAATTGGATGTATGTTAAACTGAGAGCACGTGACTGATATAGTGACAGAAAAATACTATTGTAACATTGAGATCTGGGGACCAAAAAAAAGGTCGCCACCTTCAAAACTTAGGTGTCCAGACATTTGCAGAAATTTCCAGACATTTTTTAAAAATCTTCCAGACTTTTCTAAAAAATAGTTGGCAACCCTGGATAGTGCATTTCGTCGACGAGAACGAGGGGAAAAGATTGAGCGAGCGTGTTTTTGTTTCGAGCGAGAGCGCGTCAACGGCCAGAACGCAAACGAAGAAGTGTTTCACTCGAGAGGAATGGTTTGCGTGTGCCGCGCGCGTCTAAAAGAGTGCGTTTTGTTGAACCCTGGACGATATGAATAGGTATAAGATACAAAGTGTCGGTTTGTTTAGTGTTAAACAACTAAATCTAAGTAATAAGTAGGACATAACAAAATCATCACCAACTACACCTTTTTTTTTTCTTTCACGTTGCTTGTAGGTAACAAAGATGTTCGAATTGATGAATTATTCTGAATTTGGTTCTAAAGTAAATGGACAACTTTTTTCATGCAATTATTCTAATGAGACCATAACATTGGACCAATCTTCAAGAAAATCACTTAATAACAATCTGTTGGAAAGTGCTACAACTAAAAACAGCAAAACAAAATTCAACAACAACACGATTGCAACGGAGCATTACGATGCTTATATAGAACTTGAGAACAACAAGATGTTAATACACAGGTAAATATAAAATTATTTTAATATAGTTTTAAAATAATTCATAAAAAAACACCATTTTAGTATGGCATCTGAACCGAAACAAATTTGCAACTGCACATCATGGAATGAAAACAAAACAGGCTGGGAAGGAACAGCCATTTTATACCAAGGATCGCATCTTCAATTCGGTTGTCTATCTTTTATATTTACAATAACTGATTACGACCTCAATCAGATGGAGATGGACGATACCGATGATGAAGAAGATTGATGTATTTGAATAATTTCAACTTATCACTTTATATTAAAAAATAATGATTTAATTCAATAAACAATGTATTGAAACTTATTGAAGGGCTCTTGTTGTTTCAATTTGATATGTCTTCCAGATGCTTCCAGAAATAAGATACTTGGACGTACTAATAATAAGTTCTTTATCTAGGAAAGTTATAATTGGAATGAAAAAAACATGTGCTGTTCAGTCAGTGACTGCTTAGATCGATTTTTAAATTTCAAAACGATTGCTTTGATTTCTCGAATATGACATCTTCCCCCTTAAGCCATCCAGTACACTCAGAAAAATACTATTATACATGCCATAAGATTCTCTTATGAAGTGGCGCCATAAGAAAAATCAATGAAATTCATAAGATTATCTTATGACGCGAATGAACTCTGCAGGTGAACCTGCTTCAATGAGAGGTTGTGGCTTTTCATAAGAGGGTCTTATAAAAACAGGATATGTCCCGTTGACGGAAAAGATTAGCAGGACCACTAGAAAGATTAGTAGAAATCCTACTAGCCACCTACTAGCCGTTCCATTGTTTTCTAGTGGAAAATGGCCCAACCAAATGAATTTTGATGACTAGAAATGAATTTTCAGAATGACAGCTCGTTTGACATCTTTGCTTTTGTGTGAGTGCTTTGCATCAAAAAGTGTGCATGTATGTACAATGGGGTGGTCCTATTTCAAAAGGCATGTATATTGATTTTTCTATTAAAATAATTAATGGTTTTTAGTTTTCATTGAAATTTTATTGAACATTATTTTTAACGCTGCAATACAATACACTTTCACCCTAAATTTCTATTTTAGCACTAGATAACATATAACACCATATTAAACTTTCAACTTTTTGATCACTATTTTCTGGCCGACACTGTGAAATTCGATGGCCTGGGGCTGGAAACTATCGCCGCAGCACACATGCTGGATTGGCAAAGGCGACGGAGCTCACCGAAACAGGAGAACTGGAACGCGGAATCGATGCAATGCATGGAAAAGGGAAACTTATTCTTTCTTAAGTGCTTGACCGTATACTGAAATTTTGAGAAGAAAAGAATCGAATTAGGCCCAAAGTAGCAATAAAACCATTATAACAATTACCAGTTCCATCCATGCCACGAAAAAAAAAACTCAGGTCAGCACAGTGACGACATTTTCAGTCGCCTGAATCTGTTAAAATGGCCGAAGGCAGCCACGTTTTCGCTCAACAAGATGAACATCAGTGTTGTACATAGGGGGGTTCATCTTGTTTTGTTTTATTCAGGCATGAACTATCAAAATGGATGCAAATATGTGGGACGGGCTGATTTGGCGCCAATTTCTTTTACACACTTATCCAATTTAACTTAACTTTTACAGTTGTTACGCTGTGAATAATTAGTTCTACAATTGATGACAGAGACCGGGGTCACGTTCGATGAGAATAATTCAAAACAATTTATGTTGAAAATTTATTTAATTGTTCGGCTAATTTGTTTGGAACTACATACATTTTGGTCACCATCAGCAGCACATCAATACCCGGTTCCAAAGAATTTGTTCGGCCGCAGACGGTATTTTGACCTTGGATTTTTTCCCGGTAAACGTGCTGAAAAGTAAACAAAAAACAAATTATAGTTTACCTTTACAAATATGTTTAACGATTACAACAATAAACTTCTGTTGGAATAATCGGCAATCGAAGAATGCTGGTTACCGGTCACCTCTATGGAAACGGAAGTTTTCTTTAATAAACAACCGTGAAAATTTTCTCAGTCTACATTAAGCTCTCCACCAAGCTGCTAATAAATCTTTTCTACTGTTGAATTCTGTTTAACTTATTTTAACCAAATATCAAGAATCAAGAGGTTATGGGCGACTCACGCAAAGATCCGGTCCACGGGATCCCGCAGTTCTCGGGTACCGGCTTTGACAATTGGCGCTTCAGGGTGGAAGCTTACTTGAAATCGGTGAATCTTTTGGACGTGGTCAAGAACGATCCCCCGGCGGTTCCGGCTGAACGTGCTAAGTTCCTGGAGAAGGACGGAAAGGCGACGTATTTGCTGATTTCGTTCATTCACGATGACCTGCTGGACGTTGTACGGGACAAGGAGACGTCAAAGGAAATTTGGACAAGCCTGGAGAACGTTTATGCCAAGAAATCCGTTTCGTCGCAGACCTTCATCCGAAAGCAACTTGCGAAGCTGAAAATGGTTGAAGGATCGTCAGCGAAGGACCATTTGAAGATCTTCGAAGACCTTATTCGTCAGCTGAAGTTGGCCGGAGCGAAACTTGAAGAAAACGACGTTGTTGCTCAGCTCTTTGCTACCCTTCCCGAATCGTTTGATCCCTTAGTTACCGCCTTGGAGAATCTTGGAGAGGAAAATCTGAAACTGGACGTTGTTCGAGAGCGCCTTCTTGCAGAAGAATTAAAGAAAACGGACCGAGTTGCAGATTCGAACCAAGAAAAACCTGCTGCTATTCAAGGATCGAAACAGAGGACGGCGTTCGTCAAATTCACGGGAAAGTGCAGACGCTACCAAAAGAAGGGACATAAGGCCAAAGATTGTCGTGTCAAGCTTGACGACGGACGGACGGACGGACGAGCTGAAGCTAATGCTGCAAGTGGAGGTAAAGCGATAGCCTTCATGACTGGAAGGAGTTTTTCCGAACGAGCGACGGGTGTCGTGACCTTCAAATTGGATTCTGGGGCCACGGACCACCTCGTGAACGTGAAACACTGTTTCGCTGACCTTACGAAGCTGAAGGCACCGGTGATCATCAATGTGGCGAAAGATGATCAGTCGCTGACATCCTGGCATCGAGGAACAATTACGGGCGTCAATAAGGAAGGCGTCAAGCTGGTCCTGAAAGATGTGCTGTTTGTTCCTGATCTTCGAGAAAATCTTCTCTCTGTGAAGAAGATGGCGAAAGCAAATTTGGACGTTACTTTCAAGAAAACGGAAGCAACTGTGCGGTACGACGGCAAGCTGATCGGAAAATGTCCCGTTCGTGGTGACCTTTACGAGCTTGATTTGGTCCTCGATACTGTGGCGGCCAATTTGTGTGGAGCTGTGAGCGGTAATCTATGGCACCGTCGACTTGGCCATTTGGGCATTCAGAATTTGCAAGCACTTGTAAAGCACGACATGGTAACAGGTTTTTCCGAGGAACCAAGTAAATTGGATTTTTGTGATGTATGTGTTCTTGGAAAGCAGTGCCGAGAACCATTCTCGGGTACAAGAGTCCGTGCTTCAAGACCTTTAGAGAGAGTTCACTCCGACGTGTGTGGTCCTATCACACCGGCAGCTTGGGATGGTTCTCGGTACTTTGTCTCGTTTATTGACGATTTCACGCACTTCGCAGTAGTGTATCCCCTCAAGAAGAAGTCCGAGGTATTCCAACGGTTCCGAGAATACGAAGCGATGGCAACTGTCGCTCTAGGACATTCGATTTCGAAGCTGACTGTGGATCAAGGCAGAGAATATTGCTCCAAAGACCAGCGGGAGTTTTACGTGTCCAAAGGGATCCAGGTTGAGCCAACTGCAGCGTATACACCACAGCAAAATGGTGTGTCAGAACGATTCAATCGAACAATCATCGAGAAGGTTCGTGCGATGTTGTCCGAGTCTCAAACTCCGAAGTACCTGTGGAACGAAGCGGTTCTGGCTGCGGTGTACCTAACCAACAGAAGTCCAACGAGTGCTCTATCTTGCCAGAAGACCCCTGCGGAAATGTGGACAGGCCACAAGCCAGACCTGAGCAAACTTCGAGTTTTTGGCTGTAAAGCGTATGCTTGGGTGGCGGCGCAACAGAGAAGAAAACTGGACCCGAAAAGCAAACTGGCTGTGATGGTTGGCTATGCTCCAAATGCTTACCGTCTGTGGAATCCAGAGAAGAAGGAATTGTTCCTGTCAAGAGACGTGAAGTTTGATGAAAATAGTTTTCCGTTTGCTGCTAAGGTTCCTTGCGAAAGTCCGTCGAGTGTGGTCCCTATTCAATATGATTTCCAAGTTGAAGAAGTGCGGCCACATGAAAACCCCGTTGAAAGCGAAGAGGTGCCCCCGCTGGATCAGAACAGAAGCATCATGACTGACGACGAAGACGATGACGTTGACGAAACCGGAGCGCTCCCTTCGCAAACAGACCGTGGTTCGAACCTCGATATGGTAACCCCGAGGCGCGGCGAACGGGAGCGCAAGCTCCCCGGTAAGTTTAAAGACTTTGTTGTTGGAAAACTTTTCACTGCCGCGCAATCCTGTCCTACAGATATTGTTCCAAACGTTGATGCTGTTGTGGGACAAGATGAGGTCGAACATTCCATTTCCGATGCTCCTGAGGCGTATAAGGACATTGCTGGGCGAGACGATGAGATTTTCTGGAGGCAAGCAATCCATGAAGAACTGAAGTCCCTGGCTGACAACCACGTGTGGCGGCTGGTAGAACGACCAGTTGGCGTGGTTCCACTCAAATCCAAATGGGTTTTCCGGGTCAAGCAAGACGAAAATGGAAAACCTGTGCGATACAAGGCTCGTTTAGTCGCTAAAGGTTTCCTGCAGAAGGCTGGCGTCGACTACAGCGAAACTTATTCCCCTGTTGCTAAGTTGGCGACAATACGAACCGTTCTGGCTGTAGCGGTGCACCGGAAGATGTTCATCAATCAACTCGATGTCAAGACGGCGTTCCTGTACGGTGAACTAGAAGAAGACGTCTATTTATCCATACCCGATGGAGTCACCGCAAAGCCGAATCTGGTATGCAAGTTGGAACGGTCACTGTATGGACTCAAGCAAAGCCCACGATGTTGGAATAATAAACTGAATGACATCCTTCTGGTTTTCGGTTTCAAGCGTTCCTGCCATGACTATTGCTTATATACCCGAAACGACGATCGAGGGCGGGTGTATATCGTCATCTACGTTGACGACCTGCTCATCGTTGGCGATCGTCTGGAGCTGATGAAGCAGATCAAGCTATCACTTTCCAAAAACCTTCAGATGACGGACCTTGGGGAAGTGAACCTCTTTCTCGGAATCAAGATCCGATATGATCGTTCTGCTGGTTTGATGTCTCTGAGTCAAGAAGTCGCTGTGGATCGTGTGTTGGCGAAATTCGGCATGAAAGATTGCAACAACGTAAAGACACCAATGGAGAAGGCCTGTTTTCTACCAACGAATGAAGGAAATCCGGTCTGTCATCCTTATCGTGAGCTACTTGGAAGTCTCATGTACACAATGCTATGTGTCCGTCCCGATATTGCATTCGCTGTTGCATACTTGGGACGTTTCCAAAGTCAACCTGGCGAAGCACACTGGCAAGCGCTGAAAAGAGTGGTCCGATACATGAAAGGCACGAAGGATCTCAAGCTCCAGTTCAAGCGAGACGAAAAGGCTGAAGTACTGATCGGGTACGCTGATGCGGATTGGGCGTCGGATACTGAAGATAGGAAATCCGTGAGCGGTTATGTCTTCAAGGTATTCGGCAATACGGTGTCCTGGGCCAGTAGGAAGCAACAAACCGTTGCATTATCATCCTGTGAGGCAGAGTATGCAGCCTTAAGCGTAGCTGCTTCCGAAGGACTGTGGCTACAAGGAATCTTAGAAGATCTGCAGCAAGTTCCCCCTGGTAAACCGTTCAAGATTTTTGAAGACAATCGTGGCTGCATTGCGATGGCCACAAACACCGAGAACAAGCGTGTGAAGCATATTGATGTGAAACACCATTTCCTGCGAGATCATGTGGCACATGGAAGGCTGCAGATCGTACCAATAGGAACAGCAAACCAACTTGCAGATGCGTTCACCAAAGCACTGGAACCTGGACGTTTCTGCAACCTGCGGTCCCTCCTGGGATTGACCGATTCAGGGCGGGTGTTGGAATAAGAAGAATGCTGGTTACCGGTCACCTCTATGGAAACGGAAGTTTTCTTTAATAAACAACCGTGAAAATTTTCTCAGTCTACATTAAGCTCTCCACCAAGCTGCTAATAAATCTTTTATACTGTTGAATTCTGTTTAACTTATTTTAACCAAATATCAAGAATCAAGAACTTCAATTCAAACTTACCATTTAAAAGAATAAAACTTATTATTGTTAAGGAACAACCCTAGGCGATAATTATAATTAGCCGTTAGAATAAGTTTCCATTAGATTAAAACCAAACTGGGCAAGCCATGAAAATTCAAATATTCTATAAAACCGCCTACCAGTTTGTATTCTCCACCAGTTCAAATAAATCTGTTTACCAAACCACAGCACACTGTTTTTCTACAGGTTGTGGGCCCAGTGGTCGTTGCCTTGGTAACAGAAGTGAAGATTTCGCGCACGTGGCTTTAATTCGTTTGAGTGAAAAGTTGTTCACATCGGTCGTGAAATGGAGTCGGTTGGAATCCAACGCGTGTACCTGTTCGACGGGAAGAATTTTTCAAACTGGAGCTTCAGAATGGAGGCATACCTCGAAGAGTTGGGTTTGCTCCATTGCATCCAGAGGAGTCTTGAAGAGGAGGACTTCTACCCGGTGGCGGACGAGGAAGCCGAGGAAGAGCAGAGGGACGCTTTGCGCAAACAGCGCCGGTTGGAGGGTGCGAAGTGCAAGTCGGTGCTAATTCACAAAATAGCAGACTCGCAGCTGGAATACATCCATGGAAAGCCGTCCCCGAAGGCCATTTGGGACGCCCTGAGGAACAATTTCGACCGAAAGGGTGTGTCCGGTGTCTTCTTTTTGCTGCAAAGGTTGGCCAGCGCGAAGTACGACGAGAAAGTGTCTTTGGAGGAGCACATTTTGTCGTTCGAGAAGGTGGTCCGTGAACTGGAATCGGTTAACATTAAATTCAACGACCCGGTGCTGGTGTTCTTTTTGCTACAATCGATGCCAAAATCCTACACGCAGCTTATCACAGTCTTAGAAACGCTGCCGGTGGAGCAATGCTCGATGGAATTCGTTAAATCGAGATTGCTGAACGAGGACGTGAAACGGCAACATGGTGCGGTGAAAACGGAACCTGGAACGGCGTTTGCTGGAAAAAGCAGGCGATTCACAGTCAAGTGCTTTAACTGTGGCAAACCTGGTCACAAGCGACCTGATTGTCCAGAGGAACAGAACCGAAAGTGCCATTCTTCCGAGTCAACTGCCAGGAAAAAGAAAGGGAGAGCACATGCTGCTGAATCAAACGACATCGCATTCGTGACGGTGGCGCAGGCGGCTAGCAGCGGCGATGAAGGCAAATTTAGATGGGTGCTTGACAGTGGTGCTTCCGAGCACGTGGTCGGGGACAGAAGCTATTTGGTGAACGTTTGTCAACTGAAATCCCCGGTGGTGATCAACGTGGCCAAATCAGATGAGTCGCTAACGAGTCACTTCGCTGGCGAGATCAAATTGGCAGCTCTTGTGAACGGGGAAATCAACTGCACGGTCCACGATGTCCTGTACGTGCCTGGTCTTCTCACCAATTTGTTTTCCGTGAAGCAGGTTACGGAACGCGGAATGGAAGTGACCTTCAACCAAAAGAACGCGCACATTCGCCAGAATAAGCGAGTGGTGTGCGTTGCCCCCAGAAAAGGTCGTTTGTACGAGCTGGATGTGAGAACCCGGAATTTTGGTTCGGCGCTGACGGCAGAAACCGAAGGAAAGCTGTCGTTGTGGCATCGCCGGTACGGGCACATCGGGAAAGCCGGTCTCCAGAAACTGATCCAAAACGATATGGTCGAAGGTTTGGACGTCGCCGCTGACTCTGAATCTGGAAGCGAGATTTGCGAGCCCTGCATGAAGGGGAAGCAAGCTAAGTTGCCGTTCGAGGAGTCCTCAAAGCCCCGCTCCTCACGCCCCTTGGAGATCATCCATTGTAACGGGTACATTATAGAAACTTATAATTATTAATTTTTCTAAACACATAGTTTGGCCAAGTGATGATGTCAAATCCAATGCAGATTATCATCAAAATAAAACGGGTAACATAGATCAGATTATTGTTACCAATTACAAATGGAAAATCAATAGAAAAATAAAGAGCCAAAAATCATAAATTTATTTATCAGCACCACCCCATCAATCATTAAATCAGTAAACCTCCAGCTAACGCCTTTAATCGACCGACACACTTCTCGTTGGAAGCATGACTTGGATCTCCACCTCCTAGAGGACCACCGACCACGCTCTTGCTTTGGCGTCAGGTTAATGACCTCTTTCGTGTGCACTTTGTGCACCTAGATTTACGAAAGCAAGGGGATTGGTTTCTGGGATTCGGGTTCAGAAGGGGGAGACAAGGTCTATTCGGGAGCTCTTGGAAATAAGAATTAATTGTTTAACTTCCCGATCAGACTACGTCGTATCGGGTAGTTCCGGTTTCAAATTCGGGTTTGATCAGGCAGTCAGAGGGCTATAGAGGCTCATCTACTCACTTACCACTCGTAATCAGAAGAGGAAAGTTCGCCTAGTTGATTAATTACTAGCTCGCGTAATAGTTAATTCAATTGGTAAATTGTTTAAGTTCAGCTTGTGATCCCCAACTTGGTGTCCCACTTTAAAATCAATTCTCTCTCTTAAGCCCGTACAGAAAAAGTAGTAGGAAAGGTTGTGGCCAGTGTTAGAAAGGCAAGGTGTGATAAAACCCGAGGTACGTAAAAGTTAAACTTTTGAAAGGCCCTAGGTGAGACGAATTTATGTTTTGTGCTAGAACCCTCACCGGCTACAACGACCCGTAACGGGCACTAGCGACGCCTGCCTGTGGCCGGCGACGCGGCTACCTGGAATCTTCGCCGCAGTCGAGGGGCGGTGAAAGGAGAACGGACAAGACCCATCTGACCAGGCGCCCTCGTAGACGAGTTCATCCGGGCGACGTGCCCACCATCGACTCTACAGCAACACGCCACCACAATTACCGGACCGATTTTACCACCCATTTGTCGTTGCGGTGGGGCTAAGAGTAAGCTCCCTTTAAGCACACGGTCAGATTGGCCAGCTTAACATTTTGCGGTTTCATTTTCAGACGGTCACAACTACGAAGCGCCGAGCCACGCGGTAACCACCGAGCAAAAAAAGGTGGTTAGCTGCACCAGCATCAGCACTTCATCCATAGCGAACTGATCGTCGAACGCCAATACTGGACGGTTGGAGCACGGCAGCAAAACCAGCGAGGTTCGCCGTGAAACAAACCCCGCCGAAGCATTAATCGCAAAACGTGAGTACTCATACAAATCCGACATGTCGCTTTAGTGATTGAAACTGTACAGTATTATTTTCGAGGCATCGCAACCTTAGCCTTTACGTTGCGTTTGCGAAGGATTAGATCCGTCACGTTTTTCCGGCGGACTAATCCGAATTTGGGAACGGACAGGCGAGCCGAGGAAAGTAGCCATTCTTTTCGCCACCCACGGGGTGGAAAACTGGAAAATCCGGAACAGGTACCGGTGATCCTTCTCGGAGAATTACGAAACACCGAGCGCCTCCACCAGCATGCTTGAACGGTCGAAGCATAGAGAGAGAAATTTGAAACGATAAGGCCTTACACATGAAACGAATGTAAACCACACCACACAATTCAATCTGTAATAAAACCATGTAATTGTAAAGGAATAACAGCCTAGACCGTCTGAACCGAAATGATCGATTGATTGGGGACATTGGGAAGGGGGTTTCACGTTGTTCGTATTTTGCTATCGTTGTAGGATACCATTCCATTTTGAATTATTTACTGCGGAGATTGGCCGCGAATCCAATCACGGCTTTCTTTTTCACAGGGTATAGGGGGTAGAAGCTCGCCCGAAGGCTTACAAAACCTGGCTGCTCGCTTTGAAATCGAACAACTACTGACTCTCTTTTCCAAGAATTCTTTGGCTCTATCTCGTTTCCGGGGCGGCTCGACAGAGTCGAAGTACGGATCCTATTCCAGAGACCCTTCCGCTTCTTCCCTAAATTAGGGAATCAAAGGAACTCGCGACCGAGTCTCATAAAGCTGGGCAACACAAGAAAGGGTGGGTGGTCTTCCATTAGGAAGTGGCGCTTAAGCCACCTGCTTACACAGGAAGCGTGATCGGTCTCGCGTTATACCATACAGACGTGTGTGGAGCTTTCTCGCCAGCATCCTGGAATGGTGGGAAAATCTTCGTGAGCTTCATCGATGACTTCACGCATTTTACCGCCGTCTACATTCTCGAAGCAAAGAGCGAAGTCTTTGAGGCGTTCAGGAAATATGCTGCGATGGCCACTACTCGTTTTGGAACCAAAATCGCCCGATTGAGAAGCGATAATGGTGGCGAGTACATCAACACCGAATTCCAGGAGTACTGCAACGAAAAAGGTATCGTCATGGAAACCACCATCCCCTATACGCCTCAGCAGAACGGCGTCGCCGAGCGCATGAACAGAACCATCATGGAGCGTGCTCGGGCGATGCTGGACGAGTCCGAATTCCAACGATACATGTGGTCCGAAGCGGTTTTAGCAGCAGTGTTTGTCATCAACCGGATCCCCACCGCTGCTTTAATGGAAGCAAAAACGCCGTACGAGATGTGGTTCGGACACAAGCCAAACGTGTCTAAACTGCGTGTCTTCGGAAGCAAGGCGTTTGTACACATCCCGAAGGAGAAGAGGTCCAAACTTGATCCGAAGAGCCATGTGTGTTTCCTGGTTGGATATGGGAACAACGGATATTGTCTGTTGGATCCTGTGCTGAAGAAAGTGATCGTCGCTCGAGACGTAATAGTGCAAGAAAAGAAAGTGAAAAATTATAAGTACAGTGATGATCATCTCGTGTCAGATTCAGTGAAACAAATTGAACACAAAGACAATTCTAGTGAAAAAGTATTGGAATCTGATGACGAATCTGTATGGGATGATAAAATAATAGACGATAGTGATGAAAGTGAAACTGAAAAATTCTCGAATATCGAAACAGTGATAGACAATATAGAAAAAGTGCCTGTAAGAAGAAGTGGACGAGCGAAAAAGCGGCCGGCTCGTTTTTCCGACTACGAATTGAATCCATCCCCGAAACGCCACGCTGGTCGATGCGATTCTGAAGACGAGAGCTACATCGCCTTTGCATTGAATGCCGAGGCCTACGTCGATGAGCTGCCAGAAGACATCGAAAAACTCAAAAAGCGTGACGATTGGCCGTTGTGGAAAGCTGCTGTCGACGAAGAGATGCGGTCCTTGGAGAAGAACCGTACCTGGAATCTTGTCGACCCCCTTACCGGAAGTCGAGTTGTGCCGTGCAAGTGGGTGTTCAAAATCAAGAAGGATGACGGTAAACCTGCCCGGTACAAAGCTCGACTGGTCGCCAAAGGCTGCTCTCAACGTGCTGGGTACGACTACCACGAAACGTATGCCCCGGTGGTTCGAATGAGTACCGTTCGAACGCTCTTGGCCGTGGCGGTCCAGCAAGACTTACACCTGCACCAGATGGACGTTCGCACCGCCTTCCTTAACGGAAATCTGGAAGGGACGGTGTACATTCGACAGCCACCAGGATTTGAGTGGGGGAATAAAGTGTGCCGACTAAACAAATCCCTATACGGCCTGAAGCAGGCGCCCCGCAGCTGGAACGAGCGATTCAACAAGTACATCCTGGAGTTAGGTTTCAAGCGGTCTCCCTACGACAACTGCCTGTACACCCTGGTGACCGAGAACTTCAAGGTGTACCTGATCCTCTACGTAGACGACATCTTGATTGCGACGGATTCCACTGAGAAATTTATTATAAAAAAAAGCTTGGCTTTCGGTTGCCCATAAAAATAAAAAGATTGCTAAGTTTAGTTTTGTGTTTTAATTTTCTGGCAACAAGTTACCCAACCTCCCTCGTTACAATTTTCTTTCGGACTAAATATTTTCGACTTACGGCTCTCTCCGGCATCGGCGCGTCCCGCAAACGCTTCTCCTGCCGCTGCTCACGTCGATCCACGACGAAATCTGATCGATCAGCTCCCGGGGGACCTTTGACCGGTGTCTCGACCATACGCCGCTCGGTGAAATGGCCGCGTCGCACCTCTCGATCTCGATCTGCATCTCGATTCGCCAGCCCGATTCCGACGTCATCCCCTCGTTGATCACAACCTGGCCGGAAGAGGCCCACATGGCCGTGCGGTTGAACTTCGAGGGCAGACCAGGCTTCCCACGCACAAAAAGCCGTCTAAATTTCCGCCGTGATGGTTGATTCGAGCCGGCCAGGACATAGACGCAGTCCAAATAGGCAGGGGACGCCTTCACTGAGTTTCGTTGGAGCCACATCAACTGGCTTTCAACCTCTTTCGGATCACTTCCCAAAACTCGCGTGATGTAGATTGGCACTCGTTGGCCCACGATCGCTGATCGAACGAAACACGCCTCGATGTCACGGTTGTCCAAAAGAATGATCAAGTGCTCTCAGCCGAGCCTCGAGAGGAAAAAAAGATCTGTTCTCCACCGGTTCCACGTCACCTTTTTCTGACACTCGTGACGCACACTTTGCTGCAAACTTTTTCCTCCTTTTTTTTGTTTTTTGTTGACTGCTTCCCGCTAAGAATTTCGTCCGATTTTTTGCCAAATTTGGCCATTTCGAGCAGTTTTCGGGTCGATTTTGCCCCGTGATTTCCGGACTGGGATGTCATTATTTTTTGGTTCACGTTCAGGGTAACTTAATGAAAAGTTGGGTTTTTTCTAAATAAAATGTTGCCAATTTTGCTCAAATCGTATCGAATTACAGTCAACTCAAACATTAATAAAACCAAATGTAACAAATTGAAGTGGATCAAGTCGCAACTAGCAGCCGAATTCGAGATGGAAGACCTGGAAGACGTCAGCACTTTTCTTGGCCTGAAAATTGAGCGCAACCGGAAGCAAGGTACATTGTCCATCAGTCAAGCCGGGTATGTATCTTCCCTGCTTGAGCGGTTTGGAATGCGGAACTGCAAGCCTGTTGCCACCCCACTAGAGACGAACCTCAAGCTGGCCCGAAATTCCGAAAGCGAGAAGTCAACGCAGCAGCCTTATCGAGAGCTCATCGGTTGCCTTACATACTTGATGCTCTCCTCGCGACCGGACATCAGCTTTGCGGTTAACTACCTGAGTCGGTTCCAGAGTGGTGCCACTGAAACGCATTGGGCCTATTTGAAGCGTGTCTTGCGGTACCTCCAAGGGACGAAGGATTTCCGGTTGGTCTACACCAAGCAAGACGAAACAGGATATGTCCCGTTGACGGAAAAGATTAGTAGGACCACTAGAAAGATTAGTAGAAATCCTACTAGCCACCTACTAGCCGTCCCATTGTTTTCTAGTGGAAAATGACCCAACCAAATGAATTTTGATGACTAGAAATGAATTTTCAGAATGACAGCTCGTTTGACATCTTTGCTTTTGTGTGAGTGCTTTGCATCAAAAAGTGTGCATGTATGTTGACAGTAAAGGCCTTGGCCAATACTCCCAGCTAGCTCAGACGATACTTACAGGGTCTCTCAGGGTCGCTACGCCGTCCTAGGGAGAAAGGTGACAACCAATCGACATTTAACAAGGTGGACAAATCTCTGGCGGACAAGACAAATATTTATATGGCTCGATAAACTATGTGGTAAAGAATTAACAAAGTAAATTACGATTATGAATTTATTGCACTTGCCGTTTGCTGCCTGTATTCGGGGTTCTGGTAAGGTGATGATCATCTGTTGCGGGGGCGGTGGATCCGGTAGATAGGTGTCGTCAAGTCCTAGTTAGAGGATCGGTATTTCCCAGGGTAGCCGAAAACGTGTTACACCACCAACCGGTTCGCCAAAAGGGATGTAGGCCGATAGCGGGTTGATGTTCACTGTTCCCTTGGGGAAGGTTTCACCACGTGGGGCCTATGGGCCAGCTGTGTCGTTCGGTTCCGCTTAATTGACGTTCAGCGGGTGCGACCGAGACTTTGATCCGACGAAGCGCTGGAAAGCAGCGTGGCGCTTCTCGGAACGGGCGGGAAGATACGGGGTTTCAACTGTCGAACCAAATGTAGCGACGGCTACGACAACACCTCACAAAACTTGGCTCTAAAATAACTCGCCAAACAGGTGACCGATATATCGGACCACTTCAACCACCGTTACTTCCGGATTTTGGCACTCGCACACTGAACCGAACTACTTTGGTAAAGAGTGAGGGTTTTTTTTAAGCACTGCAAGTGAACGCTTTCCGAGTCTCGAATTAAGTGAAGTGGTCTCGGGCTTCTCCTGCTCCAAGACCCCATTCGTCATCCCATTCCTCTTCCTCTCGCCTCTCTCATTTCCCCCGAATTCCTCTCCACCTAGGACTTAAATATCCGGTTATTACAGGCTGGCAATTGGGTCAACTGTCAGTTGACGGCAGGTCCCAAATAGGACAACAGTGGGCAAGAACATTTAAATTTAAATTTACATCTACAGAACGAGCCATAACAGATAAATAATAAAAAAAAACTTAACGCGAACAAAATAAGAAATATATTTGTATTACCCGTAGGATTTGTTGCCGACTTTGATAAACAAGATAAAAGCGGTAACAATGTACAATGGGGTGGTCCTATTTCAAAAGGCATGTATATTGATTTTTCTATTAAAATAATTAATGGTTTTTATTTTTCATTAAAATTTTATTGAACATTATTTTTAACGCTGCAATACAATACACTTTCACCCTAAATTTCTATTTTAGCACTAAATAACATATAACACCATATTAAACTTTCAACTTTTTGATCACTATTTTCTGGCCGACACTGTGAAATTCGATGGCCTGGGGCTGGAAACTATCGCCGCAGCACACATGCTGGATTGGCAAAGGCGACGGAGCTCACCGAAACAGGAGAACTGGAACGCGGAATCGATGCAATGCATGGAAAAGGGAAACTTATTCTTTCTTAAGTGCTTGACCGTATACTGAAATTTTGAGAAGAAAAGAATCGAATTAGGCCCAAAGTAGCAATAAAACCATTATAACAATTACCAGTTCCATCCATGCCACGAAAAAAAAAACTCAGGTCAGCACAGTGACGACATTTTCAGTCGCCTGAATCTGTTAAAATGGCCGAAGGCAGCCACGTTTTCGCTCAACAAGATGAACATCAGTGTTGTACATAGGGGGGTTCATCTTGTTTTGTTTTATACAGGCATGAACTATCAAAATGGATGCAAATATGTGGGACGGGCTGATTTGGCGCCATTTTCTTTTACACACTAATCCAATTTAACTTAACTTTTAAGGTGCATTTACAGTTCTTTCGAACGTGAAAATGAAAAAACTTATATTCTTCAAAAACTCGACTTTGCTGCATTTCATGGCTGCGAAACTAGGTGGAATAGATGCGGAATGGTTGAACGATTATTTTTGAACTGATTTGCTTGTTCAAAACCCTTGACCATTAATTTTATTTCAATTCTCCCGATTTCCACTGCGGAATATTTTTTCCGCGTTCACTGACATTCCGCTCGAAGTGTAAACGCACTGAGCGAACGTGAAAACGGAAAACGAACAAGAGTGGTGAATATAAATTCCGCGTTCATTTTCACGTCCGAATGGCAATGTGCATTCCACCCAAAATAATCCGCACGTAGGGGCTACGTGAAAAACTACATAATTTTTATCCAATTGATTTTCACGTAGATGCTACGAAATCGATATGCGAACGCGTCCCTATAAGAATTTGTGCTTCATGAGCCGCACGTACATTCTACGTGAATTTTTTGTCAGTTCAACGCGGTTTGTTTATGGAAGCCACGAGGAATGTTTTTAATATCCGAATGAATGTAAGGGTGTTTTTTTCTTCCTGTTTTTGTTATTTACAATAATGATTTTAAAAAAAACTAAATTTTGTTGTGAATAAACTTTATTTTCACTATCTTTGCACATCTTAACACTACACTTTTTAAGTATAAAAACACTTATCTTTGGACATCCTGCAACGCAGCTTTCTTTTTGAAATCCTGTAAAAAATGTAAAGAATACATTAATAAAAAAAGTATTTTTTGAATGAAAAATATTTTACCTTGTCTGTTGTTCCGTTGAACATCTTATTCGGACAGTCCCACTAAAAGACGAAAGGTTATCAACAGTTCCAACGGAATAGCACTTGTATTCAGAGCCATTGCTATCAGAAAATGAAAAAAACAAAAATTAGCTGATTACAATTAAAAATTTTTATCACTTACCAAAACGACAAATCCCAAACAGATGAATATCCAATCATGATGACAACGGCTGACGGATGACATAACGGCTTCGAAAAATTTCACAACATGGAACAAATTAAGCTGACGGATCACAATTCCATATTCTAATTTGAATTTGCCACCACACGCTTGAGAAAAATGCACAAAATAGATTTGAAATCATCCACTTAGACTTTACGTGAAATTCACGGGTCAGTTATGTGGAAGTAAAGTAGTTGCTACCGGGACGTCCTTGCTACACTGGGGTTACTACAAAATTCACGTAGAATCGATACGATGCATCAAAATCTTAGTTTACGTGAAAAATACCGTAGAAATAATTTCTAAATTATTTTGGGTGTTCTGAAAAAAAATTTCACCGATGACGGAAAAATTTTTGCTTCATAAAAATTAGTTTTTTAATTTGTAAGAACATTTGAAGGCAATTACAGGCTTAAAATACTACGAGTTTGAAATGAAAGGCATACTATTTTTTTTTGAACTTTAAAACCCGCTTGGGCATCATTAAATTGCACCTGTTGTAAGAGTTTCTCGAGGAATAAATGTACCTGTTGGAAGAGCTTCTCAACGAATAAATGTAAATGAAGATCATCGAATGGTCAGATTCCATTGAAATAAAAAAATAGATTCCGCTTTGTTCAAATGTGTGCTTCAGAAAAGGTATGGAAATAATTATAAAAATTTATGAAATCATTAAAAAAAAGTGCAGAACTGAAAAGCAGAAAAATTAACGAACAAAAGAGTACTGATGCATTTTAATTAAATAAAAACCTTTTCAATTGTTTCACTATTTAAAAGTAATTTTGAAATTTTTGTTTGTCAATTTTTAATCAAGAACAAAAAATGGCTATTTTGTAGAAGTTATATTCATAACGTCTTTTCAATAAGTTTCTAACAGAAACGAATCGCTAAAGCTCGTTACTCCTTGATCGATAAATACTTTTTGGGAGTACTTTAAATTCATAAAATTTAATTTAAATTCATTGTATTCAAAGATAAGAACTTTGGGATTATTTTATTAAATCAATCGTTTTCAAAGCTGAATATGTTTTGAAGAAGAACAATATGTTTTTTTTTTGAGAAATTTGAATTTAAATTTAAGCATTGGTTCGACAAGTATCGATCAAAACATTGGTTGAATGATCTGTCATTTACCGATCGAAACCAATTTCTACCTGCAGTTGGACAAACCTCTTACTAATTTTGAAGATTTGACCGATTTGACATTTCACTGCGGAATAATTTTTCACTGTGGTGAGTTCACGTTCACGTTCGAGTTCGAGTTCACAAGAACTGTAAACCGGGCTTTACAGTTGTTACGCTGTGAATAATTAGTTCTACAATTGATGACAGAGACCGGGGTCACGTTCGATGAGAATAATTCAAAACAATTTATGTTGAAAATTTATTTAATTGTTCGGCTAATTTGTTTGGAACTACATACATTTTGGTCACCATCAGCAGCACATCAATACCCGGTTCCAAAGAATTTGTTCGGCCGCAGACGGTATTTTGACCTTGGATTTTTTCCCGGTAAACGTGCTGAAAAGTAAACAAAAAACAAATTATAGTTTACCTTTACAAATATGTTTAACGATTACAACAATAAACTTCAATTCAAACTTACCATTTAAAAGAATAAAACTTATTATTGTTAAGGAACAACCCTAGGCGATAATTATAATTAGCCGTTAGAATACCCACTTCCATCTGTACCGTTGAGCCGTCAACACGTACGCCGGAGCATCGTATCGTTGCTGTGTACCTGCAGGAACATTTTTACATTATTTATTTTTTCCTTACCTGTTTTTCAATCAGCACTTTTCAGTGCTAAAATTATTTCTATTTTCTTTTATTCATATTTTTCTCTTTTCTTTCCAGCATGGGGAAGTCATCGGTCGGTTCAAGGGCCGGAAGAAAACGGATTGCCGAACCTAATTCAGGCCCATCGCCCAAAAAAGTTGAAATTTCCAATTCATTCGATGTCCTTCATAACATCGGTGATGAGGAAATATTCATATTTAATTCTGATAAGAGTACTAAGAAACCTTCTTCTTCTTATACTCTTAAAAATGAAAAGGTTCCACCAATTACGGTCACGATTTCTGACTTCTTCTGAACTGCTCGTATTTTGGCGGAATCTTTTAAAGATTTTCAAAAAATTTTAAATTATTTGAATAATAAAAAACACCAATTTTTTACGTACGATACTAGAAGTGATCGTCCTTTTAAAGTTGTACTTCGTGGTCTCACCGGCGATCAGACACCGGATGAGATCACAACTGAATTAAATTCTTTGTTAGGGTTTTCTCCAATTCAAGTAATTCAAATGAGGAAAAGAACCAACACGAATAATATCAGTAGTGTTGGTTTTGCTCCTGAGCTTTATTTGATCCATTTTAAAAAGGATCAAGTTAATAATTTGCAAATTCTTGAAAAGGCTCGTCTTATGTTTCATTGTCGAGTCAAATTCGAACCTTTTCGAAAATCTTCAACCAATTTCCTTCAAAATATTACGCAATGTCGTCGTTGTCAAGCTTTTTGTCACGGCACTAAAAATTGTAGAATGAATGCCAGATGCATGCTTTGCGGCTCATTCGATCATGAACAATCTAAATGCCTTTATGGTGGCGATAAACCAAAAACAGAATTTTTCAAGTGTGCAAATTGCGCAGGTAATCATTCCTCGAATTCGCTAGACTGTCCCATCAGGGCAAAAATTATTGCTTCTAGGAAAAATCCCAAAGTTTCCAGAAAAGTTTCTTCTCCTCCTTCCTCTTTTTCGTCTACACACGTCAGACCGGCAAACAACCTGCCTGTTCGCATTCAGCCTCGGTCTACATTGGAATCACGGCTGGGTAATACCCGAAGTGATTTTAATGTTACCTGTGCTGAATCTGCGCCACAGACTCGTTGTTAATCGTTCTCAGAGGTGGTTGCAAATGGGTTGCCCTCTCCAGGCATAACTAATAAAAATGGGAAAAAACCAAGTCTCAACGTTCATGCGAAGGCTTGGGAAAATCCCCGAAATTCAAATACTTTTTCTTCTCCTTCCTCTTCTGATTCTAACAATTTTGTTGATTTGGGTGAGATTACTGAGGAAAAATTAAAATTTTTGCATCAAAATTTAATGGAAATGATGCAACTTATGTTGAAAGCAAATTCAATGTTTGAAGCTTTCCAAACTTCTTTTAATTATGCTAACAAAATTATTATGACTTTACGATTCCCTCATGGATCCAAATAGATGTTTAAATATTATGAATTGGAACGCTAGATCTTTGCTGGCTAACCAAGACGAGTTCTTTTTATTTTTGAAAACTCAAAACATACATATTGCTGCCATCACTGAAACTTTTTTAAAGCCAGACATTAACTTGAAAAGCAATGCTTTCTTTAAAATTTTGCGAAATGATCGACTTGATCGACAAGGTGGGGGTGTAGCTATTATCATCAATAGTCGTCTCAAATTTAGACTTCTTCCATCTTTCAATACAAAAGTCTTAGAAACAATTGGAATTGAATTAGAAACTTCTATGGGGAAAATTATAATTATTGCCGCATATTTGCCTTATCAATGCAGCGGTAAACAGAAAAATTTTTTGAAGGGAGATTTACAAAAACTCACCAGAAATAAATCTAAATTTTTTGTTATTGGTGACTTTAATGCAAAACACCGATCTTGGAATAATATTTCATCAAATTCAAATGGGAATATTTTATTTAATGACTGCTCTGCAGGTTATTATACTGTTGAATATCCTAATGGGCATACTTGTTTCTCTTCGATTAGAAATCCTTCCACAATTGATTTGGTTCTAACGGATTTAGGCGAGCATTGTAGTCAATTAGTTACTCATGCGGACCTCGATTCAGACCACCTTCCAGTAACATTTTCTTTATCCCAAAGTCCCATTGAAAACCCTTTAAAATCAACTTTTAATTTTCAAAAGGCTAACTGGGAGCGATATATGAATTTTATTGAACGTAATTTAGATGTAAACGTTCCATTGAATTCAATAGAAGATATTGATTTGGCTGTAGGAAATTTGACAACTTCAATAGTCAATGCTAAAGCCGCTTCAATACCCAAAGTTAAACATAAATTTAATCAACCTTTAATTGATGATGATCTTCAGTTTTTGATACGACTGAAAAACATTCGTCGACGCCAATATCAACGTACTAGGGATCCTTATTTGAAATTAATTTATTGCGACCTTCAAAAAGAGATCAAACGTCGTTTAAATTTCATTCGTAATGAAAATTTTGCCAAAGCAGTAGAGGACATAAAACCCTACTCAAAGCCATTTTGGAAATTAAATAAAATTCTAAAAAAGCCCCAGAAGCCAATTCCTACTTTGAAAGATGGGGATAAACTTCTTTTAACGAATGCAGAAAAAGCTCAAAAATTGGCCCAACAATTTGAGTCTGCTCATGATTTTATTTTAAACGTTGTAAGTCCAATTGATGCTCAAATTTCCATTGAATTTGATGATATTCTTCCTAAACAAAATGTATTTGAAAGTTCTTGTGAGACAAATATTGATGAACTTAAATTGATTTGCAAAAAATTTAAAAATATGAAAGCCCCAGGGGAAGATGGGATTTTCTATATTCTTATTAAAAAGTTGCCTGAAAGCACTTTATATTTTTTAGTTAAAATCTTCAATAAATGTTTTCACTTGGCTTATTTTCCCAATAAATGGAAAAATGCCAAAGTAACTCCAATTTTAAAACCTGGAAAAAGTGCTTCAGAGCCTTCAAGTTATCGACCAATTAGTTTGCTTCCATCCTTAAGTAAACTAGGGTAACGGACCAATTTTGGACCGCTTTGGGAGGTGGCTATGCTATTTTTTTAAATAAAAAAGTACATGTTACAATTTTTGACTACTTTATCCGTTCATTACGAAGATCAAGGCTTTTTCTATCGAAACATATCGTCGTTTGTTGCAATGTAACAAGATATAAGCCTAAAAACTCGTTTCTTGGAACATTGCTCTGGTCGGTATTTTGGACCACCAAGTTTCTATTTTGGACCACCCTTTAGACCTATTTTGGACCACCCTTAAACTAAATAATTTTTTTTCTAAATTTTGCTATATTTACGACAGCGATTGATGCGCAATTATGCCAATAATTCAGTTTATCTTTTCCTTTCTTATTCTTGTAGTCAAGTTTTGGTTGTTCATGTTAGTTCATCCCTGAACTAACTTTCTTCAATTTCTCCCCAGCCTCTATTTGAGTACACTTGTATGTTGAATATTTCCTACTAAAACCATCTGTTTTTTCTACAACTAATTATGCTTTAAAACAGTAATTTTCGATAAGAATTGAGTAAATCAGAAAAAATTCTCCGTTATATAGTGTATTGAAATGTTTTGAAAATTCCGTCAGCACACTGCAATCTCGACGAAATTTGTTCTGCAGTGTTAAATACTAGCCAGTTGGCTTATTTTTAGGATCAATTTTTTAAATGCAAATCTTCTTCAGACGACCCAATGATAAGTTAAGAAAGTCTGACAACATCAAATTGATGCATTTTGACTTCCAAAACCTTAGTGGATTTGGTTTCGATTCAGTTCTGTAGAATTCGTAGATTCCAAAAAGATTCAAATGTGCGAGAATTATGCGATTTTTTTAACCATCTAAAAGCCAGTTTTCTTTTCGCTGAAAAATTCGCAAAAGTTTAGTTTTGTCTTTGAAACAACTTTTGTGCTACGAAATAAATTATCGTTGGAGTAAGTTAATCAACAGTTTTCTTTTTCAATAATTGCATAACCACAGGGGCAGAAAAACTTGAGTTTTAGTACTTTTTCGCTTGTAATTTTTACAAATTTCAACAATTATTTTTCCAAAGTTTTCAATCTCGTTAAGACTATCTCATAGCTATAGTTGAATATATTTTATAAATTAGTCTGCTATTAACTTAGATATTTCAACTGTTACAAATTTTAAACTCAGTTACATATTTGCCGATTTGTTGTCGGTTTTTTCCCAACCCTTCTCTTAAACGGGGTTTATATTTCGTCTTTCTACCTAATCAACTATATTCTCGAAAATCAACCCTGTATGTTTGTAAGCTTTAGATCAAACTGTCAAAAAAATTTCATGAAACATAACAAATAATGACTTAATAAAAAATTGGTGCATGTGCAGTTTTTCATGTTTTTGTTTAAGCTGTAGTTTTGACAACTGCTTATCAAACAGTTGCCATTAATGTAGATTGTAAGATTAACTTGTTTTAAAGCATAATGCACAAAAAGTAAGTTAAAACACTGATGAATTAAAACAATAAATGGCTTGATTATATGCCAATTGAAATGAACCCGGCCTGAGGGCGGTTTTGGGCTTTAGCGAGTTGTTTCAATAAAATAAATAATACGAAAGTTCCATTTTTTTTTATAAAAAGCTATTGAAATAGTGTGCATAATAATTTTCATATCGCCGTACAACGTTTTATTGCGTTAATGAACATTTAAAAGCAAGTTTAATACGCAGGTTATGTTCCCAAGCAACCAAAAGTCGCGTTTTTACTTAAAGATGGAATTCCGAAGTTCACATTTGGCTGAAAAAATGTTTTACGGGAACTTCAGGTGACTCTTGTCGCGTAAAAGTTACTCAGGAACTTCCATCGCCCTTTGAAAGGTTAAACTATCGATAACAGAACTTCTAGGCGCTTTCAATGGAACATCTTTCAAGAAGGTCGATAAAGTTCGCGTAACATTCCAAAACGCACCATTATGATACTTGAAGGTGTTTTAAAGAACCTATATGGGAAACCTAAGCGACATGTCAAAAATGTTTGTCAAGAAGGTCGATAACGTTCGCGTAACATTCTAAAGCGCACCATTAAGATACTTGAAGGTGTTTTAAAGAACCTATATCGGAATTCTAAGCGACATGTCAAAAATGTCTGTCAATTTTTTGTCATGGTATTTGTTTTGTTTATATCTGTACTGATATTTACAAATGGAATTCAAGATTTTTTCGAATTTTTCTTATAAATGTTAAATAAGATATTCGAATAAATTTTGATGATGCGAATTTTTGTTTTGATCATATTGTGTACTGAAAGTCCTTTGAACGAAATAAGGTACCTTCTATTGACCAACCCACTCAATCATCTCAAATGACATTAAGTTTAAATACTAATCATTACAGTGGCAATTAGCTATTGATGGATTGGTCGAGAGGCTGGTGAGTTTCATTGCAACCTAGAGAGCAGCGGTTCAATTCTCTAGGCGTGTAAGCAGCTTTTGTAATCAAAACAATATAATAAAAATCAATGAGATAGACCATGATAGACCGGCAACCTAGCAATCTGACATGTGGTTGTCAGAGGAATCTGTCACTCGAATTTTTTTTTCGGCGCGTAGAAGTTTCTTGACATTCTCTTAGAAGCTGAATAGCGTTCTCTACAGCCACCTAAACGAACTTGAAAGTAGCTTTAAGAACTTAAATTTTGGGCTGATTAGCATTCTCTTCAGACACAAACGAGAGCTGATTAAGCTTCTATGGAACCTTTTTAAGGGAATTCTGGTTGCTTGGGTTGGGTGGTCCAAAATAAGTCCCTAAGGAAATAAGTAGGACCTATTTTCGACATGGCTCGAATTGCGATTAAAACAAGTTTTTTTGATTCTGCAAGCTTGCAAACTAGTTTTCAAGTGTTTTATCATAGCTGTGAACATGTTTGTAGTTGTTAAATTTATCACACCTAGGCAGAAAACTTCTTGAAAGTTGAGTCCAATAATGGCACTTCTTCCTGAAATTGGCTTGGTTTGGCCCAACTGTGAAAAATCAAAACTTTATTTTCAATTGTCTATCTCTTATCAGCTTATTTAAATGGAATATTGGATATGATTATAATCATAAGAAGTAGCTTTAACTATATTTGTTCAAAATTTTCATGATTTACATGATATATGAGAGAAAGATTGGAAAAAAGCTGCAAGGTGGTCCAAAATATGTACCCGGTCCAAAATAAGTCCGTTACCCTATTTGAGAGAGTTATTTTGAATAGAATGATGATTCACATTAATCAGAATTCTATTTTCCCTGATGAACAATTTGGTTTTCGTCATGGACATTCTACTACACATCAACTTTTGAGTGTAACTAATATGATTAACGCTAGCAAATCTGAAGGTTATTCAACTGGTGTTGCTCTTCTTGATATTGAAAAAGCTTTTGACAGTGTTTGGCACAAAGGTTTAGTAGCTAAATTAGCTCGATTTGATTTTCCTGTATATTTCACCAAAATTATACAAAATTATTTGACTAGCCGAACCTTACAAGTAAGCTATCAAAATTCATGCTCTGAAAGGACACCCATTAAAGCTGGGGTGCCTCAGGGTAGTATACTTGGGCCAATCTTATACAATATTTTTACTTCTGATCTTCCTGATGTACCAGAAGGAAAAGGTAGAAGATTATTTGCTGATGATACTTTGCTTTCAGCCAAAGGTCGAAATTTACGGGTGGTACGCAGTAGATTGCAACAAAATTTAAATTCCTTTTTGAATTACTTGAAAATGTGGAAAATTTCTCCTAACGCTTCCAAAACTCAACTTATTTTATTTCCCCATAAGCCAAGAGCTCAATTTTTAAAACCTAATGAAAATCATTCCATAACTTTTAATGGGGTTTCATTAGAATGGTCTGATCATGTGAAGTACTTGGGACTTACACTTGATCGGAATCTTACTTTTAAGAATCACATTGAAGATATTCAATCTAAGTGTAATAAATATACTAAATCTCTTTATTCTCTCATCAACAGGAAATCCCGGCTGTGCCTGAAGAATAAGATGCTTATTTATAAGCAAGTTTTCCGACCAGCAATAATGTATGCAGTTCCGATTTGGTCTAGCTGCTGCGCGACGAGGAAGAAAGCCATCCAGAGGATTCAGAACAAGGTTCTGAAAATGATTTTGCGGCTTCCACCTTGGCACAGCACCGAAGATCTTCATCGGATTGCGGGCATTGAATCGATCGAAGAGATGGCCAACAAAATCATCTCCAACTTCAGAGGCAAATCGATGCAGTCTTCCATCGCAGAGATTCGTTCTCTTTATAACTAGTTTAATTTTAGGATAGTGTTTAGTTTTAAGTTTAAAATATTTTTGCCATTACAGGATGTTCTCCTACATTAAATACTTAATTGCGCTAAGCAAATTTAATTCTTACAAATAAATTTTCAATATCTAGTTAACTATAGGGCTCTGAACAGTTCATTATTGAGCTGAACACCTAATTTAATGAAAAAATGTAATATAAATGTAATGATGAATTGATACAAATAAAGACATATTTTAAAAAAAAAATAAAAAAAAAAGCCGTTAGAATAAGTTTCCATTAGATTAAAACCAAACTGGGCAAGCCATGAAAATTCAAATAATCTATAAAACCGCCTACCAGTTTGTATTCTCCACCAGTTCAAATAAATCTGTTTACCAAACCACAGCACACTGTTTTTCTACAGGTTGTGGGCCCAGTGGTCGTTGCCTTGGTAACAGAAGTGAAGATTTCGCGCACGTGGCTTTAATTCGTTTGAGCGAAAAGTTGTTCACATCGGTCGTGAAATGGAGTCGGTTGGAATCCAACGCGTGTACCTGTTCGACGGGAAGAATTTTTCAAACTGGAGCTTCAGAATGGAGGCATACCTCGAAGAGTTGGGTTTGCTCCATTGCATCCAGAGGAGTCTTGAAGAGGAGGACTTCTACCCGGTGGCGGACGAGGAAGCCGAGGAAGAGCAGAGGGACGCTTTGCGCAAACAGCGCCGGTTGGAGGGTGCGAAGTGCAAGTCGGTGCTAATTCACAAAATAGCAGACTCGCAGCTGGAATACATCCATGGAAAGCCGTCCCCGAAGGCCATTTGGGACGCCCTGAGGAACAATTTCGACCGAAAGGGTGTGTCCGGTGTCTTCTTTTTACTGCAAAGGTTTGCCAGCGCGAAGTACGATGAGAAAGTGTCTTTGGAGGAGCACATTTTGTCGTTCGAGAAGGTGGTCCGTGAACTGGAATCGGCTAACATTAAATTCAACGACCCGGTGCTGGTGTTCTTTTTGCTACAATCGATGCCAAAATCCTACACGCAGCTTATCACAGTCTTAGAAACGCTGCCGGTGGAGCAATGCTCGATGGAATTCGTTAAATCGAGATTGCTGAACGAGGACGTGAAACGGCAACATGGTGCGGTGAAAACGGAACCTGGAACGGCGTTTGCTGGAAAAAGCAGGCGATTCACAGTCAAGTGCTTTAACTGTGGCAAACCTGGTCACAAGCTGTTAAGGTGGCAACCCTATGCATAACGCCCGTTACTACAACGCAAGGCTTCTACTGTAGTTACGCAATGACAGTGTGTGAGCTGTCAGACTCTTCCCTTTCTGTTATCGAAACTCGAACAATATAGACACGTTTTTCTTTTACTCCGTTTAACCGAGTCTTTTCGAGTTGTTCCGTTATTGCCCATCCGAAAATAACCACTTTAGGTTATGGGCCCAGAGCACGGTTCGGTATCGTCGGGTTGAAATAAGTATTTTTCGTGATGGAAGAGGAACGGTCGGATCGTCACTTCTTTCCGGTATTCGACGGCAAGAATTTTCCGGCATGGAAGTTCCGCATGCGGGTTTTGCTAGAGGAGCATGATCTCAAAGATTGTGTGGCATCGCATGCGGCGGAAAAGGAGGAGCTGTGCGTTAAGGATGAGGATAGTGCTGAGATCCGACGCCAGAAAGAGAGGGCGCGTGAGAAGCGTAGAAAGGAGGACAAAAAGTGTAAATCCTTACTGATCTCACGCATACATGACTCGCAGCTCGAGTATGTGCGCGACAAAGAATCCCCGAAAGATATTTGGGATTCTCTCCATCGTGTTTTCGAACGGCGTAGTATCGCGCAACGGTTGCATCTCCAGCGGCAAATTTTGAGTTTGCGTTTTGATAGTGGTGATTTGAGTCGGCATTTTCTTGAGTTCGATCGGCTGATTAGAGAGTATAGAGGCACTGGTGCTGTGTGCGAAGAGATTGACACCATTTGCTATCTCTTGTTAACTCTCGGCCCATCTTTCGCGACGGTGGTTACGGCTCTTGAAACGATGCCCGAAGAAAATCTGTCTCTCGAGTTCGTCAACTGTCGTTTGTTAGACGAAGAGACGAAACGCAAATGTGTTGGTTTGAGCCACCGGGAGAGCTCACCGAAAAACGGAGAAGCTGCTTTCCACGGATCGAAGCAGGGGTTTAGAAAGAAGAAACTAAAGTGCTTTGGTTGTGGGAGTGAGGGGCATAGAATCGCGGAGTGTCCTAAGAAAAAGAAGGAGAAGAATGATGCTCGGCCAAATCAGTCCAAGGCCCATGTAGCTCAGAAGAGTGTTTGTTTTATGAGCTTGAGCAGGGGCAGTGCCCAAAGTGATTTGCGAAAGATAAATTGGTTTATCGATTCTGGCTGTTCTGACCACTTGGTAAACGACAAGAAGTTATTCGAAAATTTGAAGCCGCTAAAGTGTCCCATCGAAATCGCGATTGCCAAAGACGGCCAGTGTATTGTGGCAGAGCATTCTGGCTCGGTGAAACTTTGGGCGGATGTAGACGGTAGTATGCAGCAGTGCACCGTGAAGAATGTGCTGTATGTGCCCGATCTCAGAAGTAACTTGTTTTCCGTAATGAGAATCGACAATTTGGGCATGAAAACCGTCTACAGTGGTGGCAAAGTGAAAATTTACCGTGGGTCAGAGTTGGTTGCCTGTGGTTCACGCACCGGGAAGCTTTATGGGTTGCATTTCTATAGCGACAAAGCTGGTGTGAGTGAGGCAATGTTGTCTTGTGGTCGAATTCCAAAGGGCTTGGAATTGTGGCACCAACGGTTTGGGCATCTTAGTGCGAAAGGTCTAGAAAGTCTTGTGCGTGATGAGATGGTAGTGGGAATGAGCACGGGAAAAGGCAAGATCGACAAAAGTGTGATTGTGTGCGAATCTTGTGTGCTTGGAAAGCAAACACGGCAACCATTTTCAGTACGAGAAGAGAAGAGATCGTCGCGCGTGCTCGAAATCATACATTCGGATGTATGCGGTCCCGTTTCGCCGGTCGGATGTGATGGTGCGAAATACTTCGTCACGTTTATTGACGATTGGAGCCACTTTACGGTTGTTTATTTGTTGGGAAGTAAAGACACTGTGTTAGATTGCTTCCAACAATTCGAGGCTCAGGCATCTGCGAAGTTCGGACAGAAAATTAGTCGGTTGCGATGCGATAATGGCGGAGAGTACCGCGGGAAGCGATTTGTGAGTTTCTGCCGGGAAAAAGGGATTAGTATCGAGTGGACAGTTCCTTATACGCCAGAGCAGAACGGGGTAAGTGAGCGAATGAATCGCACCCTTATTGAAAAGGCTCGCTCTATGCTCGAAGCTTCCGGAGTTAACAAGTTTTTCTGGGGCCAGGCAGTGCAAACTGCGGCATATCTGGCGAATCGAAGCCCGTCTAGTTCGATTCCAGCTGGTAAAACTCCATTCGAGATGTGGAATGGAAAGCGACCCGATGTGTCCAATTTGAAAGTGTTCGGATGTGACGTGTTTGTGCATGTACCGGGCGAATTGCGCAAGAAACTTGATCCGAAGTCGTGGAAGGGCATATTCTTGGGGTACGCTGCGAACGGGTTTAGAGTAGGATTGTTCGATCTTCGGGAAAAGATCGATCTCCAAGATCGATTCAGATGAACGGTTCTGGGATCGATCCATCTAAAAAATCGGAGCTTGAAGATCGATCTCCGATTAATCGATCTTTTCCAAATATGCAAAAAAGACACAAAATTTCAAATTTTTATAATCCTTCAGTATATGGAACGAAAAAAAATGTCAACAATTTTATGTGAAGTGAACCGGAATAAGCGTTTTAAAACAACACTAATCGAGTTCCAAATATCTCAGAAACGCTTTGATATTTTTAAGTAATGTACTGACAAGAAATATTCTAGAGTTTAAGTAATTTTAGGAAAATCGCTGTTATTTCATAAGATAAGCAAATTCTACCAAATTTTTTTATCTTAATCAATCACAAACAGCTTCCTGCACAAGGTTTGAAAATAATTTGCAAAATTATATTGAAATGAATTCACAATTTCTAAAATTATTTTTCAACTGATCATGAATGCTAAATGAAATCACCTCAACCAGGAATCGAACTCGAGTTTTCTGATTATCTCTCCGACATCTTACCAATAGGTAAATCGTCAGATGTAAACAAGTCAAGCTCTATAATTCAGTTGACTTCATCAAATTGAATTCGCTGCTAGATTCTACGGTATAAAACGCTCATCGTGCCCTGATTGATGGTGCTTATACTTCCCCTACAGTGACTGATTTTCAGATTTCGGCACAAAAATTTAAAATGCATTTTTAAACGTTTCTATATACATTTTCGCAGGTGATGGACAAATTAGAGAAACATGAGGTATCAAAGAAGGAAAGAACATAAGCCGTAAATACCATGTATTTTTCGAAAAAGATACAACGGCTCACCGGCTGGACCTGTCCATCACCTGCGAAAATGTGATTATTTTCAGATACAAAGATGTACCAAGCGATTTCATAACATTAGTATTGGTTTATATTTACTTTTTTCAAGTTTCATCCAGCTAGGAAATTGACTTAGTGTCTTAACCAGAGTTCCGATAATCACTCGGAAGAAACGCTCATGATAGGTTTCTAGTTGGAAAAATTCAAAGCCGAATGCTGCTGCCTGTAGTTCCCTGAGAGTCGGCAGAACGACAATGCGAAGTCAATGTAAACAAGATTCAAAAGCGAGAGTGGATTCGCATCAAAGTCGATCTCTCAGGCTCACTACCTGGTGTATCAGAAGTGATTGAGACAGTTACTGATACAAGATCCAATTCGAAAATCCACTCACTCACTCACTCAAACTCAATCAATGCGGCCTTGCATCGGTTCATACTGCCTGCCTACTTTCTGCCATAGCGCAGATACTTATGTACATATATACTGCCTGCGTGTTTGAATGGCTATTTTGATCCTTCGCAACAACAGCAACAACAAAGCAAGATGTTTTAGGCAGACAGCATTCGATCATCGATCAGTAAATGAATGAGTGAGTGAGTGAGTGATCAAGAAAAGTTATTGAGCGAAAAAAGAAACTGAAAATCAGGTAGCTCCTCAATCAGTTGAGAATTCCAACTGGAGAAGGATCGTCTCTCTTTCAAATTTTGTTTCTTTGATTCTCGGAGCAGCGCTGTCGAACACAATCTTTGCCCCGCTGGGAGATAAACAAACCGACAATTTAGTTTTTGCTTTCGCTGTTGAAAACGTATCAGTGTCTCTCATGAAAATTGAGTGATATTCGGAACACTGGTCTTAACACCAAACAATGAAATAACTCACTTATTAAAGCTGTTTACTACACAGTAAACGAAAATTACCGAGTTCGGTAATTATTTTACCGAAATCCTAACATGTGGAGTTCGTTAAACTGTTCGGTAATTTTTTCATGGCCGAGGAGTGACAGCTGTCAAATATTACGGACCTTTTTCGGTAAAAAATAACCAAAACTCGGCAGATCATCTGTCAAAATATTGACAGTTGTTAACATGACAGCTCGTTATATTACTGAAAACCGGTATTGTTGAACCGAAATGTCTTTAATTATTACCGAAAGGTCGGTCATTTTTAACCAAAAAACTATAAAGCTCGGTTATATGAACCGAGCAACCGGTACAGTTCACCGAAACACCTGTAATTATTACCGAAATACCTAAAACTCTAACCGAAATCCCTAAAATTTTTACCGAAATCCCTAAAATTTTTACCGAAATTCCTAAAATTTTTACCGAAATACCGTAATTATAATCGAAATATGGATAATTTTTACCGAAAAAACTGTAAAATATCGGTAATATTTACCGAAAAATCTGTAGAGTTTACCGAAATATCTGTAATTACTACCGAATTACCGGTAAATTTTACCAGACAACTTCAAAAAGTTCGGTAATATTTACCAAAAATCCGGTGATTTTTACCGATATGTCTGTAATTACTACCGAAATTTCGGTAACATTTACCGAAAAATCGGTATTTTTTACCGAAAAATGGGTATTTTTTTATTTTTACCGAAAAAACGAACTTTGATGTGAGATAACACGAGTCGATTCGAGAAAGTGCTCCATGCTAAAATAACGTCGTTTTGACTGACCCTCTAATGCTCATCAGAATGGATATGTTTCGCTTGTAGTGTTGTCTGAAAATACCAGTAATATTAACCGAAAACTGCCAAATTTAGGAGTTTTAACCGAACACCGTAAAATATTCGATAATTTGAGTTTATGATGCACAGATTATTACGCGAGATGACTCGAGTCTCGAATCATTTCGCGTTATACGCCGTGCACCAAAACTGAAATTACCGAATGTTTTACTATGTTCGGTAAACATTTACGAACGTTTCACATTTTTCAGTAAATATTATTGGTATTTTCACTACAAGCGAAACATATCCATTCTGATGAGCATTAGAGGCTCAGTTAAAACGACGTTTTTTTGCATGGAGCACTTTCTGGAATCGACTCGTGTTATCTCACATCAAAGTTCGTGCTGTGCGAAATAAACCACATCGGTAATTCAGGATTTCGACCTTCCCATCGGGATCCATGCCTTATTGAGAATTGTGAAAATCAATGAATTAAAATTGACTGTAGCTAAAAAATATAAAATAGGAATTAAATTAATATACATATATTGTAAACGCCTCACAGCATTTCTTAACAGACATGCTGTTTAGTGTTTACTATCTAATTGTTTTTAATTTAAAAAAATCTGATATCCAAATTATCATTCGAATACTAAAGCAATGCAACTGGTTCACAGAATCATAATAAAGTTAGAAAAAACTAAACCTCACCAAAAGTGATTAACATTTTCAAGTTCTTAAATAATCATTTTATGTAAATCCACTCAAGTTCATATTTTTTGTTATTTAGTTATAAAATTCAACTATGACCGCAATTGATACGTTTTATTTATGTTAATCCGAATAATAAAGAACGAAAGCACTAACCGAACATTGTTTTAAAAGCTAAACCATATGAAATAGTTATATTCAGAAAATAGTTTGAAATATATTTACAAACTCTCAATTTAATATTTATTTTTCTATCATATAATCACATGCCACATAATAATACCATCTTTGTTGCACGCATGTCAGCACTACCAATTCTATAATTTTTTTCTCAATATCACTTTTTTCGGATGGGCTCGGAGTCTCGAGACTCAAATTATCTCGCGCACTGCGCTGAGTAGCATTAGCGGAACTTTCCGAACTTGCCGTTTTTCGGAAACACTTATCAATATTTCGAGGCTCAGGCAAATCGACTTTTTTACATGAAGCGCCTTCTGAAATCAAATAACTTTTTCGACTCGCATCTTACATCGAATGCCGTGCCTTAAGCGCCTTCATCATCATATCCTCGTTGAAAGTCAGTCTTTAATTAGTTTAATACAATAATCGTTTTTGAAAATTGGAGTCATTTTTATTAATTTTATAAGTACTTTTGAAAGCTTCTCTCATGTTTTTGAGGCCTGAAAAGAAGGATAATGTGAAATAATGAGAAAAATATAGCTGCTCATGTTTCAGTCATATAATCAGGAAAAATATGCCTGAGACATTTTTTTAAATTTGCATTTTCTGTTTGCTTATCACATTTTAATACAGTCACTAAAAATTATAACTGTTTTTCAAATTTAGGGAAAGTTGCATGGAAGAAAATGAAAACATTTCACTACTTTTCCTTGTCGCATGAGAAGTGAAAATATTATAAAAACACAACTATAACACAGTATATTTTTTTTTTTTTTTTTTTTTGTATGGGTTTATGAGCTACCTGGCTGACCCGGAAAGGAAAAACAGATCGGGGGACAGAAGAGGAAAATTTACATGAGAGTAGAATAGCTTAGAGTAGGATAGCGGCAACAGAGCCCGAGGGTTCTGAAGCACCAGTTTAGGGAAGCGTTAAGACAGTGCTCGACGGACTGGGACAATTGGGCCCTACATGAGCTTCGAGTTAACCCAACCTCTAATTCAACCGAGCAGTAACAGTACGGTAGCAAAAGTTATCATATGCTTACGTCTCGATATCATTGTCAGAAGGGTTCACTATCTTACCGTAGTTGAGTTATCCCTACCTGCCACCTAACCTTACTCGATGCAATAACTTTGAATTTATTATCGTTTTAGATTGACTAAAAAACATATTTTTCGAATTCAGAACAAAACTTCTAGATAAGAAGCTATCTCTCAATGCAGCAATTAATAGAATTTCGCTAAACACAAATAATAATTGTACCAAATGTTTTGGAAATTAAAAAATAATATAGAGATACAATTATGAATTGCATGTTCAATATCTTTTGTACTATCATTGACTTATCAAAATAACAGGATTTAAACCATAATGCAAATGGCGATGCTGTTCTTCTAAAACCTCATTGCTAATTTTGAACAACTTCTCAAACAACTTTCCTCAATCTTTGGTTTGGTTAAAATGAATGTCAATTTTTAAAACCCCGATATTATTTTCCTGGACGAGTAGGTTCTCGTTTATCATATTCTATCTTCTACATTCCTTGTTTGAATTTCAAACCTAATCAAGCAATAAGATCGAACTACAATAAAAAAAAGTATTAAAACGAGAAAGAACTATGCTGTTCTTCTAAAATCTCGAACATCTACAACTTCACAGAACAACTTTCATTTTGCTGGGCTATCATCTATCTTTTACTTCATTATTAGAAATTCACACCTAACCAAAAAATAGACAATTCTATCAAAAAGTATTGAAACGCAAAGGAAATATTTTTGACAGAAAACAGCACCTTAATCCAATAAGCCTCTAGTTCTTGTAAAATGCTTGATTTAAGAATAAGCCTTCGAAATTCATAAACCGCAAATGCACACTTACTAGAGCATTGGGGAGAAGGAAACTGTAACTTTACCTTGCCTAGTAGCAAATTGAACATTGAATACCTAACCATGCCAATTGTTAGCATCCTCATCCAACTAATTCTTGTACAATTAAATTGCCTATCTAATTTTGGCAGTTATCATTCATTTACAAAACTGTCTATTCTAATCTAACTTGCGCATGATGGAAAAGTGGAAATATCAACATTAAAACAACAAATTGTGATATTTCCACTGCGCAATGCTGTTGCTGTCCAACGGAAGGGAGGGCAAGTGTTTCAACTCCCATTCACCTTATCAACATGGATCATCAAAGAAAAAGTATACGATATTGAATCACCTTTTAATTTATTTTCTATGATCTCATATCGAATAAGGCTACGTGCAACCGCCCTCTCAGGTTTATGTTAGTTTAGAGTCTGTTTCCAAACCTTCAACTTCCATAAACACAGTAATGCACGCCGTCGCCGTGACCCATTACAGCCTAGGGTACGGATAAAAACACAACTATAACACAGTATATTGATCTCTAAGTAAGTTCGTAGAACAGCAACCAGTATGAATCTATCGAAACCAAAGTGTGATCTTTATCTAGTGACACGTGATCCAGAACGATAATCTTAAAATCCGTCACTCGAGATTGCTTTGAATCTGTTGTCATGCTGCTGATTGTCTCTTAATATGTCTATTTTATGGACCAGGTTCACAATTTAATCCTCTTTATATTTTGTTTCATCTCTTATGTCGTCGTCTTAGCCAGGAAGTTACAGTTTGCAGGTGACTCTGACATCTGCAAGGTAATTTCAAATTGTATCATTAAAAAAACTTAGGTTTTGAAAAAAAAAATAGATTTTTTTGTTAAGTAATATAAAAATAGAAAAGCTATAAACTATTTTCTGAAAACTGAAAAACCATCACTGAAGAATATATTTGATTGCGGCTGAAGATTAAGGTTAGAAAACTATCTAATTCTATATGTTGGCAAAATAAAGTATTTTTTTAATTTTTTGAATAAAATTATGTACCTAAAAGATTTCTAAGTATAGTAATTCACACAAAGTTGGAAACGTTTATCAGTATTGCATTTTTCAGTTTCAGTATACATCTTGCGTTAATTAATATTAAAAATATGATTTCTAAATTTTTTAACAAAAAAAACTTAATAAACTTTATGGGATAAAATGCTACCAATGTGCCATATTCTACTTTTTATTTGTAAGATTTTTCTCACCTTCGACGACGTTTGAAATTTTTACTCCTTATCCTTTTTCCGTGGTCATCGATGATGGTGTCCTTAATGATAGAATTTTTATTCATCAACCTCCTCGTCCGTTTTTGTTCCGTGTTGGAAGTATCATCACTGGCCGTACTGCGCTCGTAAATCCTCCGATACTTGATTGCTTAAGGTTATTAGAGTTGATTCTGCATACGTGGCTTAAAGCTGACGAGAGGTTTGTTATGCGGTTGGAAAAACGCAGCCGGTTTTCCGACACCGATTTGTTGTTATGTATTTGAGAATGAAATTCATTTGCATGATACAGCTAGCTCGTTAACGCACCTTGGGCTTCTATATTTGACAAGAATAATCTAGAAAGATTAACACAGTTATAACAATTTTTACTAAGATTTACCAGCCTGGATATTGCTGGTAAGTCTTAGTCATCATTACCGTTTCACACCACCTCATCGTCAGGAACTTTTAAGCCACGAACGGGAACTTTTTTCATCATAATAGCTTCCGAAGTGTTCGCTTCGGTGATATCGGTTTCCGATTGCCTTGCCGAATGCTGTTCGGTTACTTTTAATATTATTCTTTATATTGGTAATTTTTTTATTTGTTTATGAATATGAACCTGTGGAATAAAATTCTCGTAATTTTTGTGTTTAGTATCACACAAATCTTCAAACACTTGCATTCACTTACATGATCTTCCAAATGATGTCTCCTGCCACCCGGAAGTTACGATGATTACGTTAGTCAGCATTGCCGTTAAATCGCACCAGTGATTTTATTTCTTTCTTCGCTTCATCCTTTTTATAGACCGATAGGTTATCCGATCTAGTTCACTCCGAGTTGTACTTGTAGAGCTGTCTAGTAAAAAAACCGATAGCATCGTAAACAGACCAGGAGAAATCTGAAATTTCAAAAAAATGATTAATTATATAGAGTTTTGAGCCATTACAAATGTATGTAACGAAGATTTATTATAAAACTACAACGACATCCAGCTGAAAGATAGTTTTTGTTGAAAATCAATGATTTCCTATAATTTGATTATACCTTTACTGTTTCACCGGCAAATTTATGCTGTTTGTCAGCTTTTACAATTATGTAAGCGCATTCTGCTCTGCTGTTTCCCATTGATGGTTTTGACGGTCTGGGTTAGGGCAATTAATGCCTGAATCAGGTCGGTCTGTTACACTGCATATCACTCATGATCCATCAACCTGGGCATACTGGCTAAGTTCTCGACCGAAACACCGATAGGGAACAGACAAAACTTGGAGATGATTCCGTCAGGTAGCGGTGCATTGGTGAGATTGTGGAGCTGTTAGGTCCTGAAAAAGATATTTTAAACAATTCATGCGCAATGAAGAAAAACAGAGAGTTTCCGCACACTTCAACTTCTTATTTTGGGGATTTTTCGTTTGCTTTGTGGAAGAAAACAAAACTACCTACCACCACTACCGGAGTTGAAATCGATTACCAACCAAATCCAGCTAAAAGAGCCAGACATTCCAAATTCGACCGATGTTTTTAGCGCAAAAACAAAAAAAAACTCCTATAAACAAACGAAACGCACCGGTGGACCACCAGGGAGAAAATAAATACGTCGTTAAATTAACCTACTCGAAACCTTTAAAATTGAAAATTTTACACAAGTAATTTCTCGCAACTGTTAATCATGGCTACTTGATCTCGCCCGCGCAAAAAAATAACTCAAGACTAGAGGCAAGAGAGGCCATGAATGGAGAAAGCGAGATGCGTTTAACTTATCACGGCTGGGAGAGTGAGACAGTGAAAAAAAAATTGCTGTTTGTTTCTGACAGCGACGCATGCTGTTTTCAGTTTTGTTTTTACAGTTTTCGGCGTTTTTTACCGAAAATAGTTTGCAAAATGATTTGTTTACATATCGATAAACGAGCTTCATTAATTCTAGATATGGATTAACGAATATTTGTAAAAATAGACGTCAGTTTATTCAATTACCGAAAATTTTCGATTTACAGAACTGTTTCTGTAAAATAAATTACCGAACTCGGTAATTTTCGTTTACTGTGTACGGTTAAATAAGCGTGCTCCTTAAGGTGATCATAATGCACTTTTTTACTCTAAATGAGAAAAAAAGATCGAACGATCGAATCGAAAATAAACCGATCTAATCGATTTTTTCCTGGACGAAGAATCGATCCAAAAAATCGAAAATCGGAGTCGAAAAGATCGATCTTCCAAGGATCGATCCAAGATCGAACAATCCTAGTTTAGAGTGTGGAATCCGAAATCGAAGAAGATAGTGCATGCTCGGAATGTTGACTTTCTTGAGACTGAGAAACCGATTGCGGAGTTTGAAGAGGTTTCACCACGAAAAGTAGTGTGTCTACCACGGCAAGCCGTAGTCATGGATTCGGCGGGAAGTGTGGTTGATGAAGAAAGTGTGGGCGAAGCGGAGAATCCGGAATCGGCGACTGGAGAAGAAAGTTTCTACGAAGAAGCAGAAGAACCGGGTGATAGTGATCGTGAAGAATCCGTAGAAGATTCCAGAAGACCGCAGCGACAGCGAACGGTTCCAGCTTGGCACGACGATTTTGAAATGGATTACGCAGCGTATGCTCTTAGTGCTGAGAGCTACATTGAAGATTATCCCAAGTCGGTTGCAGATGCCCGAAACCGAAACGATTGGGATAAATGGAAGGCAGCTATCGATAGTGAAATGGCTTCGTTAAAGAAGAACAAGACCTGGAAATTGACGAAGTTGCCTAGTGGTCGTACACCTATCACTTGTAAATGGGTTTTTAAAGTGAAGCCGGGTGTTGATGGAAAGCCAGATCGTTATAAAGCACGATTGGTGGCTAGAGGTTTTAGCCAGAGGTACGGTTTTGACTACTGTGAAACGTACTCTCCAGTGGCGAAGTTGGACACGCTGCGTACGGTCTTAGCGGTAGCAAACCACAGAAAGATGTACGTTCACCAAATGGATGTTGCCACAGCGTTCCTGAATGGACGGCTATCTGAAGAGATCTATATGGCCCAACCGGAAGGGTTTGTGGAAGGCCAGGATCTGGTGTGCCGATTGGAGCGCTCTATCTACGGATTGAAGCAAGCATCGAAGGCCTGGAATGATTGCTTCAATGAATTTGCGGAAGATTCCCTGGGTTTCAAAAGAAGTGCAAACGATCAGTGTTTATACACTTTGGAAGATGGTGAAGACACAGTGTTTTTAGTGCTTTACGTGGACGATGTTCTTGTTGTCGGGTCCTCACTGAAAGTTGTAGTGAACATTAAGAAGAGACTTTCTGAAGAATTTGAGATGACCGACACCGGAGAAATCAAGTGCTTCCTGGGAATGTGTGTAGATCGAGATCTTCAGACGGGTGTGATGCAGATAAGTCAGCGAAAATACCTCGAAGCAATGCTGCGTCGCTTCGGGATGGAGAGCTGTAAGCCGATAGCTACACCGTTGGAGAATCGACTGAAGTTGTGCCAAGCCAAGGAACCGCAACGAACCCAGCTACCGTACCGGGAGTTGATCGGCTGTTTAACGTACGCCGCGATGACAACTCGACCGGATTTGGCGGCTGCTGTGAACTTTCTTAGCCAGTTCCAGAGCTGTCCAAGTGATGAGCACTGGGCGCATTTGAAGCGCGTACTCCGTTATGTACAGGGTACATTAAGCTTGGGACTGGAGTATCGACGAGATGAGAAGGCACCGACTTTGCTAGTCTATTCGGATGCGGACTGGGCAAATGATACGGTAGATCGACGTTCCGTAAGTGGCGGAATTTTGAAGGTGTTCGGCTGTACAGTGAGTTGGATCACTCGTAAACAACAAACAGTATCTCTCTCGTCTACGGAGGCCGAGCTCACGGCTTTATGCAAAGTCGCTTGCCACGAAATATGGTTGGCGAGACTATTGCTGGATGTTGGCTGTAAGATCGAAGGAGCTGTTACGATTTTTGAAGACAATCAGTCAACGATGAGGATTGCCGAAGAGTCGAAGGACTTCGGCCGAATCAAGCACATGGATGTGAAGTTCCATTTCCTCAGGGAACTGATCCAGAACGGGCGGATTAGATTGGAGTATCTGCCAACTGCTGAACAGCAGGCCGACATGATGACCAAGGGGCTACCGGCACCAGCGTTTCGGCGACATCGAGCCAATATAGGGTTGGCGATCTGCAAAGGTTGAGCAGGGGTGTTAAGGTGGCAACCCTATGCATAACGCCCGTTACTACAACGCAAGGCTTCTACTGTAGTTACGCAATGACAGTGTGTGAGCTGTCAGACTCTTCCCTTTCTGTTATCGAAACTCGAACAATATAGACACGTTTTTCTTTTACTCCGTTTAACCGAGTCTTTTCGAGTTGTTCCGTTATTGCCCATCCGAAAATAACCACTTTACAAGCGACCTGATTGTCCAGAGGAACAGAACCGAAAGTGCCATTCTTCCGAGTCAACTGCCAGGAAAAAGAAAGGGAGAGCACATGCTGCTGAATCAAACGACATCGCATTCGTGACGGTGGCGCAGGCGGCTAGCAGCGGCGATGAAGGCAAATTTCGATGGGTGCTTGACAGTGGTGCTTCCGAGCACGTGGTCGGGGACAGAAGCTATTTGGTGAACGTTCGTCAACTGAAATCCCCGGTGGTGATCAACGTGGCCAAATCAGATGAGTCGCTAACGAGTCACTTCGCTGGCGAGGTCAAATTGGCAGCCCTTGTGAACGGCAAGGAAATCAACTGCACGGTCCACGATGTCCTGTACGTGCCTGGTCTTCTCACCAATTTGTTTTCCGTGAAGCAGGTTATGGAACGCGGAATGGAAGTGACCTTCATCCAAAAGAACGCGCACATTCGCCAGAATAAGCGAGTGGTGTGCGTTGCCCCCAGAAAAGGTCGTTTGTACGAGCTGGATGTGAGAATCCGGAATTTTGGTTCGGCGCTGACGGCAGAAACCGAAGGAAAGCTGTCGTTGTGGCATCGCCGGTACGGGCACATCGGGAAAGCCGGTCTCCAGAAACTGATCCAAAACGATATGGTCGAAGGTTTGGACGTCGCCGCTGACTCTAAATCTGGAAGCGAGATTTGCGAGCCCTGCATGAAGGGGAAGCAAGCTAAGTTGCCGTTCGAGGAGTCCTCAAAGCCCCGCTCCTCACGCCCCTTGGAGCTCATCCATACAGACGTGTGTGGAGCTTTCTCGCCAGCATCCTGGAATGGTGGGAAAATCTTCGTGAGCTTCATCGATGACTTCACGCATTTTACCGCCGTCTACATTCTCGAAGCAAAGAGCGAAGTCTTTGAGGCGTTCAGGAAATATGCTGCGATGGCCACTACTCGTTTTGGAACCAAAATCGCCCGATTGAGAAGCGATAATGGTGGCGAGTACATCAACACCGAATTCCAGGAGTACTGCAACGAAAAAGGTATCGTCATGGAAACCACCATCCCCTATACGCCTCAGCAGAACGGCGTCGCCGAGCGCATGAACAGAACCATCATGGAGCGTGCTCGGGCGATGCTGGACGAGTCCGAATTCCAACGATACATGTGGTCCGAAGCGGTTTTAGCAGCAGTGTTTGTCATCAACCGGATCCCCACCGCTGCTTTAATGGAAGCAAAAACGCCGTACGAGATGTGGTTCGGATACAAGCCAAACGTGTCTAAACTGCGTGTCTTCGGAAGCAAGGCGTTTGTACACATCCCGAAGGAGAAGAGGTCCAAACTTGATCCGAAGAGCCATGTGTGTTTCCTGGTTGGATATGGGAACAACGGATATTGTCTGTGGGATCCTGTGCTGAAGAAAGTGATCGTCGCTCGAGACGTAATAGTGCAAGAAAAGAAAGTGAAAAATTATAAGTACAGTGATGATCATCTCGTGTCAGATTCAGTGAAACAAATTGAACACAAAGACAATTCTAGTGAAAAAGTATTGGAATCTGATGACGAATCTGTATGGGATGATAAAATAATAGACGATAGTGATGAAAGTGAAACTGAAAAATTCTCGAATATCGAAACAGTGATAGACAATATAGAAAAAGTGCCTGTAAGAAGAAGTGGACGAGCGAAAAAGCGGCCGGCTCGTTTTTCCGACTACGAATTGAATCCATCCCCGAAACGCCACGCTGGTCGATGCGATTCTGAAGACGAGAGCTACATCGCCTTTGCATTGAATGCCGAGGCCTACGTCGATGAGCTGCCAGAAGACATCGAAAAACTCAAAAAGCGTGACGATTGGCCGTTGTGGAAAGCTGCTGTCGACGAAGAGATGCGGTCCTTGGAGAAGAACCGCACCTGGAATCTTGTCGACCCCCTTACCGGAAGTCGAGTTGTGCCGTGCAAGTGGGTGTTCAAAATCAAGAAGGATGACGGTAAACCTGCCCGGTACAAAGCTCGACTGGTCGCCAAAGGCTGCTCTCAACGTGCTGGGTACGACTACCACGAAACGTATGCCCCGGTGGTTCGAATGAGTACCGTTCGAACGCTCTTGGCCGTGGCGGTCCAGCAAGACTTACATACACCTGCACCAGATGGACGTTCGCACCGCCTTTCTTAACGGAAATCTGGAAGGGACGGTGTACATTCGACAGCCACCAGGATTTGAGTGGGGGAATAAAGTGTGCCGACTAAACAAATCCCTGTACGGCCTGAAGCAGGCGCCCCGCAGCTGGAACGAGCGATTCAACAAGTACATCCTGGAGTTAGGTTTCAAGCGGTCTCCCTATGACAACTGCCTGTACACCCTGGTGACCGAGAACTTCAAGGTGTACCTGATCCTCTACGTAGACGACATCTTGATTGCGACGGATTCCACTGAGAAATTTATTATAAAAAAAAGCTTGGCTTTCGGTTGCCCATAAAAATAAAAAGATTGCTAAGTTTAGTTTTGTGTTTTAATTTTCTGGCAACAAGTTACCCAACCTCCCTCGTTACAATTTTCTTTCGGACTAAATATTTTCGACTTACGGCTCTCTCCGGCATCGGCGCGTCCCGCAAACGCTTCTCCTGCCGCTGCTCACGTCGATCCACGACGAAATCTGATCGATCAGCTCCCGGGGGACCTTTGACCGGTGTCTCGACCATACGCCGCTCGGTGAAATGGCCGCGTCGCACCTCTCGATCTCGATCTGCATCTCGATTCGCCAGCCCGATTCCGACGTCATCCCCTCGTTGATCACAACCTGGCCGGAAGAGGCCCACATGGCCGTGCGGTTGAACTTCGAGGGCAGACCAGGCTTCCCACGCACAAAAAGCCGTCTAAATTTCCGCCGTGATGGTTGATTCGAGCCGGCCAGGACATAGACGCAGTCCAAATAGGCAGGGGACGCCTTCACTGAGTTTCGTTGGAGCCACATCAACTGGCTTTCAACCTCTTTCGGATCACTTCCCAAAACTCGCGTGATGTAGATTGGCACTCGTTGGCCCACGATCGCTGATCGAACGAAACACGCCTCGATGTCACGGTTGTCCAAAAGAATGATCAAGTGCTCTCAGCCGAGCCTCGAGAGGAAAAAAAGATCTGTTCTCCACCGGTTCCACGTCACCTTTTTCTGACACTCGTGACGCACACTTTGCTGCAAACTTTTTCCTCCTTTTTTTTGTTTTTTGTTGACTGCTTCCCGCTAAGAATTTCGTCCGATTTTTTGCCAAATTTGGCCATTTCGAGCAGTTTTCGGGTCGATTTTGCCCCGTGATTTCCGGACTGGGATGTCATTATTTTTTGGTTCACGTTCAGGGTAACTTAATGAAAAGTTGGGTTTTTTCTAAATAAAATGTTGCCAATTTTGCTCAAATCGTATCGAATTACAGTCAACTCAAACATTAATAAAACCAAATGTAACAAATTGAAGTGGATCAAGTCGCAACTAGCAGCCGAATTCGAGATGGAAGACCTGGAAGACGTCAGCACTTTTCTTGGCCTGAAAATTGAGCGCAACCGGAAGCAAGGTACATTGTCCATCAGTCAAGCCGGGTATGTATCTTCCCTGCTTGAGCGGTTTGGAATGCGGAACTGCAAGCCTGTTGCCACCCCACTAGAGACGAACCTCAAGCTGGCCCGAAATTCCGAAAGCGAGAAGTCAACGCAGCAGCCTTATCGAGAGCTCATCGGTTGCCTTACATACTTGATGCTCTCCTCGCGACCGGACATCAGCTTTGCGGTTAACTACCTGAGTCGGTTCCAGAGTGGTGCCACTGAAACGCATTGGGCCTATTTGAAGCGTGTCTTGCGGTACCTCCAAGGGACGAAGGATTTCCGGTTGGTCTACACCAAGCAAGACGAAACAGGATATGTCCCGTTGACGGAAAAGATTAGTAGGACCACTAGAAAGATTAGTAGAAATCTTACTAGCCACCTACTAGCCGTCCCATTGTTTTCTAGTGGAAAATGACCCAACCAAATGAATTTTGATGACTAGAAATGAATTTTCAGAATGACAGCTCGTTTGACATCTTTGCTTTTGTGTGAGTGCTTTGCATCAAAAAGTGTGCATGTATGTTGAAAGTAAAGGCCTTGGCCAATACTCCCAGCTAGCTCAGACGATACTTACAGGGTCTCTCAGGGTCGCTACGCCGTCCTAGGGAGAAAGGTGACAACCAATCGACATTTAACAAGGTGGACAAATCTCTGGCGGACAAGACAAATATTTATATGGCTCGATAAACTATGTGGTAAAGAATTAACAAAGTAAATTACGATTATGAATTTATTGCACTTGCCGTTTGCTGCCTGTATTCGGGGTTCTGGTAAGGTGATGATCATCTGTTGCGGGGGCGGTGGATCCGGTAGATAGGTGTCGTCAAGTCCTAGTTAGAGGATCGGTATTTCCCAGGGTAGCCGAAAACGTGTTACACCACCAACCGGTTCGCCAAAAGGGATGTAGGCCGATAGCGGGTTGATGTTCACTGTTCCCTTGGGGAAGGTTTCACCACGTGGGGCCTATGGGCCAGCTGTGTCGTTCGGTTCCGCTTAATTGACGTTCAGCGGGTGCGACCGAGACTTTGATCCGACGAAGCGCTGGAAAGCAGCGTGGCGCTTCTCGGAACGGGCGGGAAGATACGGGGTTTCAACTGTCGAACCAAATGTAGCGACGGCTACGACAGCACCTCACAAAACTTGGCTCTAAAATAACTCGCCAAACAGGTGACCGATATATCGGACCACTTCAACCACCGTTACTTCCGGATTTTGGCACTCGCACACTGAACCGAACTACTTTGGTAAAGAGTGAGGGTTTTTTTTAAGCACTGCAAGTGAACGCTTTCCGAGTCTCGAATTAAGTGAAGTGGTCTCGGGCTTCTCCTGCTCCAAGACCCCATTCGTCATCCCATTCCTCTTCCTCTCGCCTCTCTCATTTCCCCCGAATTCCTCTCCACCTAGGACTTAAATATCCGGTTATTACAGGCTGGCAATTGGGTCAACTGTCAGTTGACGGCAGGTCCCAAATAGGACAACAGTGGGCAAGAACATTTAAATTTAAATTTACATCTACAGAACGAGCCATAACAGATAAATAATAAAAAAAAACTTAACGCGAACAAAATAAGAAATATATTTGTATTACCCGTAGGATTTGTTGCCGACTTTGATAAACAAGATAAAAGCGGTAACAATGTACAATGGGGTGGTCCTATTTCAAAAGGCATGTATATTGATTTTTCTATTAAAATAATTAATGGTTTTTATTTTTCATTAAAATTTTATTGAACATTATTTTTAACGCTGCAATACAATACACTTTCACCCTAAATTTCTATTTTAGCACTAAATAACATATAACACCATATTAAACTTTCAACTTTTTGATCACTATTTTCTGGCCGACACTGTGAAATTCGATGGCCTGGGGCTGGAAACTATCGCCGCAGCACACATGCTGGATTGGCAAAGGCGACGGAGCTCACCGAAACAGGAGAACTGGAACGCGGAATCGATGCAATGCATGGAAAAGGGAAACTTATTCTTTCTTAAGTGCTTGACCGTATACTGAAATTTTGAGAAGAAAAGAATCGAATTAGGCCCAAAGTAGCAATAAAACCATTATAACAATTACCAGTTCCATCCATGCCACGAAAAAAAAAACTCAGGTCAGCACAGTGACGACATTTTCAGTCGCCTGAATCTGTTAAAATGGCCGAAGGCAGCCACGTTTTCGCTCAACAAGATGAACATCAGTGTTGTACATAGGGGGGTTCATCTTGTTTTGTTTTATACAGGCATGAACTATCAAAATGGATGCAAATATGTGGGACGGGCTGATTTGGCGCCATTTTCTTTTACACACTAATCCAATTTAACTTAACTTTTAAGGTGCATTTACAGTTCTTTCGAACGTGAAAATGAAAAAACTTATATTCTTCAAAAACTCGACTTTGCTGCATTTCATGGCTGCGAAACTAGGTGGAATAGATGCGGAATGGTTGAACGATTATTTTTGAACTGATTTGCTTGTTCAAAACCCTTGACCATTAATTTTATTTCAATTCTCCCGATTTCCACTGCGGAATATTTTTTCCGCGTTCACTGACATTCCGCTCGAAGTGTAAACGCACTGAGCGAACGTGAAAACGGAAAACGAACAAGAGTGGTGAATATAAATTCCGCGTTCATTTTCACGTCCGAATGGCAATGTGCATTCCACCCAAAATAATCCGCACGTAGGGGCTACGTGAAAAACTACATAATTTTTATCCAATTGATTTTCACGTAGATGCTACGAAATCGATATGCGAACGCGTCCCTATAAGAATTTGTGCTTCATGAGCCGCACGTACATTCTACGTGAATTTTTTGTCAGTTCAACGCGGTTTGTTTATGGAAGCCACGAGGAATGTTTTTAATATCCGAATGAATGTAAGGGTGTTTTTTTCTTCCTGTTTTTGTTATTTACAATAATGATTTTAAAAAAAACTAAATTTTGTTGTGAATAAACTTTATTTTCACTATCTTTGCACATCTTAACACTACACTTTTTAAGTATAAAAACACTTATCTTTGGACATCCTGCAACGCAGCTTTCTTTTTGAAATCCTGTAAAAAATGTAAAGAATACATTAATAAAAAAAGTATTTTTTGAATGAAAAATATTTTACCTTGTCTGTTGTTCCGTTGAACATCTTATTCGGACAGTCCCACTAAAAGACGAAAGGTTATCAACAGTTCCAACGGAATAGCACTTGTATTCAGAGCCATTGCTATCAGAAAATGAAAAAAACAAAAATTAGCTGATTACAATTAAAAATTTTTATCACTTACCAAAACGACAAATCCCAAACAGATGAATATCCAATCATGATGACAACGGCTGACGGATGACATAACGGCTTCGAAAAATTTCACAACATGGAACAAATTAAGCTGACGGATCACAATTCCATATTCTAATTTGAATTTGCCACCACACGCTTGAGAAAAATGCACAAAATAGATTTGAAATCATCCACTTAGACTTTACGTGAAATTCACGGGTCAGTTATGTGGAAGTAAAGTAGTTGCTACCGGGACGTCCTTGCTACACTGGGGTTACTACAAAATTCACGTAGAATCGATACGATGCATCAAAATCTTAGTTTACGTGAAAAATACCGTAGAAATAATTTCTAAATTATTTTGGGTGTTCTGAAAAAAAATTTCACCGATGACGGAAAAATTTTTGCTTCATAAAAATTAGTTTTTTAATTTGTAAGAACATTTGAAGGCAATTACAGGCTTAAAATACTACGAGTTTGAAATGAAAGGCATACTATTTTTTTTTGAACTTTAAAACCCGCTTGGGCATCATTAAATTGCACCTGTTGTAAGAGTTTCTCGAGGAATAAATGTACCTGTTGGAAGAGCTTCTCAACGAATAAATGTAAATGAAGATCATCGAATGGTCAGATTCCATTGAAATAAAAAAATAGATTCCGCTTTGTTCAAATGTGTGCTTCAGAAAAGGTATGGAAATAATTATAAAAATTTATGAAATCATTAAAAAAAAGTGTTTTAAGGAGAACTGAAAAGCAGAAAAATTAACGAACAAAAGAGTACTGATGCATTTTAATTAAATAAAAACCTTTTCAATTGTTTCACTATTTAAAAGTAATTTTGAAATTTTTGTTTGTCAATTTTTAATCAAGAACAAAAAATGGCTATTTTGTAGAAGTTATATTCATAACGTCTTTTCAATAAGTTTCTAACAGAAACGAATCGCTAAAGCTCGTTACTCCTTGATCGATAAATACTTTTTGGGAGTACTTTAAATTCATAAAATTTAATTTAAATTCATTGTATTCAAAGATAAGAACTTTGGGATTATTTTATTAAATCAATCGTTTTCAAAGCTGAATATGTTTTGAAGAAGAACAATATGTTTTTTTTTTTGAGAAATTTGAATTTAAATTTGAGCATTGGTTCGACAAGTATCGATCAAAACATTGGTTGAATGATCTGTCATTTACCGATCGAAACCAATTTCTACCTGCAGTTGGACAAACCTCTTACTAATTTTGAAGATTTGACCGATTTGACATTTCACTGCGGAATAATTTTTCACTGTGGTGAGTTCACGTTCACGTTCGAGTTCGAGTTCACAAGAACTGTAAACCGGGCTTTACAGTTGTTACGCTGTGAATAATTAGTTCTACAATTGATGACAGAGACCGGGGTCACGTTCGATGAGAATAATTCAAAACAATTTATGTTGAAAATTTATTTAATTGTTCGGCTAATTTGTTTGGAACTACATACATTTTGGTCACCATCAGCAGCACATCAATACCCGGTTCCAAAGAATTTGTTCGGCCGCAGACGGTATTTTGACCTTGGATTTTTTCCCGGTAAACGTGCTGAAAAGTAAACAAAAAACAAATTATAGTTTACCTTTACAAATATGTTTAACGATTACAACAATAAACTTCAATTCAAACTTACCATTTAAAAGAATAAAACTTATTATTGTTAAGGAACAACCCTAGGCGATAATTATAATTAGCCGTTAGAATACCCACTTCCATCTGTACCGTTGAGCCGTCAACACGTACGCCGGAGCATCGTATCGTTGCTGTGTACCTGCAGGAACATTTTTACATTATTTATTTTTTCCTTACCTGTTTTTCAATCAGCACTTTTCAGTGCTAAAATTATTTCTATTTTCTTTTATTCATATTTTTCTCTTTTCTTTCCAGCATGGGGAAGTCATCGGTCGGTTCAAGGGCCGGAAGAAAACGGATTGCCGAACCTAATTCAGGCCCATCGCCCAAAAAAGTTGAAATTTCCAATTCATTCGATGTCCTTCATAACATCGGTGATGAGGAAATATTCATATTTAATTCTGATAAGAGTACTAAGAAACCTTCTTCTTCTTATACTCTTAAAAATGAAAAGGTTCCACCAATTACGGTCACGATTTCTGACTTCTTCTGAACTGCTCGTATTTTGGCGGAATCTTTTAAAGATTTTCAAAAAATTTTAAATTATTTGAATAATAAAAAACACCAATTTTTTACGTACGATACTAGAAGTGATCGTCCTTTTAAAGTTGTACTTCGTGGTCTCACCGGCGATCAGACACCGGATGAGATCACAACTGAATTAAATTCTTTGTTAGGGTTTTCTCCAATTCAAGTAATTCAAATGAGGAAAAGAACCAACACGAATAATATCAGTAGTGTTGGTTTTGCTCCTGAGCTTTATTTGATCCATTTTAAAAAGGATCAAGTTAATAATTTGCAAATTCTTGAAAAGGCTCGTCTTATGTTTCATTGTCGAGTCAAATTCGAACCTTTTCGAAAATCTTCAACCAATTTCCTTCAAAATATTACGCAATGTCGTCGTTGTCAAGCTTTTTGTCACGGCACTAAAAATTGTAGAATGAATGCCAGATGCATGCTTTGCGGCTCATTCGATCATGAACAATCTAAATGCCTTTATGGTGGCGATAAACCAAAAACAGAATTTTTCAAGTGTGCAAATTGCGCAGGTAATCATTCCTCGAATTCGCTAGACTGTCCCATCAGGGCAAAAATTATTGCTTCTAGGAAAAATCCCAAAGTTTCCAGAAAAGTTTCTTCTCCTCCTTCCTCTTTTTCGTCTACACACGTCAGACCGGCAAACAACCTGCCTGTTCGCATTCAGCCTCGGTCTACATTGGAATCACGGCTGGGTAATACCCGAAGTGATTTTAATGTTACCTGTGCTGAATCTGCGCCACAGACTCGTTGTTAATCGTTCTCAGAGGTGGTTGCAAATGGGTTGCCCTCTCCAGGCATAACTAATAAAAATGGGAAAAAACCAAGTCTCAACGTTCATGCGAAGGCTTGGGAAAATCCCCGAAATTCAAATACTTTTTCTTCTCCTTCCTCTTCTGATTCTAACAATTTTGTTGATTTGGGTGAGATTACTGAGGAAAAATTAAAATTTTTGCATCAAAATTTAATGGAAATGATGCAACTTATGTTGAAAGCAAATTCAATGTTTGAAGCTTTCCAAACTTCTTTTAATTATGCTAACAAAATTATTATGACTTTACGATTCCCTCATGGATCCAAATAGATGTTTAAATATTATGAATTGGAACGCTAGATCTTTGCTGGCTAACCAAGACGAGTTCTTTTTATTTTTGAAAACTCAAAACATACATATTGCTGCCATCACTGAAACTTTTTTAAAGCCAGACATTAACTTGAAAAGCAATGCTTTCTTTAAAATTTTGCGAAATGATCGACTTGATCGACAAGGTGGGGGTGTAGCTATTATCATCAATAGTCGTCTCAAATTTAGACTTCTTCCATCTTTCAATACAAAAGTCTTAGAAACAATTGGAATTGAATTAGAAACTTCTATGGGGAAAATTATAATTATTGCCGCATATTTGCCTTATCAATGCAGCGGTAAACAGAAAAATTTTTTGAAGGGAGATTTACAAAAACTCACCAGAAATAAATCTAAATTTTTTGTTATTGGTGACTTTAATGCAAAACACCGATCTTGGAATAATATTTCATCAAATTCAAATGGGAATATTTTATTTAATGACTGCTCTGCAGGTTATTATACTGTTGAATATCCTAATGGGCATACTTGTTTCTCTTCGATTAGAAATCCTTCCACAATTGATTTGGTTCTAACGGATTTAGGCGAGCATTGTAGTCAATTAGTTACTCATGCGGACCTCGATTCAGACCACCTTCCAGTAACATTTTCTTTATCCCAAAGTCCCATTGAAAACCCTTTAAAATCAACTTTTAATTTTCAAAAGGCTAACTGGGAGCGATATATGAATTTTATTGAACGTAATTTAGATGTAAACGTTCCATTGAATTCAATAGAAGATATTGATTTGGCTGTAGGAAATTTGACAACTTCAATAGTCAATGCTAAAGCCGCTTCAATACCCAAAGTTAAACATAAATTTAATCAACCTTTAATTGATGATGATCTTCAGTTTTTGATACGACTGAAAAACATTCGTCGACGCCAATATCAACGTACTAGGGATCCTTATTTGAAATTAATTTATTGCGACCTTCAAAAAGAGATCAAACGTCGTTTAAATTTCATTCGTAATGAAAATTTTGCCAAAGCAGTAGAGGACATAAAACCCTACTCAAAGCCATTTTGGAAATTAAATAAAATTCTAAAAAAGCCCCAGAAGCCAATTCCTACTTTGAAAGATGGGGATAAACTTCTTTTAACGAATGCAGAAAAAGCCTCTGCAGTAAATATTAGAGGATAGCCTAGTGTGTAATTTGGATTTTTGAAGATGTGTATGATATTTGCATGAATGAGGAAATAAATACAACATTGTTTGTTCTATTTTATTTATTCACGTAAAATTCAATGAACAAAATGGGTCAAAGATAGACCCATCTTCTTTTCAAAACCAGTGACCATGAGGAGCGGCATGAGATTGTGGTGATGTTCGAATCGGCAATCGGTCGGCAAGTTGCACATACGAAAATACTTGCTGCAAACCATTCGCAGCTCTATTTGGTTTCCATCGAAAAGCCGGACAGGTTCGAAAAGGTGTTGATGATAACTATCCTCCTCGAACTTCTCCATGTTTGAAGGTGCTGCTGGGCGTTTATGTTCCGCGGGCTTACCTGCATTCGCACTTTGCGCGGGCTACCGATTTTATCCACTGCCTGTTTCCGCGATGATTGATAAAATGTCTGAAAATTTAAGAACAAAATGATAAAAACACCGAAAAACTTTTTGTATATTCGTTCTTACCTACGGCGGCTTTGCTTTTTATGCTGGATTGTGGAGAATTCGAATGTAAACAAAACGCAATGTTTGACAGAAATATTTGACATGTCGCTTAAAAGTCTCAAACAGATTCTGTGCAGTAACTTGAATGTTCATTGACGGTTCGTTAGAAAGTACTTATCGAACCTGAGGATCCTTCTCGAAAGAAGTCGCATTAAAAGTGCTTTGAAGTTCCGTTATCGCTTTTTTCGCCCTTTAGAAGGCGATAGAAGTTTCTGAGTAACTTTTACGCGATATGGGTACCTGAAAGTCCCGTAAAACCTAAGTTCAGCCAAATGCGAACTTCGGAGTTTCATGTTTAAGTAAGTATGCGACTTTTGGTTGCTTGGGTGGCCATTGAACATACGTAATGTTGTTGTTATGTTTACCCTACACAGTAACGAGCCTCTATAATCAAAAGAGACGAAATGTCACGATTGGAATTTTCGATTTTCTGTCAGTGTCATATTCCAATCGAGCAAAAGACTTGTCAAACTGGAAAATTTGGAATTGCGAAAGCGGCGGTAGCGAAAGTATTATCATTCATATCTGTAAACAAAGGGTAATCAAAACACATGTTTTTGAATGCTCTTTTTCAATTAGAAGCTAGATTCTCAAGGTCTTATTTGTTGGTACTGAATTGGTTAAGTTATAATTTTTTAATGATAAATATGTTGGATTTTTTTTTAATTTTAAGTTTTCATTCCCAGCACAAGATGTTGCCGGATCAGCGGAGTCGAAAGGGAAAGTTTATCAATGAAAGTTGCGGATTCCAGTATAGAATCCCCCGGAAGATGGCAGAATAAGAGCAATTTCTCCCGTTTTTTTGGTTCAGTCGGGAACCGGAAGAAAAATATAATTTTAAATCCGGGGCAGGTTTTGTTAGAACAATTTTTTGCCAAACACTCCATGATTGACTTTTTTTCTATTGACGACAATAACAAAAAAACAGCTTAGTTAAAACAGCAGACTAGACCAAAAACCACTTCCGAATAAAAATAAACGCAACCAGAATTGAAGTCATGTGAAGTTTGAAGCAAAGCAGTGCTGCGCCCAAATGAAAGCGGGGTTGCTATATGATTTATTCTTGAAAGGATCAGATTGCGTCTCTTTTGTTTTTATTACAGGCTCTTTACTACACAGAAAAAAAAAATCTGAATCCTAAACAGCACTGAAATAGAAAACCTTTATTATTACATGACGTGGAACGCGATTTATTAATGTAAATTTACAAAATAAAAAAAGTTGAATCCTTAACAGCACTGAATTCTAATGACACGAACATAACTTGACACGGAACACGATTATTTGATGTAAATCTACATCACATATGATGTAAATAAAAAGAAGCATCACATATGACGGAATTTTCAATGCGAATTCAATATTACACGTCTCAAATATTTTACATGTCTTTCATATTTTACACGTCTGTTGAAGTTTATAGACGTGTAATATTCAACTTGCACTGAAAATTCCATTATATGTGATGCTTTTTTTTTCGTTACATCATATGTGATGTAATATTACAACATTTTCGGGTCACACAAAATTCTTAACAGCACTGAATTAGAAATTTCTTAAAATTACACGACATGGAATGTTATAGGACATTGAATTTGAATTTAATTAATATTACAATACACTGAACGCAAAGTGTTGCGTCAAGTCGTGCCCAACAGTATTTTATTGAAGAAGGTTTTCCGCGATTAAGTTAATCAATCTTGCTGGTTCCTGGAGATCTTCGAGAGGCAGGAATGGGAAAAGGACCATACAGAAAAATGTAAACAAACTGTTAGGTCAAGTCGTGCACCAAAGTATTTTGTCTAAGCATTTTAGTCGCGCGTGAGTAAGCTTTTCGGTTTTGATGGTTCCCGGAGAGCAGCAGGGATGCGGTTCTGGAAGCTGCTGCACGATACCCAAATTTGGATCCGGTACTTAGGGGAAGAAAATAATTGTGTGAATGTGGCTCCTAATTAAATAAAATTGTGAGATGAAAAAATTTTGCCGCTTGATAAAATAAACTAAGTTATAATAAAAAGATTTTATTTTCATTAACAGCTGAGAAAATTCCATTATTTAATCATAATAACAATAAATTAAATAAAACAAATTCCAATTGGAATGTTTTTCTTTTAAGATTCAGTGGTTTTATAATTTACATCTTTTTTATTTTACACGTTGCAAAATTTTACATCATTTTTCATTTTACATGTTGCAGAATTTTACTGGCGTGTAATTTCCAACAAGCACTGAAAATTCCGTCATATATGATGCTTCTTTTTATTTACATCACATGTGATGTGATTTTACAGATTTTTTTCGTTGTGTGTACCACGATATGCCGAGAAAATGTAAACATGAGAAATCAGCTGTTCGTCTGACAAGTGGGGAAATGCCTTATTACATTGTGCTTAACCTCAATCGACAGAGCCGTGTAAACGCAGGGTCAAAAATACCCAGCAAACCATTAAGCACTGTTTTAAGGTTCAAAAGAGACACATAACAGCATTTCAGTGTCAAAAAGCTGTAAATAATATTAACAAATGCCAATAGGCCATGTGACACTCGAATTTCAAGCTAAGTGGGTAAATTTAAGTGTCAATAACGAGCTTGTGGTTGTCATTTTCACTAAAATGTAAACAAAAACTTAAAACTGCATAAAAAAAATGACAATTTTCAATCCAGCTGTATATTTAATCAGAAAGAAGCAAATTGTACTTTCAAAAATCGTGTTCGGAACCGAGAACGAAGATGCTCCAAGCTGCTCGATACTTGACTACCCGGAGGACGACCGGTGGCTTGCCCCAGAAGTTGAGGAACATCCGGATGGTCCTCGTTTGTATTCTCAACTCTGCAAAGAAATGGAATAGGTGCAGTTTTGATCCGTCCGAGGAAAACCTGACCCGTGTGTTGGACACTGTCTCCGAAGAGTACCGATCGATTGCTCCCGTGGAAATCGTTTTCGGAATTGAGAGTAAGGACAATAAAGATCGTATCGTATACGGTTTTGAGAATTTCGAGCAGCTCTATCTTCGAATAGCCGGTGGACAACCTGTGACTTGCCCTAGAAGCTGTGTAACATCCGGGTGGCCCTTTTTTGCATGTTGTCAACTCTGGAAGAAACGAAATATGTGTTGGATTCGCTCGAAGAAAACCTGCTCCGTTTGTTGGACATTGTGTCCGAAGAGCTTCGGTCGACTGATCCTGAAGAAGCAGAGAAAATTTCCAAGCAATTGTGTATTCAAAAAGTGAATCTTTTCATATGATTAGGGCTGTCCCAACGGTAGATGCAAAACACGGTTTTCGACCACGCTAAAACATTTCGGCTGGCACCGGTGGCGTATATTGCTGTTTTAGCACAGTTATCGATTTCGAAATTCCCAACAGTTATACGCCTTTGTTCCAAATTCATGCAAATTTGGAACAGGATTTCAAAATATACGACAGACCGATTTAGTTCACGGTGAGAAAATTTTAGCCAACAATGATTTCTTTCACACATGTTTGGGTAACATTGAGTGTGATAATAGTTTCGTTTTGAGATATTATTTGAATGTTTTTTTTTCGCTTCAACCACCCTATACGTAACATAAATTGAGAATAGATGTTAATAAAAACCATATCAAGTATAAATAATAGATGTCACATTATTCTCGATTTAATATAATTAAGGTACACCGGGGTAAGTGTGGACGGGTTTTTGTATAGTTCAACTTTAAAAAATCATAAAAAAATCAGCAGTGGAGCAATTTTGATAAATTGACGTTCAATGTGATGCAGAACATGTTTTTTACAAAAGCTGAAGATATGAGCTCGATAGAAGCAAAGCGAAAAAAGTTATCACGCAAATCGTTATGGACGGCTGGTGTCTTCACTTACCCCGCTTTATGGGGTAAGTGTGGACGGTAGATTTTCCCTTTGATTTCTCAGGAAATTTTCAAAAAAATTGTGTTTTCTTGGTTGAATACGTTACTTTATTGCTCGAACCGTCCAAAATTTTGAAAAAAGTTCATGATACTATAATTATAGTGTGTAATTTATGTTAAAACACACGAGATCCGATTTCATCAAAAACACAGAACAAATAAGTACTTTACTCAAATTTTCATGATCCGAATGCTTAATATAGCTAAATAATACAACTCATAAAGGATGAAGGACAGAAAATTGAAAAAATGTGTAAACATCAGGTCTTTTTAAAGCCGTCCACACTTACCCCAGGTAGGGGTTGGAGACAAAATTTTAGTTTTTTGTAAACAAACTCTTTTTTCTTAATTTTTAACCGCCGTTTCTTTTCCTAACTGGTTGTTTGAAATGTAAGGATTGTTTCAATGTAGAGTTTTTCATCGAGAGCCAGCTAATTTAGGAGAAATTTGCAATTGAAAAAGATGCACATCAACTCGACATCGTAGTTGAAAATAGAAAATTCCGAAGAAGTCGCTGTAAACAACCGTTATTGTCTGAATCGTATCTTTTTCACAGTTATTGGATAGATTACAAGTAAATTGAACCTTCTGCATCAAAAGTTTGAAAAAATTGTGCACAGTATTGTTTTTATAGCCATCGTCCACACTTACCCCGCGTCCACACTTACCCCGGTGTACCTTAAATAAAAAGCTTTTCATTTGGGCTCGACGAATTAGTGAATCCAGTCAGCTTTCTAAAATTTGAAAAAAAATAAACGAAAAGAAAATTTTAATACTTTTTCGGTGAGGTAAAATAAATGTTTATTGTTTGTTCTATAATTTTTGTTTTATTTGAGATCTTGAGAGATTTTAAGTTTCGTATGGACTGCTCGGAGTTTTCGTCAATATCTGCATATTTTTCTGTATCCATACATAAATTTACAAATAGTGAAACAAGTTTTTGCCAAACAAAAATGTCGACAAATCAAAGGAAATTTCCTTTGACTTTGGGATGAACATTTCTCGTTTCCTTTATCAATGTCAGCAATAACTTGAAAAAAAAAATTGCTTTTTCATTTCATTTCAACAAAACCTTATTCTATTGATTCAAAGCAATTTGATTGAATTAATTGAAGAATTGTTTCAATTGACCTTTTTCCTCGTTGTGTAGTCATTTTTGCTTTTAAATTAATGAAATCCTGGTAGAATAGTTGAAATCATTGTTCTGTCCAAAAAGAATATTCGTAGAATTAATTTTAAGACAATTAACCGTGAAACTCAAAACTTATGCAATTTTTCTAATAAAATGGGTTTTTTCTTCTCAATTATTGAGTGTCTGCAATGAAAGTGTTTCCGTTTTAAATTTGCTCCTACACCGGTGGGGAGTGGGTGTTTTAGCCGATTCTAAAATTTCAAATTTTGCTAAAACTGGTATACTTTAAACCAATATTTACGCCTGAACCGTTGCAGGTGCTCTTACAGTAAGAGTGTGAGTTAAATGTTCTGTGTAAACCGGGGAATAAATCCCAACGGTAGATGCAAAACACGGTTTTCGACCACGCTAAAACATTTCGGCTGGCACCGGTGGCGTAAATTGCTGTTTTAGCACAGTTAGAGCAAGTTCACTGGTTGAGATGGAGATGGAAATTTCGAAGGTTTACAACACATCACAACACATTTGCCGTACACCGGTGCACCGTTGTAAAATCTGATATTCGAACAGTTTCGGGCTGCAAAATTTGTATCGTATAACACTTTTTGGCTGAGGGTGATATAAAAACACGATGTTTTGCAACACCGAACCGAGTGATAGAGTCGGCGTTGCAATACAGTATTCGTGCATGAAACGCTTCGGTGCTGCCATCTATCTTATGCTCAAAACCTCAGTTGAGGGGAAAATATAGGAAATTGAGCAATTTCAGGATTTTAACATAAAGTGATATTTTCTTTTTTTCTTAAATATTTTATCACTTGAATTGATACGAATTGCAATGAAGTTAATAAACTCTTTAAAACTTACAGCCAATTTTTTTCATGCCCTTGCCAATCAAATACATTTTGAGGCGCAGAGATGCCAGATAGCTGGGTGAAAAATAAATTCTGTTTGTTTTGCTTGAGCGATTTTCGGGAGTAGGAAATTGTTTCGCTTTTTTATTTGAAAAAGATTTTCCGTCGGAATGTCCGGTAACAAGTTCGGAACGCCGTCTTTAATGGATCCATCATCTTTAGAAAACGGAACCCTCGCTGTTAATTCGACAAGTGTCAATTAGATCAAACGTAGGCGTTGTATCGGAAGTAAATTTGGCTTGTGTCTGAAATACCTATACTTTTCATTTGTCACATACTTAATTATCACTTTGAAAATGAATGTTTTAGGAAGAGTTCAAAAACTTTATCAACTCGTGTAATCAAATGCACTCCAATAAAAAACTCCTAATTCTGCAGAATACAGTTTAATATTGGAATGCATTATAACTTAAGAAATACTTATTTATGCATATATGTAAATTGTAAAATTTTCATATTGACACTACTGTTTCAAGTTGATGATAAAGTAAAATGAATTTGATTTCAATTTTCAAACGGTGAATTCAAAATTCAAAAAGTCAGTAGAATTACTGAAAAGCAAATTCTCTTGGCATCGCTGGTTGCTTTCTATCCCTGTCAGGACCCTGTCAGGAAGGTTTTCTCAATCGGGCCGATTTCAAAACAGAGATGCCAGCACTCGAATTCTAGCGGGTAGAATTCGATCCGTTTTCGGTTCGATTTTCATCCGCCTGCTCGATTGCTCGAAAACAGACGATATTTTTTTGCAGTGCTGCGATGAACAAAACGAAACACGGGCAGTTTTCAATCGCAGCAATCCGGGTGCGTGTTTGTTTGCTGTACGAAAACGAATCAACGAGAAAACTGTCATTTCCGTCTGGTTTCTTCGGAATGCGAAACTGAAAATAAATAGCAAATTAGAGTTTTCTTTATCGATTTTTGTAATATTATTGTCTGCTAAGAGCGGAAAGTCTATCAGCTGGTATCAACGGGTCACTTCATGGAGTTTATAGTTCGTAAGCCGGAATAAATTATTCAAATTGGTAAGTCGAAGCCGCCATTTGCGTTTTTAAATTAAAATCGACTTTGAATATTTAAATATTGACATTGCTCCCGTTCGCATTTCGCGTTAAAATAGGATTTGTTATCATTCGTCGGAACGGCTCAACAAGCAGCCAACGTACCACCGATAACCAGTAGCAAAGTCCCTCCGTTATCAAACAGCAGCCTCAGACATCGAAACAGCAAAACCAGCCGGAAGTTCCGAGTAGCCTAGCATTGGGCCAACGAATATCCAAAAATGTCTCCAAATATCCCAAAAAAGGCCCAAATATCCCAAAAAAAGGCGGAAGAACTGGAGATGCAGATGGACCAAACAATACATCTAATCCGAATCAAATTCCGTTGCACCTTTATGCATTATCTCCCGCGTAATTTTGCCCGAATCGGCTGAAGAAAAATTTGAGACATCGGAATCCAAGCAGTTCAGATGTTGTCAGTCTGGGTTTATTTTTTGTTTAGGAAGATACAAAAGATTTTTAACTTTAATGTAATTCTTCTTGCTTCTTGGAGGTCAGTTAGCAAAAACCCAAGGGGTTTCCTGTTTTTCTAAAAGTGGAATTAGTTGTATCGCAAATTGCTGACAGTATTGAATAGCTCAGACGGAAGCTTTTGGTGCTTTGTCCATCTGCTGGAAGGAAAAGTGCTTCTGAGCTTGTGACCTCTAAGATGCCTGAAACACTTAAATTACATGAGGCGTTGGAGAAAGTAAATCACTACGCTTATGGCCATTTTGCACGAAAGGCAAAATGTTATTGTAATCTTCATCTTGTGAAAGCAGTCTTGAACCCGATCCTCGGAAGGTAGGTATAAGAAATTCGAAGCGAATTTGATGTAGAAAAACGTTTAAGTCTCAGAAAAATCACCTGTTAAATTCTCTTATTTTTATTCTAGACAACGGAAATGCTCTCTCGCTTGGAAGCATGGAATTGTTCCAAGCGGCAGGAAATCAGTATCGCAACAAAATTAGATTGCCAAGCCGAAAGATTAATAACTACAATTGTCTGAAGCAGGTGGCCGTTTTTCTCAAGTTTAACGGTTCGACGGTGGTTCTGTTTGCCTGCAACACAACCTTGTGCATGAATTCGGTTTATGTGAGCGCATTGTTTCGACACGGTGAGGCCAACAATCGGCTGGAGAACTACGAGCTCGCCGTCGACGATTTGCGCCGGGTCCAGGCAAAGGCCTCATCCAATTGGGATGTTACCGGGTTCCACAGCCGGTTGTTTGATTCAATTTTGGGAAAGTTAAGACTAAACTCTTACCGATGACTTGTCGCTCGGAGAGAGCAGTACTTCTATTTCACAGTGTCTCAGTTGGATATGATAATTATCGATTCCGTACATATACACCTTTCGGAACGTGACAAACGGGATAACATTTGGCGATTTGCCAAAAAAAATCATAATCGGCAATCAACAATGAAATTCGAAAGTTGATTTGATGGGCAAACTGTTCAACAGTTTCGAACTGGAAATCATCAGCTTTATTTTGAGCTATGGCATATTGACCAGACGGTAATTTTTCTCAAATATTTAACCAGTGTGTTCAAAATTATGTTTATTTCAGTAATTCTTCTCATGTTTTGGTTCGTTGTTCATGATGTTGGCTCAGGATGCACATAACCCTCAGAACCAGTCCACTTGAAAGGTGCCTACTGCGAAGTGCAAAATCTTCGCTATTTGGTTATAAGGTAAGTTTTGCTAATTAACTTAGTAGTAGTTATTATATCACTATCCTTCACCTGTCCAATATGTCAGTGTAGTACACTGCCGTTCTAAGCAAGATTGTCCCATGTGGAAAAACGTGCAAACGAGAAAAACGCGATTGAAATATCAGCTAATTTCCAATTTTTCTCTCAAACTAAAAATTCACCGACAGTTTTTTCGTAGTGAACAGTTCAAGTTAATCATTTTACAATGTTTTCTGTCAAAAAAATTACATTTCCTACAAAAAAAACAGCAAATTAGAGCCAAAAATGCTCCGTGTGACACTTTTGCGTAGAATCAGAACGCATGCCGATGCTAGTTCTACGAAAAACCGTCAAACGGCTACAATTTTTCTATCATTTTAAAAGCTTGCGTAGTTTATTTTTTTGCCAAAAACTCATGCTAAACCGTAATTTGAGAAATACGTTCCTCTTTGTTTATAAAAATGTATAGTTGAGTACGGATCTTGTAAGTAGTGCCTACCGAAAAGTGTTTAGTGAAAATTTCTCTGAATAAAACACTCAAGGCTTCTCGCTCCTCCTCTGCCCTCTATTTAAGTGTTCTTTTCAGTGAATAACATTAAATTCAACAGTTTGAACTCATCTTAAGACAATTTTTTGATAAAATTTGCATGTTTCATAGAATTTTCTCTAGTGTGACATTCTTGCGTAGAACTATCAACATAGAGACAACCACCTTGATGAAAATTTCGTATAAGTTCAGAACAAAGTATACTTATTCGTGTTTTTATTCGAAAGTTAACACTAAAAGAGACCGTTTCCAGCAAAAAAGTGAAAATGACCCAAAAGTCACATGGGACATTCTTGCGTAGAACGGCAGTACAATAGTTTATAAATTTTTAAAAAAAGTACATTCTCTGTTTGTTAAAGATACTATTATTGAGTTCATTATTTCGACGTTATTAATTAAAAATGTTTAAATTTATAGGTATAATACATCACAAAATTGAGAATTCGCATTATTACAAATTTGATTCTTTCATAATTTTTCAAAATTAAATTTTCGGTTATTTTTTTGATTCTTATTATAATTTTATTATCTTTTTTTTGTAAATATATTTTAAATTAGTTTATAATATTATATTATTCCAGTTTGCTGAGGTTAAGAGGAGTCCATCGGTCTGCCGGACTTGGAGTACGACGAAACCTACGTTTACTCCCTCCACAGAAACTGGTGATCCTGTTTAGGAAAATATATTTAATTGGATCCAACTACTAGGTGACTGTGTAATTGGAATTTTCTAAAAAGTAAGTATCAAATTTTTTTAACACTTAGATAGCTAGAATTTGATAATGAATCTTTATTTTTATCTTATTTCTTCTTTTTTTTATAATAATCAATTCATGAAGCATTTTTTTATTTGTGGTTTAATGCTTTTCATAATATTTTTCAGGTTTGAAATTGTTTCTTGGCCTACTGCCTAGCGCTAAATGGAACAACAAAAACGTTGATGGCTGAAATGATCAGTGCTCAGTGATCAAAATGTATCATTTGTCAATCGTAAAGTCAGGCCGACATTAAAAGTATTTAAAGGATGTCCGACCATTCCCAACCCAAGCACAGACAACACATCAGCTTTGACAATCGGGTAGTATAGTCACACACCACGACGATACGGTCACCCGATTGAAAAACGTCCAACTGAGGCATCCATCGGGGAACGAAATCTAACGGAAAATATAATTTTCTTCGAGATCGACGGCCGCAAGAACAAAAGCTTCGCTCAAAATCTCTTCATGCTGGCAAAGCTGTTTCTGGACCACAACACGCTCGCTGTACTACGATACTGATCCGTTTCTGTTTTACGTGATTATCGAGTACGATTCACGAGGGTTCCACATAATAGGTTACTTTTTCGAGGAAGAGGAAAGTACCGAAGACAACAACGATGACGTTTATCCAACGGAAGGGTTACGGAAAACTACTCCTCGAATTTAGTAAGTTTTGTGCCACGATCTTTTTTGCTTATTGAAAATTTTGACTTTTTTGTTTGTTTATTTGTTTGTTTATTTTAAATTACAGATTACGAGCTGAAAAAAATTGAAGAAAAAACGGGTTATCTGTAGACGACCCTGTCGGATCTGGGTTTGTTATCGTATCGGAACTATTGGAATGAAACGATACCGGAAACATTGCCCATTGCAAAATCCACCGAGGACAACCGCAAAATACGATCAAGTAACTTATGTTTGGCTTAAAATTCAGTTTTAAAGTACAACAACGAGAACGTTTACGACTGACTTGATCAGGTGCCTAAAGAAACTCCGTCGCAGGATAAGAGATCATTAGTAACGTGAGGATGGAATTCATAGAATTCGTACATAAAAAGCTAGGTTTTGTTGAACGAAAGAAAAACAAAACAACATTGTATCATTGAATGAAAAATTAAAAATTTTCAATAAATGTTCACATTTAAATGGTTTTCTTTTTTTTTTTAACTCATTCGAAACCTTAAAAAAAACAACAACAAAACTTTTGGCAATCGGCCCAGAAATGGTCCGAAAATTCGTTCGGTTTCGGTCCGAAATCGGCCCTTTTAATCGTATGGACGCTATGACAATCGACCCAGAAACGGTCCGAAAAATCGTTCGGTATCGGTCCGAAATCGGTCCTTTTTTTCGGATGGACACTAAGGCAATCGACCCAGAAACTGTTCGGATTCGGTTCAAAATCGGTCCTTTATTTCAGAGAGACGATGGCAATCGGCCCAGAAACGGTTCGAAAACCATTCGGATTCGGTGGGAAAACGGTCCGCTTGTTTTGACATTTGATCTGCTCGAACTGGTTGAAAAAACTTATCGTCGTCCGAAAAAGTGTTTCATTTTCGCGCGATTTTCTACTAAACTCGGCCCGATTTCTTATACGATTTCGGACCGATCGATGTTACAAATTCGCCACTATCGCTTTTGTCAGAATAATCACGCGATTGACGATCTTAAAGAAATCGACAAGTTTGCAATCGATGGCTATGTCAGCTTCAACTCAAGTGTGCTCAACCATAAGCTCATAATAATAAAATGGCACGTAGCAAATTTCATGTTATGATGCTCAAGGCATCTTTTAATTCAAAGTAGCATCAGAGCAAAAACTTCATTATCCTAACATAAACTGTATTGACTTAATATATAGATTCTACTTATGACTAAGCACCTGTTTGTTCCTTGGTACCGCTGCCCACAAATCAGCTCTCTCCGCTTGAAGACGACGGGGCCCCGGTCTCGAACACTGGTTCAAACGGCTACAAGCAGTCCGCCCACTTGTGTGAATCAATGTAGGATGCGTGCAAATCCTTTGCTCACGTTCACACTAGCACGGCTTTCTTCCACTCAACTCTAACACGGCTACTTCACAACTTTCGCTCTTGTTCTTCTTCATTCATACGTGCTCGACTTCGGTACATGCGATCCCATGCGTTCATGCGTAAGTCTGAGCAAAACGTTTCATGATGATTGATGATGACAATATCGTGTCTCTCCGATCATGCTCCGTTCACAATCCTTCAGTAATGCACGCACGTGCTTAGTTGCTCTCTGGAGATATGCCTTCTATGTAAACACTGGCGTCGCTGGCGCAAGAGAAGGTAGGAGGTTACCACAGTTGATTATGCCCACGCAATCTAGGTGATGACGTTGCCGCCCTTCAGGCGTTTCCTACGGGAGTCAGAGCCGATTCAGAAAAAAGGCCCTCTGTCGAGGACCTTTTTCGAACAATTCGAATCCACCAGTTTCCTTGTCTGATGACGCTTCTCCAGATCACGACGTTCACCTAGTTGGCGAGGATGAGGGACCTTCTATGGATGCTTCGTGAGAGTGTAGTTTTCCCAGGTGAGCGACGTTGGTTTACCCTGTGAGGTGGTCGCTTCTAGCTAGATTTTTCTCTCTAACGAGCTCGATGCGATGTTTTTTAGCTATCGCCACCAGGCGATCGGCCTCGGTGTTGCCGCCTGTCTTGATGAATTTTTATGTTCGAATGAATTGCCGTCCTAGCCGTTACGTGATCTTGGATGTGTAGTCTCTTCCGGATGCTGTTGTTGGTGTACTCTACTGGGATTCCAGAATCCGCTTTCTTTTAGCGGAGGTTCCCGCTCTGTCGGCTTTATAAACTTCGTGGTTGGAGTCGCTCGATGTGTGGTTTCTCTCTACATCAGCCAAAGAGCCATCGGAAAAAGATTGTCTCGCTTTGTCCCTAAAACACCAGTCGTGCGATTGTTGGGATCTCTTTGACCGGAATTTGGTTCACCAAACAATCTAGCACAGGTTTTATCACAGCAAATTAGCGACACTTGATCGGCATGAGTCGAACTTTTTGGCGGAAAAAATCTTGATAGATGTAATGACAGTTAGTGTGGCGCGTGAGTGTTGGTTGATCTTGTCGGTCCAGTGGTATTCCAATTTTTTGATTATACAGTAATGTTTCTTCATCTCGAACATGTTGTTATATTTGACTGAAAACCAACGTACTGTAACAACTCCGATTTTATCCCGAAAGAAATTTTCGGGAATATCAACAAATTCCCGAAAATTTCGCTAATGTTGGTTTATCCTCTTCTGTGCTTCGCTTATTGGCTATTACTGATTTGACAAATTATTCCATATTTGGACTTCAAATACAGTTTTCTAAGAATTCGAATGCAGTTTCGCTTATGTTATAGAACTTAACTATATTGACTGATTCAACAAAACTTCCAATCGTGGACCTCGAATACAGTTTGCAAGACGATGCAATACAAGACTTACTAAATGGTCATAAGATTTGCTTGCTCTCACAATGATAGTGACATAAAAGCAAGATTAGATTTGGTTTCCATGCTGCGCAGTATGGTTTAAACTAATTTTGGCTACTGGCTTTTAGTCTTATAATTAATTGAATTTTTGCAGGTTTTAGAGATTGGATTTTAGGCTACTTTGCTATCCATGACAGGATTTGTTTCATGTAATCTGTATGAAAATGCTGTGCTTCTTGGAGTGCTTATTTTAGGTTGAGCAGGTTATTTTAATTGAGTTAGATCAGTTTTGTGCGTGGTGCAAAATTTAATTTTGAGTGGAACTGTAGTTGAAACTTTGTTCTAGTCTGGTTAATTGAGTGAGTTGTTTTGGCTACTACCATAATTGGCCAGGTCGGGACCTGTTACCGGGTTGCTAGTTAAATTATGGAGCATATTTTCGTGGCGTTGAGCTTTTTGGTTAACGTTTTACTGTGTACATAGCTGGTATATTTCAGTCCTCCTTGATGTCTTTGGCGTGATAAACTCCGGCTTTCCCGCTTTTTATGTCTTCTAATAAGTAGTTGTTGGAACCTTGTTTTTGTCGCACTATGCAGGGAATAAATTTGGGTCCAAGTTTCTTCGTGCGATGATCTATTGCTGAAGATTGCTCGAATGATCGTCTCCACACTACGTCTCCTTCGGCGAATTCTCGGTTGCGTGCCCGTAAGTCGTAACGTTGTTTGCTGGTTTCGTGGGCTTTCTTGATGCGAGTCAGAACGAACTCCTGGATGTTTTTGATGACCTCAAACCGTAATCCTTGGGCTTTTACTGGATCATCTACCGTGTTGAGATTTGCCATGGGATAAGCTTCTGTAAAAAGGATATGGTCTCTTCCGAAATTGCAATAGTGTGGACTGCAGCCTAATGTATCATGCTTGGTCGTGTTTATTGCACACACTATTTGTTGTAGGTGCTGGTCCCAGTCACGTTGGTCCACGTCTAATAGAGATCTAATACAGGTGACTAGGGTGCGATTCGTCCTTTCCGCAGCATTACACATGGGAGTATAAAAAGCTGTCTTCATGTGTGTCACTCTGTATCTTCTCAGGAACGATTGGAAAACCTGCGACAAGAATTGGGATCCAGAGTCGGAAACGATGATTCTTGGGGTCGAGAAGCGTAAGAACACGTAGTTTTCCAAAAAATTAACCATTTGCTGCGCGTTTGCAGATCGAAAGGGTTCCACGATTACAAACTTTGTGATCCAATCGACCACGACGAGCAGTACGCTGAAACCTTTTCGAGATCTGGTCATGGGTCCAACCCAGTCTACCGAGATCAGCTCCCAGGGTAGTTTTGCAGGTTTGGGGTTGCCTAACGTAGGTGTTAGAGTGCAATTCGGTGCTTTGGAGGCTTTACAAATTTCACAACTTCTGATGTATTTTTTTATGTCTACTGACATGTTCGGCCAGTAATGGTCTCGTTGTATCTTTTGAAAGGTCCTTTCGTATCCCAAGTGTGCTGCCGTGGGTATGTCATGAAATCTTCGCATTATCTCCGGTCTCTCCGGTCCAGGAACGACTTTTTTCCAGCGATGTGCTCGTCCTCCAACCTCATTAACGATCGAACAATGTTTATACAGAAATCCTGCCACGATACGGAAGTCTGGGAAGCTATCCTTGTCAATGCTGATTTTCTTCCACAATTCATTGTACCATGAATCCGTCGTAGAAGGCGCAATCACCGCTGAAATATTGTTTATCATTTCAATTCGGCTCAAACAGTCCGGAACTATGTTTGCGCTTCCTTTTCTGTACTTTATATCGAAGGAGTACGCGTTCAGCCTCAGGATCCATCGAGCCAGTAGTGGAGTGGGATTTTTCATGGTTTTTAGGTACAAAAGACTGGAGTGATCGCAGAAGACTGTGAAGTGAGTACCTTCAAGATATCCTCTGAACTTTTCTATAGATCTTATGACGGCCAGGCATTCCCGTTGGGTTACGGAATACTTCCTCTCTGCGGGGGACAATTTCTGCGAGAAGTAGCACACGACTTGTTCTCCTTTGCTAGATTCTTGTGTAAGTACTGCACCAATGGCCATGTCACTAGCATCACAAGCAACTGAAAAGGGTTTTGAGTAATCTGGCGTGGTTAGCACAGGTGCTGAGATAAGCTGATTCTTCAGAGTTTGGAATGCTTTCTCACAATCTTCAGACCATTTAAACTTCGATTTCGCCCGCGTAAGCTCGGTTAGAGGAACTGCTGTCTCCGAAAAGTTTCGTATGAAGCGTCGATACCATCCACACAAACCGATAAACCTTTGCACTTCTTTTTTGGTCGAGGGTGTTGGGAATTTGCTGATCGCATCAACTTTGGAGTCATCCACGTGCCAGCCTTTCTCATCAAGAACGTACCCAAGATAATTTAGAGATTTTCTACAGAATATCGATTTCTCCGAGTTGATGGTTAATCCGGCTTTGCCTAATCTGTATGCTATCTCCTTCAAATGGACCAGATGCTCTTCGAAAGTTTCTGTGGCGAGAATAAGGTCGTCAAGATAAACGAAGACTCGTGGTTCTAAGTCGATGAAAATGTGGTTCATGACGCGGGAAAGTGCTTGACTTGCTGTGGATAATCCAAATGGTACAACTTTGAATTGATAGTGGCCACGCTGTGGGATGGTAAAAGCTGTTTTTGGTCTGGATGATGGCTCGAGAGGTATTTGCCAAAAGGCAGATTCTAGATCTATAGACGAGAGAAATTTCGAACCACTCAGGTTATTCATTATGGATGCAATGTGTGGGATTGGATAAGCTTCCTGGACGATTATTGAGTTTAATTTTCTGGCGTCAAGACAAAGCCTCATGGAACCATCTTTCTTCTTGACGGCGACTGTTGCGTTATTCCAGGGGCAACACATTGCTTCCTCTATTACGTTCAATTTCAGCATACGATCAACCTCCTTGTTTAGGTCATCCAACACGAACTTCGCCATGGGATAGTATTTCTGTTTGAAGGGTGCGGCACTTCCGGTGTCAATTGTATGCTGATATATGTTTGTCAGACCTAGGCTTCCGGTGTTTTGCATTGTCGGAAACTTCGAGATTGTTTGTTTAAGATCCTGAATTTCTGTCGGAGTTAGAGAGTCCACGATGTCCTTGTTAACGTTCGATGAAATTGTTACTCCACACACCATTGCCCGAATGCCAAACGCTTGCCAGAAGTCCATGCCTAATATGAAGGATTTGGGCATGGATTCGATGAACAGAACCGGTAGGGTTTGTGTTTTGTTGTTGTAAGCTATTGGTAGATATGCAAAGTAGGATACTTGATGAGGCGAGTTGTCAACCGTTCTTACTTCTCCTTTGACCGGGTATTTTGTCAAACCGAGATCATTTGAGATACTTGTTAGCTCCCCACCAATCAATGAACACGTAGCTCCACTGTCGAGTAATCCTCGAAGAGTTCGACCTAGGACGGTGACTTCTGCATATGGACGGTTGTCCGTGTTGATGGGATTAATTAGAAGTGATGCAATTTCTCGAAAGTGTGGTAATGCAGCGATGTTGGGGATATTGTTTGAGTTGGAAGAGTTCTCCTTCCCCTCTAAAGGCTCTCCCTTTTCCCGTTTCCCGAAAAACTCTGGTGATTTTCTGGTGCTAGCTGCCTCCATCTTGCTTGACAACTCTGACAGTTCCTTGTTGTGCAACCCTTTCGGCCACAGGTGAAGCAGAATACGAATGTTCTTGGGTTTTGACACATGAGGTAGGTATGTCCTGGGGTTTCGCACTGCCAGCATGTGAGTGTTGTCTTCGTTTTCTGACCATTTGTATTCGTCGAGTCCTCTGAGTATCTTGGGTTTCTGTTGAAGGGTCCTTGCCTCAAGTGTAGGGCGTTGATGTTCTCAGTTATCGTAAGCATCTCTTCCTCTGCGTTCATTGCCGTTTCTAGTTGCGTTAGTTCTCTTTCCTGATATTCTTCCCGTTCTATCTCCGATTCCTGTTCTCCGACGTTGTTCTCTAACATATTGACTTGTTGTCGACCAATGTTGCGATATGGCAGTTGTTGAGCAGGCGAGTTGATCCCGGTTATCCTGGTATTTTGAGGTTGAAATGGCTTGTTCCACGGAGGACGATACATTGTTGATGGGCGGTTCTTCATGGCATACGATCGAGATACTTCAAAGTCTTTACAGACTTTCACTAGTTGTTGCACCGTTGTAACCTGAGATGCTGCTGCTATTGGCACAAATTCGGTGTTCAGATGGGATTTTATGATGAATAGCTTCTCAGATTCTGGCATCGGAGGCTCAATAATTTCAAAAATTGATAACAAATCCCTGTAGAAAGAGGTGAACGATTCGTTGGTTCCTTGGAATCTTAGGTACAAGTCTTGTTTGAATATCTCCGAATAATATGGTGGCAGGAATTCTTTTTTGATTTCCAATTTGAATGCATCCCATGTGTGGAGATAGCGATACGTCCTGGTGTACCATTCGAATGCACGACCTTTGAGCAGTTGCTTAACTGAGCGCAGCAGTGTGGTGTCATCCATGCCTTCGGTTTCCGCGTACATTTTGATCTGGTTAAGAAATTCGCCTAGCTTCTGGATGTTGTTTTCGCCTCCGTACTCTTCTATTTTCCATCTATGTAGTGGTTGGGAAAATCTGCTTGGGTTACCATTATCTCCCGTTCTGCCTTGTTGGGCAGCATGTGCATTAAGTGGCGATGTTAACCCGTTGGGATACAGTTCAAAAGCTTCTCTTCTTACAGCATCGTGGGCGTAATAATTTTGATACGTACCTTGCTTTTGGATCGAAATTTCATGCTCGAGCTGGAAGCGTCTTTGCTTCTCTTCTTCCAAGCTTTGTTGAAGTTGTCCATACTGCATTTGTAACTGGGCAAACTGTTGTATTTGCTCTTGTTGCTGACGTATCAAATTTTGAAACTGGGCGTGTAAAGTTTGGTCAGCTTGCAGGGGATGTTGTGACAAATTCAAAGGTGCTGGTGTTGTCGGTTGTTGCTGTTGTGTCCACGGTTGGCGATCCCATTGATGCGGCTCTTGCAGTTGTTGGAATTGTTCTTGGTTTAATTCTTGTTGCTCTCGCTGCTGTGGGAGGTTTCCTTGCTGTTCCCGTTCCTGTTGATCCGGTAGCACTAGATTCCTTTGTTGTTCCGCTCGATTGTTATTATGCTGTTGACCCAGCAGTACATGTTGCTGCACCACCTCCTTTATGCTCGACTGCAAATTTGAATGTTTGAGTCTATCTAACGTTTCCTTATCCGTGGGCAGAATATCCTGATCTCCTGGCCGCCCTCCTGCGTTGACAGGTTGCTGTTGTTGTAAGCATTCTTCTATCCTCGATAATGCCGCCTCCAGTTTTGAAATTGTTTTGTTAGCGTTCGCCGTTATCATGGAGTCCGTTATTAAAGTCAAACGAAAGCGGTAATGCAACAAACGTGAGCGATACTTTTTCAAGTCCGAAGATAATTTTTGTCGAATAGCTGTTTCTACCAAGTGAACTATAGGTGATATTTTTGCTTGGCAGTTGTAGATATTATCTACATCTGTCATAACATTCGTTGAAGATGTTGGGATGTTCTTCTCCTTGGCTTCTTTGTCGAGAATCGTTTTCAGGTTTTTAAGTTTCACTGATCGGTGTACACTTAAATTTGGCCTCACTCCACGCAGTGCCAGCTCAAAAGTAAGCTCATCATCTTCTAAGTGGTTGATATCCATCATGTTGCACAATTTCACTTACTTTAACCTTTGACAGAATTAGAACATAAATTATGGTTTCAACTATTGCGGGTTTATTTCGTTGGGCGCCAATGTTACAAATTCGCCACTATCGCTTTTGTCAGAATAATCACGCGATTGACGATCTTAAAGAAATCGACAAGTTTGCAATCGATGGCTATGTCAGCTTCAACTCAAGTGTGCTCAACCATAAGCTCATAATAATAAAATGGCACGTAGCAAATTTCATGTTATGATGCTCAAGGCATCTTTTAATTCAAAGTAGCATCAGAGCAAAAACTTCATTATCCTAACATAAACTGTATTGACTTAATATATAGATTCTACTTATGACTAAGCACCTGTTTGTTCCTTGGTACCGCTGCCCACAAATCAGCTCTCTCCGCTTGAAGACGACGGGGCCCCGGTCTCGAACACTGGTTCAAACGGCTACAAGCAGTCCGCCCACTTGTGTGAATCAATGTAGGATGCGTGCAAATCCTTTGCTCACGTTCACACTAGCACGGCTTTCTTCCACTCAACTCTAACACGGCTACTTCACAACTTTCGCTCTTGTTCTTCTTCATTCATACGTGCTCGACTTCGGTACATGCGATCCCATGCGTTCATGCGTAAGTCTGAGCAAAACGTTTCATGATGATTGATGATGACAATATCGTGTCTCTCCGATCATGCTCCGTTCACAATCCTTCAGTAATGCACGCACGTGCTTAGTTGCTCTCTGGAGATATGCCTTCTATGTAAACACTGGCGTCGCTGGCGCAAGAGAAGGTAGGAGGTTACCACAGTTGATTATGCCCACGCAATCTAGGTGATGACGTTGCCGCCCTTCAGGCGTTTCCTACGGGAGTCAGAGCCGATTCAGAAAAAAGGCCCTCTGTCGAGGACCTTTTTCGAACAATTCGAATCCACCAGTTTCCTTGTCTGATGACGCTTCTCCAGATCACGACGTTCACCTAGTTGGCGAGGATGAGGGACCTTCTATGGATGCTTCGCGAGAGTGTAGTTTTCCCAGGTGAGCGACGTTGGTTTACCCTGTGAGGTGGTCGCTTCTAGCTAGATTTTTCTCTCTAACGAGCTCGATGCGATGTTTTTTAGCTATCGCCACCAGGCGATCGGCCTCGGTGTTGCCGCCTGTCTTGATGAATTTTTATGTTCGAATGAATTGCCGTCCTAGCCGTTACGTGATCTTGGATGTGTAGTCTCTTCCGGATGCTGTTGTTGGTGTACTCTACTGGGATTCCAGAATCCGCTTTCTTTTAGCGGAGGTTCCCGCTCTGTCGGCTTTATAAACTTCGTGGTTGGAGTCGCTCGATGTGTGGTTTCTCTCTACATCAGCCAAAGAGCCATCGGAAAAAGATTGTCTCGCTTTGTCCCTAAAACACCAGTCGTGCGATTGTTGGGATCTCTTTGACCGGAATTTGGTTCACCAAACAATCTAGCACAGGTTTTATCACAGCAAATTAGCGACACTTGATCGGCATGAGTCGAACTTTTTGGCGGAAAAAATCTTGATAGATGTAATGACAGTTAGTGTGGCGCGTGAGTGTTGGTTGATCTTGTCGGTCCAGTGGTATTCCAATTTTTTGATTATACAGTAATGTTTCTTCATCTCGAACATGTTGTTATATTTGACTGAAAACCAACGTACTGTAACATCGAGCAGATGAACGGACAAAAATCGGGCTGATTTCGGGCGATTTTTCCTGTCTGGGGAAGGTTTGCTCAATCGGGCCGATTGCAAAACAGAGATGCCAGCACTCGAATTCTAGCGGTTGGAATTCGATTCGTTTTCGGCTCGATTTTCATCCGCCTGCTCGATTGCTCGAAAACAGACGATATTTTTTGCAGTGCTGCGATGAACAAAACGAAACACGAGCAGTTTTCAATCGCAGCAATCCGGTGGCATTTTTTTTATTTTGGCGCGTGATTGTTGTGAAATTTGTCGCAGTTAATTTCTTTAGTTCCAGAAATGCTTTGAGCGCTATAGAAGTAGAAGAAGCCATTGTCCTGCGATAATTTGATGAAAAGCAAGGTTTGATTGAATTCTAAATAATCCTAGTTTTATTTATATTATTTTCTAACCCATTATCGTCCCCATAGAAAACATCGACCCATGCAAACAAAGCTTCCAGGGAAATGTCCACACGGTACGGGCTGTGCTGGAATATCATCCCGGACATCGTATCCGGATCCGTATTCCGGACTCGCTCAGAGGTGGTGGCTTCACTTGGATTATTTTTAATCAGTTTTCGGTGTAAAACTTCTAAGTGAAAGAATGGTAAGCACAAAAGTCATAATTTTCTGATAACTATTAAATCATGCTAGGAATAATTAAAGGAAATCCCTCAAAGCTTGAGCAAGGGCAAAAATTATCATAACATTGCTGTTATTTAATCCGTTTCGAAAGTACATATACGATAAGTATGTTGTGTTTTATGCTTTCAATAATTGATACCAAAAAATAGCGTTTTTTTTTCCATATTTTTTGGTTCTTAGCGATTCGGGTACCGCTGCGCCTTCAAATCATCCATCATGTTCCGGTGTTGCTTCTAATAAGAAGGAAATGGAGCGACATTTTTCCGCTCCAATATTAGCCAGAAGGCCCGGGTTGTCACCACATAGTACTTGCCCTTGCTGTTCCTAGCCTAAAAGTGTGATGTCGTGGACGGAGAAATCTGGCGGAAGCATACCAACAATGTGACCAGGCGGAAGCATACCAACAATGTGGGTTTTGGAGCAAGCAGGGTTCGTTCTGATGTTACCAGACCGGAAGCTTCCAGCATAGATGTGTCGAATGTTGCTCAAATTCAAAGTGTAACCGATAGCAACATATATGGACCACAGCGGAAGATTTGATCAATCAGGTAATCGTTGCAAGCTTTTTTTTTTTTTAAATAAGAATAATTGAACTTTATTTTTTTTTCATTTACTAGGTCAGATAAATTTTCCGACACAAATTTATAGAACTCTGTAAAGCAAGAAATCAGCTCAAAAGCCAGCAGTCACCACAATAACAACAACAGGTTCCAGTGGTTTCAGTTTTGGATCCGGAGGTTTCACATTTGGCTCAACCCCAGTCGAAACCAGTAGCTATACCGTTCCATCATTTGTTTCAGGTCTGATCAGAAGTCTGAGATCTGAGGGTAAAATCCACTTGCAAGCTTGGAATCGTTTAAATTTGGACATGAGCGATTCAATCGCATGCGTCAAAAACGGAGAAGGATTCCGATTTGATTACCCTAAGCATTCAACGAAGAGTGTACGTGGATCGCGACGAAAGCCGCCAAGTGGCCTCCGTGATGCACCTTTCTGAATTTAGCAATTTGCTGCGAGTAGGCAGTTTGATCTTCCTTAGCGTTGGACAACTGTTGCCGCATCAGCTTCAAACCTTCCACACTCCAAACTCCTCCGATCTACCCAATCGGATACAAAATATAGTAAGTTTGTTTTTAGCTTTTTAACAAAACTTCTTTTTTTTAAGTGGAGAATAATTGAATAACTTAATTTCATTACTTTACTAGATGCTCTTCTAGATTGGGTCATGCGAAGGCCAAATGAAAGGTGCCGTTACGTGTGTTCGATAGCTGATGTTGGTGGTCGGCCGGAGTTCCGAATACTGATCCAAGAACCAGGTGGAGAGGACGTGGTATTACGCGATAGCTCGTCGTAAAGCGGCAACGAATTCTCGACCCAATGTTGAATTTGCGCCGGGAAAATAAAATCGTGCAGCTTTTCCCGCATTACATTACGCATCCTTGAAAGTCTTCCCGGGATCGAAATGCTGATGGAATATAGGTTCAAATATGGTCGCAACCCTCTTTTGGAGCTACCTTTGGCCATCAATCCATCCAGGAGCAGCGCGAACTGAGCCGAAACTGAAACAATCATTAGTGTGAAAAAAATCGCACACTCAGAGAACGGATTCGGTGAGCCAGAGACCAACGTTTGTTTCCACCAGTTCACCAGCAGGGAAAGTTGCGTGTCCGTATAACAAACAATTCATTCACTTGAAGAGTTTGCAGAAGAAAATTATTGTAGTAGTAAGCTATGATAAATGTAAAATAAAATTTTCTTCATTCTGTTATTAACTGTCAACACTAGAAGACGTGTTTCAATAGGTTATGGGCCTATCGTTTCCGAACTTGAAACTCTGAAGTTATGGCAAGTAAAGATTTTTCGATCGAGAGGCTCTGCGGACGGGAAAACTGGCCGACATGGAAGTTTGCCGTGCAAACTTATCTAGAGCTTGAGGACCTTTGGGAAGCAGTCAAGCCCGAGAGAAAAGCTGACGGAACTTTCAACGATGTCGATCCCGTGAAGAACCGAAAAGCAAGGGCCAAGATCATCCTTTTACTGGATCCGACAAACTATATCCACGTGCAATCGGCGTCGACAGCGATGGAAGTTTGGCAAAATCTGGAAAAGGCATTTGAAGATTCGGGTCTTACCAGGCGAGTAGGACTTTTACGCAAGCTGGTCAAAGCGGATCTCGGAAGCTGTTCTTCAATGTCGGAGTACGTGAATCAAGTGGTCTCTACGGCACATCAACTCAACGGGATCGGATTTCCAATTTCGGACGAATGGATTGGTGCGTTGCTGTTGTGTGGTCTCCCGGAGGATTACAGGCCAATGATTATGGCCTTAGAGAACTCCGGCACCCCAATCACAGGAGATGCCATCAAAACCAAGCTACTGCAGGAGCTGCAGGTACCTTCGGCGGATGCGGCACTACTGGCAAAAGGGAAGCGTGGAGGATTCAACAAGCAACACAAAATTCCAAACCATCCGAAAGCAGAATCGAGAGGTCCGAAGTGTAGGAAGTGCAAGAAATTCGGCCACATTGCGAAGGAGTGCAAAAATACGTCAGATGAAGCTTTTTGCACTGTCCTTTCTACGATCGAGTCACGCAACGCCACCGATTGGTATTTCGATTCAGGGGCAACAGTACACATGACTCACAACAAGGCGCTGTTGAAGGATCTGAAGCCGTCGAATGGTTCTGTTGTAGCTGCTAACAAGGGAGAAATGTACATCGAAGCAGTTGGAAAAACCATCCTGAAGCCACGTTGTCAGAAAAGCTGTTCTGAACTCCAAGTCAACGAGGTACGGTACATTCCACAATTGTCTGTGAACCTACTCTCCGTCAACAGGATTGTTCGAAATGGATACAGCATGGTATTCAACAACGCGGGCTGTAGAGTGCTGAACCAGAATGGCAACATAGTGGCTCAAGGTACCCATACGAATGACCTTTTCAAGCTGGAGCAACACGGTGTAGGCGACAGGGCACTGACGTGCTCATCGAAAGTATCCCTGGACATCTGGCATCGCCGAATGGGCCACTTGAATTCGGCAAGTTTGAAGCAGCTGGCTGATGGTCTGGTTGCCGGCGTTGAATTAAGCGAGAAGACGGTTGCTGATTGTTGCATTTGTGCTATGGGTAAACACAGTCGTCAACCATTTCCTAAGACAGGCACACGTGCTACCAATCTCTTGGAAATCGTTCACTCGGACATTTGCGGACCCATGGAGGTGAAGTCGCTCGGAAGAAGCCGATATTATGTCACTTTTATAGATGACAAGTCTAGAAGGATTTTTGTCTATTTTCTTGAAACCAAATCCGAAGACGAAGTTCTAGAAATCTTCAAGAGATTTCATATGATGGCTGAGCGGCAAACCGGGTGTAAGATAAAAACTCTACGAACTGACAACGGGTTGGAGTATACAAACCGGAAGTTTGAAGATTATCTTGCGAAGTTTGGGATCCGCCATCAGACAACGACTTCCTACACACCACAGCAAAATGGGCTAGCTGAGCGAGCAAATCGGACAATCGTCGAGCGTGCGAGATGCATGCTATTCGAAGCGAAGCTGGAGAAAACTTTCTGGGCTGAGGCTGTATCGACTGCGGTTTATCTCTTGAATCGTTCCCCTACGAGAGGTCATCATGTCACACCTGAACAGCTCTGGAGTGGAAAGAAACCGGACTTATCGCACGTGAGGATCTTCGGAACACAATCCATGGTGCATGTACCGAAGCCTAAACGACGCAAGTGGGATGCGAAATCGGAACCTGGTATTTTGTTGGGTTTCGAAGAGGACACCAAGGGCTACCGTCTGTATGACTTGAAGACCAAGAAGATCATCAAGAGCCGGGACGTGATATTCATTGATGAAGGCGCAATCGATGATCGCAAACCGCAACCTGGTGCAAAAACTGACGGCAAAATGGTTTACTTGGACTTCGAAACCAACGAGGAATCAGTAGAATCGGCTGGACCAGTCGAGGTTCCGAGCGTTCCTGGTGCTGATGCCGGCGTTCTGGCACCGATCCCCGAAGATCAAGTGGTCATCCCTGCAACGGAAATCCTAGAGAGCAGTTTTGAAAATGATGATTTCGATGAGGCGCTTAGTAATGTTAGTAGTAGCTCGACAGATACTTTTACCAATGTGACTGTGCTCCCTCCGCGCCAAGTTTCATATCCGCCTGAGTCACTGGCGTTGAGGCGAAGCGGTCGGGAGCACCATCTACCAGGCAAGTATGATCAGTTTGTTGTTACAACCAGAGGTCTACCCAGTTTTCACTCACCACAGATAGCCAGTACTGATGTCGCGCGAGGTGCGCTACCGAGTCATGCCGAGCCGAGCCAATTCAGTGGAGTGGCTACTCAGCAACATGTTGATGCCTCAGGTGATCCAACCACCCTGCAGGAAGCGATGTCCCGTCCCGATGCCGGAAAATGGAAGGTAGCCATGCAGGAGGAGTACGATGCGTTAATGAGCAATCAAACTTGGTCCTTGGCGGAACTACCAAAAGGCAGAAAGGCGATCAAGTGTAAGTGGGTGTTTAAAACCAAACACGACTCGAACGGAAATGTGGACCGATACAAAGCGCGCCTGGTGATTAAAGGTTTCTCGCAGCGAAAGGGGGTGGACTATGATGAAACGTACTCTCCCGTCGTGCGTCACAGTTCACTGCGGTACCTTTTTGCGCTGGCTTCAAGATACGGTTGGCAGATTCAACAGATGGATGCTGTAACGGCGTTCCTCCAAGGAGAACTTGAAGAGGAAATATTCATGGAGCAGCCGTTGATGTTTGAGAATCCCACGAAGAGGAAGCTGGTATGCCGACTGAACAAGGCGTTATACGGGCTGAAACAGTCGAGCCGAGTTTGGAACAACAAACTGGATTCCATGCTGAAGAAGTTTGGCCTTACTCAAGCAAACTACGATCCATGCGTGTATTACATTGTCGAAAATCAAGAGGCTATTTTCGTGGCGGTCTACGTCGATGATGTGATGATTTTCTCGAGCAACAACGACTGGATCAAGCGTATCAAGACGTTCCTGAATACGAACTTCCGGATGAAAGATCTGGGCGAGGCTAAGAGTTGCTTGGGCATACGGATCAGTCGGACCGACGATGCTGTTGCCCTTGATCAAGAAGCTTATATCGAAGCGATCCTGGCTAGGTTCAACATGGCGAACTGTAAACCTGCAAAGATTCCGATGGTGGGCAAGCTGAACAAAGACATGTCACCTAAAACAACCGAAGATGGGAAGCAGATGGACAACATTCCGTATCAAGAAGCTGTTGGTTCTCTTATGTACCTGGCGCAGGTTACCCGACCGGATATTCTCTACGCCGTTAATCAACTCAGCCGTTACAACTCAAATCCTGGTCAACAACATTGGAGTGCGGTAAAGCATCTTTTCCGCTACCTGCGTGGAACTTCGAAACTGAAACTGGTCTACAAGAAGAATGCGAATGAGGAAGTTATTGGTTACAGCGATGCTGACTGGGCAGCTGACGTGGACGACCGGAAGTCAACGAGCGGTTACATATTTCAACTGCAAGGGGCCGCGATTTCTTGGTGCTGTAAGCGCCAGCCAACAATAGCATTATCCACTTGTGAAGCAGAGTATATGGCACTTTCGGCAGCAGTCCAAGAAGCTTCGTGGTGGAAGGGCCTGATGTCGCAGTTCCAGAAGATCGGACCAATTGCTATTCTCTGCGATAACCAAAGTACAATCGCGGTGGCTAAGAATGGTGGTTACAATGCAAGAACAAAGCACATCGACATACGACATCATTATATTCGAGATGCACTGGAGAGAGGAGTGGTCAACATCAACTACGTTACTTCTGAGGAGCAACTTGCTGATGGATTGACTAAGCCTTTAGCCGCTGTGAAGCTGATCAAGAATCGTGAAGCAATAGGAATTATAGCTTAAGGAGGTGTATTGTAGTAGTAAGCTATGATAAATGTAAAATAAAATTTTCTTCATTCTGTTATTAACTGTCAACACTAGAAGACGTGTTTCAATAAAAATGAAACTGGAATGGCGGAACAATGTATTCTTGGCACGATCGAAAATTCAGGGTCTTGGTTTGTACTTTGCACGGGATCTCGAGAAGCACACAATGGTGATAGAATGTATCGAAGAAGCCATCAGGACCGAGGTATTGGAACTGAGGGAGAAACAGTACGAAGCAAGGGTAAGCATAATTTTGAATTTCGTTTTGCAATATTCAATCATCAAACTTTCCTCATCAATTTATTAAATTAATCAATTAATGGTTATTTCATTCTCTAATTTTTTATCTACCATTTTAGAATCGTGGCATCTTAATGTACAGGATCGACGAGGAACGGGTTGTGGAAGCTACACTATCCGGTGGCTTGGCACGTTACATCAATCATTCATGCAATCCGAACGGAAATGGTTGAAGTAGAGCGGGATCTACGAATCATATAATCTTTGCTAAACGACGCATCGACCAAGGAGAAGAGTTATCGTACGATTACAAGTTCGATATTAAGGACGATGCGCACAAAATATCGCACAAGATTGCTGTCCGCCAAATTATACGACACCAATTGGGAAAAATAAACATATCCAGCTCTGTAAAGCAACAGCGGGGATCAGCTCAAAAGCCAACAGTCACCACAATAACAACAGCAGGCTCCAGTGGTTTCAGTTTTAGATCCGGCGATTTCACATTTGGCTCAACCCCAGCCAAACCTGTAGCTATACCGTTCCGTCATTTGTTCAGGTCTGACCGATCTGAGCGTTAAATCAAATCCACTTGCAAGCTTGGACTCGTTTAAATTTGGACATGAGCGATTCCCAGAAATCCTACGGGGAAATGTTACCGCCAGCAGCCTTAGCACTGGATCGTTAGCCATATTCGGTTCAGGAACGGCAACTGATGGAAAAATTTGCAGAATCAATCCGAGTATTTAAGGATCCATCGCAGCGCCAGGTAAATTTTCTTATTAAAAGATTTTCAAATTTTAATTATTGTAAATATTTATCTGCAGACATCCTTCAAGCTCGTTTCAGACCAGTTGTTGTTAAAAACGCCATGCATTGGACTTTGATCAGAGCTGACGAAAATTATTTACCACCCCAAAACAAGAAATTCCAAAACAATAATCGCTCGACCAATTCGGAAGCAATTACCTTCGACGGAAGTCAATTCATGTTCCCATAAGCTCACTGAGACGAGCGATCGCAAACTACCAGCCAGTATGTAACAAGGCACAATTAGCAAGTTAGTCGGTTATCCACTCAGGGCATTCCCCCAAATATTATTGCGGTAAGTTGAATATTCTTTTAATAATATGACCCTAGCGGCCCCAAAACAGGGACAACTTCAAAGAAAAAAATTAATAATGTTGAACTTCGATTATTTGGTTTTAAAAGGGCCCTGCTGGAGTTGGTAAAAACATAACGATCCCCTGCTTGGTTCGCATTCTGCTGGCTGAAAATTTTCGGGAAGTCGCAATCGAGCTGAATGCTTCCAGCGTACGTATGTGGTCCGGAACAAGATTGAAATGTTCGCTCAATAGAAGGTTACTCCCAAGTTTGTTATTTCGAACGAAGCCGATAGCATGGCCGAGGATGCTCAGCAAGCGGGATGTCGATTGGATTGCGGATCATTTCCTGAGCTACGGATTAATAAGAACTAAAAGTTGCTGCCAAGGTGCGAGGTGTTTGAAATCCTCTTGATTTGATTTGTTGACACTATAAACACTCGATTCTATTCTAGGTTCCTTGGCATTTCAACATGATAGGTAACACCGTCAACACAGAATCCCAAAGCACTCTTAGATGATATAATCTACTGAGGATTGTGATGGCCTACTGTGTTCGAACTGCGGTGATAGAGATGGAGGTCTTGACGATGGGCTCGAATATGATAATGATATATATACAAAGGATTGTGTTAGTAGAAATACCACAGAGAAATACTAAATCTATCGAATCATCGATTGTTTCATTTTGGTTGTTGCAACGAATCACATGAAACCTCTGCATCTCATAACTGTAACCAAAGTGACGCAACGGTATCATCTAATATGAACTATGATTTATGGTAAAGATGTTCCCCACAGAGTTTTCGAGAACATCGAGAACGAAAAAAATGGGTCACGTAAGACTCTTTCTATCAGCTACGATAAAGGTTCCACAACCGTAGAATCATTGAATATCAGAAATTACGATGATCGTTTTGATCATGGGTCATGTGTCACAGTCTGGTAAGCTCTATACATGTCTTCATATAACTAAGATGTTAAAAAAAATGTCACTCAAAATACTTTTTATTTCTTTTTGATTTTCTAGGACAGAGATTCAAGCTTAACGGTTTGTCTGAGCAGGATAGTTTCAAAGAATTAGACATCACCGTAATTAATGGACAGTGTACGCAGAAGCTGCTTAATATGAGTGAAGCACCGAAAAACCAAAAGTCAACCCAATTGAGAGCTGAAGAGAAGAACCTCAGTATCATGGCTTATTTAAAAATATTTTACGATCTGAAGTGGCCGAAAACATATAAAGTTTTAAAATCGTTGAATATCTGGATTCTCAGGCCGCCTCTTGTTAAAAATAAATTCAGGTATAAATAGTGTACTTTACATTTACAGTTGTAAGATTGTTTTATAATTTTTTTTTAGAATTGAATTGGATCGAAAGGGAGGGAGCTTAATCAGTTTGAGAAGTCGGTTACCAATTCCTACATCAAATAATAAACCTCTGATGATCGATCTTCTTATGACAACCTTTTCGGATCAGCACGGTAAGTCTGTTACATCTAAGTCAAATTAAAAACATTTCAGAACATATTGAGATTTGATCTTATATGGGTATTATTCTGCTAAGATTCTTCTAATTGGTTATAGGTTCTAGTTGTCATAAGCTTCATAATTATTCGTTCATAATTCAAGTTGTCAGTTCATGTTATGTTTACATGTATACATTACACAGCTATTATTCTAAAAATCAACTCAGAAAGGTATCCAATGCTTCAATTTTCATTTTCTATTTATGCCTGGGTGAATGAACATATGAAATATGAATTAAGTTTGAAATATACTATGAGTAGGTGCTAATTTTTCGTTGGAAATTCGTTTATTATTCATCGTCTTATTAGATACACATATAATTTTTTTTTAAGTTAATCTCATAATTCCAAGCACCAGTAAATTCAATTATACCTGCTGGAGTAAAATAGGATTTGAACTATATAGTTTTTACTTTATTTGATATTAAAAATTGAACTTCAAAATCTTTTTAAATCAAATATTCAAATCAGGCGAAACGGTCGTATTATAATTTTACAATCTTATTTCATATTTCCAGGCCAGGGTACCTGAACTTTCTTACTCCTAAGTTTTTCCCAGCCAAGCAACTGTTGCTGATAACGTCGATTCTAATATTCCGGAATTTCGTGCCATCACCACCGTTCGGCTTAAAATTGTTTAAAACGCATCACCGGCTCCATAACGTATGATAAATTTGTAATACAACAAATACTATATAAATTAATGTTTTTTTTCCATTTACAGAGCTCAACAGTGCAAAGAAAAGATGGAAGAAGCCATATTTTGCTCCCTACTTTTGTCGGTGGATGAATCCCTCGAGCAAACGTACGATCGCCCGATGGAAGTTTGTTTTTTTGGCATCAGCAATGATATAGCGATTCCCATCCGCAGAATGATTCCAGTATTATGACTTCTTATAGCCATATGGCTTTTAACAAACCGCGTTAAAGTTTGGAATTATATTGGGGCTCGAGGAAAATGCATTTCGAAAAATGCAATGATAATTGCTTGTTGTAGTAATTACTTTTTATTTGATTACGATTATTTTGATAAAATTGTGGAACAAAAAATAAACATTGAAAAAATAAAAATTTAATTTTTTTTTAAACTGAATGATTGGCAACCCTGAAAACGGCTCAAAAATCCTTGCGGATTCGGTCCGAAATCGGTCTTTTTTTTGGGATGGACGCTATAGCAATCGACCCAGAAACGGTTCGAAAAATCGTTCGGATTCGGTCCGAAATCGGTCCTTTTTTCGGATGAATGCTATGGCAATCGACCCAGAAACGGTTCGAAAACCCGTTTGGTTTCGGTCCGAAATCGGTTCTTTATATCGGAGGGACAATGGCAATCGGCCCAGAAACGGTTCGAAAACCGTTCAGATTCGGTTGGAAAACGGTTCGCTTGTTTTGACATTTGATCTGCTCGAACTGCATGGTTGAAAAAACTTATCGTCGTCCGAGAAAGTGTTTCATTTTCGCGCGATTTTCTACTAAACTCGGCCCGATTTCTCATACGATTTCGGACCGATCGAGCAGATGTACGGACAAAAATCGGGCCGATTTCGGGCGATTTTTCCTGTCTGGGATTTTATACCTTCGTATTCTATCACACCGGTGGACGGCCAACATTTTTGGTCTACACGGTAAACAAAGTTACTCTGTTCTGTATAAAAATCCATACAGAATCGAGAAAAGTGTCTCCACTTAGTTTTATGTTTGGGCGTTTTATGCAAAGCGTGTCTAAAGAGCTTTTATACATTCGCAAGCTTTCGGCCAGTTAGTCAATTCTGTATATTTCGACATGGGGATGCCCATGCATTTTTCAAATTCTTCCAAAAAGTAAAAATGTTTAAAAATAAAAAAAATTAAATAATTTGTTTACGAAAAACCTATAACTTTTTATTGTCTTGAGGAATATTTTACAATGATAACAAATATTTTACATGAAATCTTCTGGGCGACTTAGTCATATTCTATTACGTGGAAAAAACTTTTTGCATCTCGCGATAGTTTTTTTTACATTTTATGGCCTAGTATCAATGGATACTAGCATCCGGTGTATTGGATAGTATTTCGCAGTCAAAGCATTCCAGGGACATCCCGGAAATCTCGAAAAATACAATCTCTGCTCAAGCAATGTATTTGCTTTAGGTGGCTCTGGACCGGCATTTTGTAGGTTATGGATGGTGTACCAGGGCGCTCACGGCAGCAAATTCCGGGCACTTTCCGCAGTGAAGTTGCCACTAGAAAAATAACAAATACTTATGAGTTGTTCATCAGATTTGAATTCATAATACGTACCAAATAAAAGTTGGAAGCCGGCGATAGTAACCAGTTTTCCTCGGTTGTTCTATTATGGACATCAAATAGCTCCAAGTACTATTCGGCGCACTTGTCCTTCAGGTGCGCTTTGAAAAAAACACCGAGATGAAAAGTTTTCCCTGATGGTTCTCAACCAATCTTACAACGATTTCCTTTATGTGAGCTGTTGCATCGGCATTTTGGTATATCCCTTTCTGTTGCCGTTGTGCTTCTGGCTTTAAATTCTCGACCCATAGAATGTCCTATAGTTGATAAACAAAAACATCAAACATTAACAAAACAAAATACTCATGAGGATTTTTTTTATTTATGCCCTGGTGATAAGCATTTCTCCAATTGCCATATCGAGCGTGCTGCTTGGGAATTCCAAGAATCAAGGCGCTAAAGATACATAGATTGAAATTTAGTTTATAAATTAACTAAAATAACAACACTTACCTTTATTTCTATGTAATAAAATTTTCCCGGCTTTTATCTTCTACGATCTGAACTTTTCCACAATCTTTTTACTTTTATCCCTGTTTCCTTCGGAACATTTTTTTAAACGTTAACTTCCTCTAGAAATCTAAACCAAAATGCTTATGGCGGCTGTATGTGTATTCCGATCCCTTGAAATCCGGTTGCTATCCGTCGTCGACCGCTTAGTATGAATAGTGCAGAATCGTTCCACAGCACTTTCATTTTATACCTTCCGATAGTCATACCATCCTACAAATACAAATAAAATAGTTTTAGCCGTTTCTACTAACTATTTCTTTTAAGGCAAAATGATGTAGAAGGAAAGTTTGAAAAACCACAGTACTTACACTATTTCCGCCCTCTCACAAGTGGGATCCAGAAACAATAAACGAACAATCACCTTATGCTCAATTTAAAGTCGTTAATTATCAATTGAATTCTTTAATATCCTCATAAAAACTTTTTCTATCGAAGTAGAATTCGTCAATACGAGTTAAATGCCGTATACATATGACGTTTTTTTCTTTGACATCCCCTGCCAAAAGCTTTCCAACAACAACAACTTTTTATACAGAGCTGAGTAATCGCGATTTAGTTTACATATGTATATTGGCAACCCAAAACTACTCAAAAATGAATTGGAAATATACAAATATTGAGCATCAAGAGATTAGTTATCCTGCAGGTATATTCTCAACACATTTTATGAATAACTCGATTTTTCCGTGTATATTTCACGATAGAAAAATTCCCACACGCTAGAAATTATTAAACCATTTAAGATTCAAAAATAACCATTTTTCACCTTTTCCCGGGAAATGTCATTTTATGAGTTCTCCATGAGAAGTCATAAAATGACTTCTAGGGGTGAAGTTTGAATATGGTTATTTTTCAACCGAATGGGATTCTAGCGGAGAAGTTGAAAAAGGTTATTTTTCAACCGTATTCTACAAGGCAGTTTTTAGCGACCTGCATATTTTAAAATTATCTACATAATTAGGAAAAAAACGGTTTTTCGTGTTTGTTTCTTTATTTCTTGTAAATACATAATACATTTTAATAAAAATATTTTTACCGAGGTATGTTAATAAAAAAAATATGATTTTATAAGCGGGAACAGAAAACTTCATGCTATGAACGAACAGCAACAATAGCCTTAACACCCGCGGTAGCAGAAGTTCCGCCGTGACGGAAGCGGTGATCTCGTGTACCTTGGTGAGTGAGCCATAGCTGAGGGATGACTGAGTCGTAGCTCTAGCGGAATCTGCCCAACAAACCATCAAGCACTGTTATAAGCCACGTACAGACAGTGTAACAGCATTTCAGTGCCAATTGGCTGCTAAGTATTTTTACGAATGCCAATAAGCCCTGTGACATTCAAAAGTCAAATAAGCCCTGTACAAGCTCAGTTGATGAATTGTCTAGCCTTTAACCAGCTCAATGTCATTTTCGATAACAGTAAACAACGTTGGGTAGTACCTACTTCAAACAAAAACCAAAATAAACTCCAGTTCAGCAGCCCATTTGTGGAGCGGAAGCGGATTTTACCGGCGCAGCGATTGATTGGTGTTTGCAATTGATCTGAAGAAAAGAAATCGTCAATTCTCGACTAGCTGGAACATTCAAAACATGGAGTACGTGCCATTGCATCTGCACCCGAAGAGAACCTGCACCGCACTTAGGACCTGGCTCTGAAGGAACCTCCCGATCGACCATGAAGAAGCTGGTCAAACGAATCCCAGCCCCAAACGAGTATCGAGTACCTTCAAAAGGTAACATTTCTGGTGCTAGTGTGAATTTCCCATTTTACAAAATTGGGGAAAAAAAGATAAAATAAAAAAGTGATAAAATGAAAAAGTGAAATAAATGAAATATTAAAATGTCAACTGTTATATCTCTTATTTCTTAAATTACTATCTGAAAAACATCTTTTTGTCGCTTTTACAGCGTTGGGGTTGAGATTAAAGATTAATTGGTTTGGGGCATCGGATGTAACTCTCGAGTATCGTATGTTTAAATAAGCCAAATTGTTCTCAACTGATGCATGTATGAGATGGCCTATCAAGCAGAGGCGCACTGATTAGTTCTTAGAAAAAACCGTCAAGCTGTGCGTTAAGAGTTCGATTCTTCAGCCTTATTCCATTCGGCATGAAATCAACATCTGAGAAAAATGTGGGTGAAGGTGATAGGAAACAACAATCAGCTTTGAGGGGGAAAAAGACAAAACATAAACAATATTTTCCTTTTTTATTTTTTCATGCAGTGGGTTGTACCCACTGAAAAATATTTTGACAATTGAGGATAGGCCGTATAGAAGCCGAATTGCAGGCCAAAACCGGCTTTTGATCAGCCCTTAAATGGAGTTCAAAGCTAATTGGTTCTGTTGGGCATATCCTAAATTCAACTATAATGCCAAATAAAAGCCGCTTTATACGGCTTAATGGTTACTTGGGTGCTGTTATTTGAGGAGGTTCATCTACGACCGGCAGGTGATGTGTTTACAAAAATGATGGCCCGTTTAGGCTTCTTCCGGATTGTAAACAAATTTCGTAAGAGAAAAACTTTTATACCACCTGCCGCTGCCGGAAGGGTCGGAGGATCTGTGCTGTTGGATTGCCCTAACGGAAGCGGCTTAGAAGGAGCGTTTTGATTAGTTTTTTGAGGTTGGAATCATCTGGCGCTACTGACATGTTCTGAAAAACAAAAAAAAATCTTTAAGTAACCAACCTTGGTAATCCTGCGGAAGGGCTATCACCTTCTAAAAATAATGGGAATATATAGTTATCATCGGAAGTATCTCCCAGTCCTCGATTTCGTCTGCTGCTTCTGTGGCCAGGTAACGTTAATGAGTCCTCGCAATCTGATTGTTTCGATGCAATTAGTCCACTTGAAGCGATGTTCATTGGACCTGAAGCGATGTCCATTCGGTGCCCTGAAATTTTTAATTGTTGATTATTAAGATTATTGTTATGACGAAAATTTACAGCAAATCACTTACTTTTCATGATCTCCTAAGGATTCAATATGATACACTTTTAAGCCAAAGACATTTGTCTAGACGTGTTTTCCTTCGTCCTTGATTTTTAATTGTTTTTAATAGTTTTATTTGTCGCTTAGGCTTTTATTGTTGTTTCTTACCTTTACTGAGTGTGTCCGGGAAGTTATCAGTGTTTTCGCGTTCCTTTAAAGTGCTTGTGATCCGTTTTTTGCTTGCAAAATCAACGATTGATTTTCGCTTTTGAGGCTATTGTCCGCCATCGCAACCGCTGTTTGTTTCGGTTATTCGATCGGCACAGATATTCGGCGAACAGACTGCAGCTCAAACACTGACACAAATCGGTATCCGGTAATCTCGTGATTTGTCGAATCGGAATTTTTTCTTCGAAAAGATCTTACGACATGGCGTGTGATAAATGCTCGAAGCCGGTAAGCGAAAACGACAGCGTCAGGTGCCAAGGCTTTTGTAGCTTCGTTTCTCACTTTAAGTGTGCTGGCCTTACTCCATCGCTCTTCAAGGCCAAAAGTGAAGTGAGAGGTTTTATTTGGCTGTGCGAGGAATGTACTAAGCTTATGACGAACGTGACTTTCAAACGTGCTTTAGCTAGTTACGAAACTGTGTTTCGTGATATGAGAGAAAAGCATGATTCAGTCATTTCCGATGTCCAAGCTGAGCTAGTGAAGATTAATGCCAGCTTGGAAAAGATTTCTAGCTCTCGTCCGAACGTCCCGTCAAATCGAGCAAGCCCCTGGCCAACCCTCGATAGTCAGCCGAATAAACGTCGTCGCACCGATAACCTTCCAAGGGCCTATCACGAGTCAATGGCAACCCCTGTAGTGGGCACTAAAACAACAACAGCAAAAAGTGTTGCTACCGTCGCCCCCCCGGAAAAGAAATTTTGGATTTATTTGGCCAGACTTCAAAATACCGTCACGACCGATGACATCGTAGACCTCGTAAAGGAATGCCTATCCTGCGATTCCGCCGAGGCTCATCTCCTGGTAAAGAAAGACACCGACTTGTCTCTACTCAAGTCAGTGTCATTCAAGGTCGGCGTGGACCTTAGCCTGAAATCTGTGGCATTAGACGCGAGCACATGGCCAGCCGGTGTACTGTTTCGTGAATTCGAGGACTCCGGCTCAAAAAACCTGTACAGGCAAACCACTCGAAACCGCATACCTCAAATAGCACCCACAAGCCAAATCACTCCGATTGGTACATCCGGTCGACTTGTTCATGTGTTTGGCAATGTTACTCCGGGGTTTTAACCAAAACTCACGATAATGATGGACCATCTGCTATCCCTACAACGCTTCGACTTGACGACGACCTCCCACTATCTTTCTCCCGTATCGACAATGGGGATATGGAGGATTCTTACGGACTACCGACTTTATCAGATTCTTCACCGGGACGCAACGCATCAGGCCTTTCGGAGACCTTAGAGCCCATCGACTCAGTCGCGCTGTTTCCAGCCAGCGGCATCAGTCGTCCCGGCCCTGAGTTCGATTGCGGCGACGAGGTTCTCCAGCCTGCAAAGACAGGCAAGTATAAATTGTTTTTCGGAACTTTTCCACTGCGTGACGAAATTTCGATCCCCAGCTGTTTCAACTTACCTGACTCCGGCGCTTATCACTTCTACAAGCACCCGCCGAACATGTACACCTTCGACTCCTCTGGGTTCTCTGCACCGGGACGCAACGTATCAGGCCTTTTGGAGACCTCAGAGCCCATCGACTCAGTCGCGCTGTTTCCAGCCAGCGGCATCAGTCGTCCCGGCCCTGAGTTCGATTGCGGCGACGAGGTTCTCCAGCCTGCAACGACAGGCAAGTACAAATTGTTTTTCGGAACTTTTCCACTGCGTGACGAAATTTCGAACCCCAGCAGTTTCAATATACCTGACTCTGGCCCGTATCGCTTCGAGAAGCACCTGCCGAACGAGAATTTCTTTGACTCTTCTTGGTTTTCTGCACCGGGACGCAACGTATCAGGCCTTTCGGAGTCCTCAGAGCCCTTCGACTCAGTCGCGCTGTTTCCAGCCAGCGGCATCAGTCGTCCCGGCCCTGAGTTCGATTGCGGCGACGAGGTTCTCCAGCCTGCATCGACAGGCAAGTATAAGTTGTCCTTTGGAACTTTCACACCGCGTGACGCTTTTTCGGTTTCCAGTCGTACCAACAGCGCTGACTCCAGCCAGTATTACTTCGGCAACCACTCACCTAACGAGAACATCTCCAACTATTCTGGGGTTTCCACACCGGGACGCAACGAGCTAGGCACTTCGGAGACCCCTGAGCCCTTCGACTCAGTCGCGCTGATTCCTGCCAGCGTCATCAGTCGTCCCGGCCCTGAGTTCGTCTGCGGCGAAGGGGTTCTCCAGCCTGTGAATTCAGGCAAGTATGGTACCCCTGATTGTATTCCTGTGCCTGATCATGTTCCACCTTCTAGTGCACGTCTCACCTGATCCGCTCCGGGTCCTTTAGATACCATTACCCTTTACTACCAGAATGTGGGGGGTATCAATTCCTGCCTGACCGACTACCTGCTCGCAACTTCGTGTTCCTGCTATGACGTCATCGCCTTCACGGAAACATGGCTGAATGACCGCACACTATCAAGTCAGATCTTCGGCCCTGATTACGCAGTGTTCCGCTGTGACCGTAGCGCCCGAAACAGCAAAAAGTCCAGTGGAGGTGGGGTACTACTTGCCGTGAAGTCGAATCTTCCAGCGCAGTTCATCGACAACAATTCCTGGTGCGATCTGGAACTTGTATGGATTCGCATTGATCTTGTAGACCGGAAATTGTACGTATGTGTAGTGTATCTGCCACCCGATCGCTCAAGAGATGTTGCCCTCGCCGAGTCGTTTTCTCGCTGCATCTTCGAAGTTAGCTCCTTCTGCGCTCCTGAAGATGACTTACTAGTCATTGGCGACTTCAATATGCCCGGTTTGAAGTGGTGCTCCATCCATGGCAGCTTTCTGTACCCAGACCCAGCACGCTCTACTTTTTCGGCGCCTTCAAACATCATATTGGACTCCCTGAGTGCAGCGACCTTGCGCCAGATCAACGATGTGGTGAACGAATACGGTCGTACGCTGGACCTCTGCTTTGCCAATGATGGACCTCGTTTACCGACCATCGAAGTCGCTCCTGCACCGCTTGTTAAAGTAGTCCCACATCACCCTGCTCTCATGGCATCACTCGAAGTAACTAGGCTGAACGCTGCAGTAGAAAAACCAGTGACCTTCTACCTCGACTTTAAGAACGCCAACTTCGATGACATCTCTCACATTCTAGGCACTATCGACTGGGTATCTGAGCTTGATCTTTCTAATCCCAACGCTGCCGCTGATACCTTTTCACACATTCTGAATTACGTCATCGATCGCCACGTCCCAAAACGCTCTAACAGCAGAAATATGCGAATCCCTTGGATCACGACTGAGCTGCGACAACTGAAGACGGCAAAAAGATGTGCTCTTCGAAACTACAAGAAGCATAAATCATCGCATACTAAGGATATATATCGTAAACTTAACTCCGTTTATAAAAAAGCCAGTGAACGTTGTTACCATAACTATCTACGTCGCGTACAACGTAACCTCAAGACTTGCCCAAAATCGTTTTGGAAACACGTAAAAAGTCAGCGGAAAGAACCTGGTATACCTTCAAACATGTTTTTAGACGGCATAACGGCGAACTCTGACCGTGGAATCTGTGATCTCTTCGCCCAAAAATTTTCCAGTATCTTCACTTCAGCTTCAACATCCTCAGAACATATAGATAGCGCTGTCAGGAACGTTTTGCCATTGGGCTTCTCAATAAATGGTATTGAAATCGAGGAGGCAGCCATCTCTAGAGCAGCAGCGAAGCTTAAGAATTCCTTTTCTACGGGCCCGGACGGGATACCAGCTGCTTTTTTAAAAAGTTTCATGCCTGTCTTGCTGACCCCTATTCGGCTCATTTTTCAAGCTTCGCTAGATAGAGCCACCTTCCCTCTACTATGGAAGGAAGCTTACATGTTCCCGGTACATAAAAAAGGAGATAGAAGAGATGTTAACAATTACCGTGGAATCTCTGCCTTATGTTCGATTGCCAAACTATTCGAATTGGTGGTTTTGGATCCTTTCTTCACGTACTGCAAAAATAACATCTCCAATGATCAACACGGATTCATGCCCAAACGCTCTACGACAAGTAACTTGCTAACGTTCACTTCTTTTGTGCATGAAAGTTTTGTTGCCAAATCTCAAACCGATGCAATCTATACCGATCTGTCTGCTGCATTCGACAAGGTGAACCATGAAATTGCCATCGGTAAACTCGAACGCTTAGGATTCTGTGGTACTCTACTCGGCTGGTTCCGCAGTTATTTAACTGGTCGTAAATTGATTGTTCGAACGGGTGACACCTTTTCCAGGCAATTTCCTGCTACCTCCGGTGTGCCTCAAGGTAGCCATCTCGGACCGATTATTTTCCTAATTTACTTCAACGACGTGTTGTCACTCCTCGACGTCCCCAAACTTGGCTATGCTGATGACCTAAAACTATTTTACACCATAAACGACAACGACGACATCAATTTCCTGCAACGTCAATTCAACCTCTTCGCTGAGTGGTGTGACATTAACTGCCTGCCATTAAACCGCAGCAAATGTGCAATCATCAGCTTTTCTCGTAAGCGGCAGCCTTTAATTGCGGAGTACTTCCTCGGAGACGAACCCATCGCACGTGTGAACCACGTTAACGATCTTGGCGTAATCTTAGATCAGCGCCTGGAATTCAAGGCACACACCAACTATGTGATTGACAAAGCATCCAGAAGCCTCGGTTTCATTTTTAGAGTGGCGAAGGACTTCAAGGACGTGTATTGCTTGAAAAGCTTATACTGCAGCATTGTTCGTTCCATCCTTGAATACGCTTCAGCTGTCTGGTGTCCCTACTACCAGAACGGTGTCGATCGGCTCGAGACCATTCAGCGGCGATTCTTGCGATATGCCCTTAGACACCTGAACTGGCAAGACCCTTTTCGCTTGCATAGCTACGAAAATCGATGCCGCCTCATAGATATCGACACCCTTCAAGCCCGCAGACAAGCAACACGTGCCTCATTTGTCGCCGACCTCCTGACATCGCGAATCGACTGTCCCACGCTATTGGAGGCTATTCCGCTTAGTGTACGACCCCGTGGATTCAGGAATCAGGATCTTCAATTGTACATTCCCTTTCGAATGAACAATTACGGAGCTAACAGCGCCCTCATCGGTGCAATGAAATCTTTCAACCGTTTTTCGGAGCATTTTGACTTCGACATTTCGAGGGATGTTTTCCGAAGAAAAGTGATTAGGGCCTTGAGATCCCCATAGTTAGATTTAAATGTTTTGTTTTTAACCTTAATTTTAAGTAATCATTGGGATCAACATGTGATCCGTTGATCAGAAATAAATAACAAATAACAAATAACAAATGATTAACTCGAAAACTTGATTGAGTTACGAGGGAAAATAGATTTTTAAATACGCGATGTTGGTCGCTTTCAAAATGGCGATGAAAAGACGTCAAATTATTCAACCATTTTCTGGTTTATACCCGAGAAGTTCCAAAATGGTTGAAATTTATTATGGAAAAATTCATAAAAAATAACCATATTGGCAGTTCTGAGGCAAATGTCATAAAATGGTTATTTTTGAACCAAATATGGTTAGATGAAAACGAGCGTGCATCTGTGCTACAGACGTCAAATTTCCTACCACTTTTTCCCAACACCATTGGACTTCGAAGTAAACTGCCCGAACATTCTCACGGTGGAGTTGTGTTTTGATTGCGGCGTTTTTAATATTTTGACGAAAAAATCAAAAATTTTAATCTGTTTCGCGTTAATTTATATATTGTATGGTGTGATTTTTACGTGACCTGTATATTGGAGTGTGATAACAATAATTGCTCACGAATTGAAAGTGAATTCCGGCTAAAAAGGCAAAAATGAGTGTGGCAGATGCTGCTCCTGATGGAGCAGCATCACAATCTACAAGTGTACCTAACCTTCAAAACGGGTCAGGAAACTTGGATAAGGAAATGGAAACCACGGATGCACAATCCAGAACCAGGAATGAACCGACGCGGGTGTTCATAAACTACCAGTATAAATCCAGTGATAGTCGTCCGTTTAGAGTGATGGTAGAAAATACGGATATTGAGAAAAGGAGAACCATTAACCGTTTGAAAGTAGGAGCCATGCTACACCAGAATGGATTTGACAAATCCATAGAAGACATATGCAAAACTGGAAGACAGAAAGTCACAGTTTATGTCGGGAATTGGAAGGATGCCAACAGGCTAGCTAATAGTCAAAATTTGCAGCTACAAGGATACAAAGCGTACGTTCCGAAGCAGTTTGTCACTGTTACGGGAGTAATTTCAGGGATCCCACCCGATATGGATGAACAAGATATTAAAATGAATATCAGAAGCCGAGTGGAAATTGATTCTATTTTTAGATTACACCGTTTCATTGAGAAGAAAAAGGAACCGACGTACAAAATAGGAGTGGTGTTTAGGAGTAATGTTTTACCTACTGATATAAACATTTTTTCTGTTATTTTCAGAGTACAGCCCTACATCAGAAAACCGGTAATATGCTACAAGTGTCTGAGATACAACCATGTATCAAAAAACTGCAAATCGAAGACTGGAAAATGCGCAAGCTGTGCAGAAGAACATCCTGTTGACATAACCTGTAAAACCGTGAAATGTTTCTACTGTGAAAGCAACGACCATAGAACCACAGACAAAACTTGTCCTCGTTGGAAAAAGGAAAGTAATATCCAAGCGACGATGGCCAAAAATGGAATGACTTACCAAGAAGCGAAACATACTTACATATTTCCAACTGAAAACCAATTCGACGTGTTAAGGAGTACCGAAGAATACCCAACTCCAGCTAAATCTTACTCGTATGTTGCAAGAAGAGCACCCAGATCCTACCAAAAAGAAAATTTACAACGAAATAACATAAATACCAACAATCGTTTTACAAAAGGGAAGGAAAGAAGAGAAGAAGAAGGAGAGTTAATGCCAGAAGTAGCTAAAGAGCTAGTGAAGAAGAGAAAAATGGAAGAAGATAGAGAAGAAAGCAGAGGGACAGGTTTGAACAATCCCTACAGGACGGAAGAGGCAGAAAAAATAAGAAAACAGATAGAGGAAACTATAAAGAAACAAACACAAACTGAATGGAGGAAAGCAATGAAGGAAGTAAGTACCAGATTGGTTGAAATTTTGAAGCCGCACGGAGCACCTGGAGAAGAGCTTACAAATCAAATTATGGGAGAATTGATGAAGGCAGGTGAGTGGACCGGAAACAGTTCATGATGCAAAGTAACTTTAATATAATACAAACAAACATACAAAGTCTGAGGACAAATAAAAACGAGCTTGCTCATGAACTGTTTACTGAGAAATATGACGCAGCACTATTATCAGAAATCTGGGTTAAACCAGATCAAATAATGACCCACAGGTGGAATATACAAGGTTATCACCGTATATTATCACCAAGATCTGATGGTTTCGGAGGTACTGGTATTTATCTACGTTCTGACCTTACTTTTGAAAGACTGGTCTTAAGTTCATCCATGCAATTCGAAACGTTAGGTATAAAAATACATACCCTTGATCTTGTTCTTGTAGTAATTTACATCAACCCTAGAATTACATTACAAGAGTTAGAAAACGCTTTTACACTTTTACTTAGCCAATTATCGACACACTCCAAGGTCTTTATAGGAGGAGATTTCAACAGCCACAATGAACTATGGGGTTGTTTAGATACCAATAATAAGGGCAATCTTATATATGATTCGATCATTAATACCAACTTTCTCATACTCAACAATGGACAACCCGAGCAGACTTTTATGGCAAAATTATAGCAAATTTTGCTATCACGCCCTGAGAGCCGAACTTGCTCTCATTTTGCTTGACATAAGGTGGTACACAGCAAAAATGAGAGCACAAATTTTCATACTTGGTTAGCAAAGTGATACCTTATTTTGCTAAAACTGAGACCCCAACTACACCTCGTTTTCTGAGAGCTTGGACAGCACAATAATGCCAATGTAAGGCATCAAATAATTTCATCTAATAGCAAACTATGGCATCATTATGCTTTCAAAATTTTGAAAAAATGTCAGCAAAACGAGGTATATTCTGGTTGCATTACAAGTAAAATATGGCATTTTTTTGCTGTCCGCATATGAAAATTATGCTTTTAAGCTTGTTGTTTATTTCCTTAAGTCAACCGAAATGAAGGCAAAATTTGCTTGCGAAGCGTGATAGCAATATTGGGTTTCATTTTACAATGTATGAGGAATGCAAAGATTCGAATTGAAATTTTGCTTTCATTGAATTAAACGCCTGGAGTTATACTAAAAATCAAATGTTACAATCCAAGAACATAATATGTTAATCGAAAGCAGCGAATCTGCTTAACCTAAAAGGAAAAAAACATTGTGTTATATTGAATATTCAGTAGTTTTTTCATTAATTTTAGTCTAAGTACAATAACCTACTCAATATATGTATATTTTTGTCTAATATTGAATTCTTGCGTTATAAATTTGAAATCAGTTGTAAAATATGATATTTCAGTTCAATTTCCGTATTGGATTTTCGAATTTTCGCTTATTCTGAAAAGCGATGGGCATGATGTGATTTAATTTATTTGGCACTAAAATACAATTTAGAAAATAATACTGATCTTGATTGTAAATGTTGAATGATAAACAAATATGCATTTTGAATCCGAACTTTAAGCTTCAATATTTGTTTTTATTTCTAAATCTGAAATACGGATAATATTTCCTGATAAAAACTGAAATCCACTACTGTTACTTAAATAAAAATTTGACACACCTCGTTTTCCGAGAGCTCAGAGAGCATTAAGAAGCCAATGTTGGGTATCAATTAATTTTTCATGACAGCAAGATTGGCTTTATTATACTTTCAAAATTTTTAGAAAATGTCAGCAAAATGATGTGTAGTTGAGATCTCAAGACTAGCAGAATCGAGCAATTCTGCGGGTATGAAAACTTGGCTTTTATTTTCGTTGTGTATCACCTTCAGTCAACCAGAATAAGATAAAATTTGGCTGTCAAGGCGTGATATCAAAGTCGCTTTTAGTTAAGCAACGTGTTTGCAGTTTATATAAATATCTGTTTCTTATTATAAAATTTTCAACCAGCAAAAATAATTTAGGATACACAAAAAAATCCAGAATTGCAAAACAAAAATTGACACATTGAGCATTCTTTCATCAACATTGATACTTTAATTATTCGTTAATTTTTGAAGTGTTTAAAATATGAGTTGAAAATAATTTCGAATTTATTTTTTAGCAGAAAAAAGCAATTTCAATTTGAAAATACATCTGATTCATTAGACTCGAAGCCGTAACTGTTATGGATCTTATAATGACAAAATTGCGTAGAAAGAACAAAATTTGTAAATAAAAACGCCTAAATGTAGACACAGTTATGATGATATAAAATACTAAAAAAAATTATTTTCATCTTTAATATTTTTGTAGTCTATCAAAAGGCGCTTAAATTTTCGAATTATCTTATATGCAAAACTGTTATACCACCAAAAAGATACATACTAACATGGCATCATAAATTGTCATGTACAGTGCATTTTGTATATTTTAAATATGAAAAGTTAATACTTAGTGAGTGATTAGCTAAATATCTGAAAGACTAAAATTTCATAGAATTGAAAGTTCAAACTGCTCCTAAACTTATTATTCGTTTCCTCTTAGAAAATTTGTAGCTTAAAAGATCTAGAAATAAGCGCGACCGCTAACGTTAGAGAATTGAAAAATTATCTAATAAACGCGTAAACAAAAGATTTTTTGGTTACATAAAACTAAAATTGCAGCTTATTGTGATATTATCACTGCGCATTGCTATCTAATGTCCGGCGGAAGATTTTTACTTCTTTCCATCTATGGACACATGAACCGGCTACAGTCCACTTACCTTGCAACATTAACGGAAGCAGGATGTACGGTTCGATCTGGTTTTCGCCTTCGAGGAACACCGTTGCGACGGATTCTAACGACAGGGCAATGTTGAAACACCAGCAATCAGTAGCAATTTTTTTATTTCTCCGTTTGGCATGATGGACATCTGTTTCCTCAGCGGGTCCGGATCATTTGTGTGTTCCTAAAAACAAATTATTTAGTTTTTTTTAATACAAAAATAAATTAAATTTCAAACTTTTCAATCCTGGTCGAACAGCATAGCATATTGATTACTTCTGCGGTAGCTTTTTAGGCAAGTTCCTGCGGATGACTCGGACCTCAGAATGAGGAACACTTCGTACCTCTTTCACAAGCTTATTCTTGCTCTGTCCCCGGTGGAGTCCACTCATTGTTGGAAGAAGACGATTCATTTGGACAACAATCTGCACGGTCACTTTGCCCATGATGCTGGAGTCTCACTGTTGAATTGTATCTTCGGAAGTTGATACTGGGGAAGTGGGAAGTGAAACAGCAATCCTGCCTGTTATCATGACTTCTCCATAATCGCTGCACCAACCTCCCACAATCGTACGTGACCGAGCTTTCACCAGTTTAATCGTTTCAACTTCACTTGCAACCCGAAAAATTAACGACCGAAAAGCAAAAACAAAACATAAACAAATGAAAGACCTTAAAAACACTGCAACAAATTGCTTCGCTGTTCTTGATCACTTGATGAAATTTCTTTTTTTTTAAACAGTAAATTCACTATACACGTAACTTTCAATTGCAATAAAACATAATTGGTACCTACACATGAAAATGTTATATTAAATTCCTTTTAGTCGTATAATTGCAACTTTTGATTGCAATTCATAATAAGGTGTTGGCTGTAAATGATAAGTTAGGAAATTATTTTGGAAGACAGGCATTTGAAATGAAAACAAGATTTTCGGCTAGCAGTAGTTTGTGATTTGATTTTGGCAGTTTTTATTTTTTTTTCACGGGATTTAATTGATGGCCCAATCATTCATATCGGTATCCGTTATGCTTTACTATTTGCACTTTAATGTTTTTGTTTTGGAGTTTATTTTGATCGATTAAGCCTACACAGCAAAAATTGAATCGAGCAATTTTACATTGAAAGCGATGCAAATTATTGGACCATCGCTTAAGACAGAAATTTATGTTTCGTTTTAAAACTGCGTCATGACTTGTAAAATTAAAAACGATGTAAATGATTGCTGAGTGTAATAATACGTCGGGTAATATAATATGCGTAGCTTAATTTTACATCGAGATCGATGCAATTTTTTCAGCACCTAGGGTTTTCGTACATGCTTATTGAAATCGATTTTTGAGTTCGAAAATACTCTCGCACAAGAAAAGATTGTTTTCTCCAATTTTGCTGATGACAATGTTATTTCAAGCTTTAAGTAGCAGTTAGAAATATTTTTAGGAACATTTTTGTATAAACATTTGAATTGAATTCATTATTTTGTCATCTTTTTTTGTAGAATAAAATATACCATTAAAAATTTCAGTTTGAAAATTTATTGAAAAAAAAAAATCATTCAAAAATAAACTTAAAGTATGTTATGCTGTTTATGTAACTTACAGTTCAACAAATGTAATTTTCAATCATGCTCAACCTAGTGATTAGATGAAAAGTTAGATAAAAAATTAACCAACTTGAATATTTACAAAATTTACTGTTTTTTTTTTCTCAAGAACAATTGTGGAAAATGTAACTTATCGAAAAAAAATATATTACAATCATTGAAAATACTAAGCCAGGAATAAAATTTAATGTTATCGATGTTTGCTTATTTTAAAATAATTATTGTTCCCTGATAAGATTTAAACTGAGTTCATGTTCCTTCATAAAAATGTTGTTCTTAAATCAGACGCCAAAACCGCAGTACGTTTAGATCCATCTGCTATTACCAACTATAAGAATGATAAAGAAATTACTGTGCACAGCAAAATAAAATTTAATTGGACATTCTTGGAAATAAAATATAATACGATTCTGACTGTTTCCATTCTTTCACACAAATTTATATAAAGTAAAAAAACATTACACCTGGCATCACTGCACGAAGAAGAGGAAACGAAACGTCAAATGAGAAATTGCATATCAAAACAAAAACAAACAAAAAATATTCACATACCAAAAGTACTGTAAACAGAATTTAGTTTTCCAGTTTTCCGGGTTGACTGTGAAATATCAAGTGATTCGAATCTCGTATACTGTTTCTGTAAGTATTCAACTTTCGAGAATATTGAACGTGATTCATGTAGCTCTTCTTTCTCATCCTCTAGGTACTTAAAACCAATTGTGGCTAGGTAAGGCAAAAGATGAAAACACCAGGTGCATCGATCCTCTCAAGATTTGGGTTGCGAAATATGAAGGCGGATAACGATACACATCATCGGGGACCTGACGCGGTTTTTCCAGCAGGACTACGAACGACAGCAAGCAATGACATTCAAGCTGAGTATTTCGATTTGGTTTCGGAACATCTACAATGTTTAGCGCCTATAATCCGTGTTCTTAAACTGGACAGCCGGCTTTGTGATTCCAAGTGCCTCAGTTTTTAAAAACAGTATGAACTAAGCCATGAAGTGGTTGTTTCTGAAATAAAGAATATTAAATAGTATATTGGTAGAAGATAATATCCCAGAATGTTGTTTGAATGAAACGGTTACTTCGCTGCAATTTTTTCGTGAGGTTTCGATGATAAAAAAAGAAGTGTTAATAAATGATCAAGATCGAATAATGAACATTCGATTTAGGTTTATCGAAGGTTTTTTTACAGTTGTTACTTCCACCATTACAACTTTTGTTTCAGGTATGATACTCGTTTCATTCAACTTTAAATAAACTGGAAAAAGAAATGTTAATAATAAGAACTATGGATTGAAAGTCATTTGAATTTCACTTTGTGCCTAGCAAACGTAAAACAATTCTGCATGAATGTGAGCTATAATGAAAGGAAACACTAAAAGGATGCTGTTCAAAGGAATTGCTCTTTGTTTCACGGTTTAGCAATCTTTTCAGTCAAGACCAATTAGAATTGTCTCACAATTGTTCGGGAATAATTTTCTTTTTCTCAATCATTTCATCATTAATCCTTCTTTAGACCAGAACTGTAACTTAAACTTAGTCCATATTAAACAACTTAAATTCGATTTTGGCTGCTGAGACTTGTGTTAGGTTTACAGCTTGGTCTAGACGATGAGTTGCGTAGCTCATATTTCCCGACACTTATGGGAGACCTGGATGTAAGCTACCAAAATCGCAGTTTCAGTTACCTAGTATGGATTAGGCCCTCTATCTCGTACTTACCCGCACTGCTGTTGGTGATTGAGTAGAAATGTTTGTTTCCGGCATAATTTGAACCATTTCAAGTTCACTGCAGAGTGTTAGTTTTGTTGTGATCGAACAATTCCTCATTTTTTAATCTTCAGATGAAATAACTGTTTTCTAGTAACTGTTATCGACGTCATAAAAAGAAATAGCGAAAATTAGCAAAAAATAGGAAATAATTACCTTTTTTGAACGATGTTTTATCCAATGTCCGAACTGGGTCGCCATTTTAGAAATATTGTTTATGCTGCTTTCTAAATGAAATATTTTCTGCAGCAGCCTCATAAACACAAATATCTACCAACTATTTGGGATTTCGCAGGTTCAGGAAATATGTTTTCACCGGATATTGAACACAAATTACCACGATTCGGCTGAAAAAATGAAATACCAACGGAAACAAATCAACTGTTTGTGGTTGTTTGCTACAAAGGGTGAAAATAAAGTATAATTACATTTTCACGATGTAAATTTTTGGTCATGTATCATAATTTCAAATCGCGGCTTTCGAAATGCAGTTTTAAAACACTGGAAAATAAATGCATCGAAATTTCAATGGATTTGTATGCTTTTCAATGTAATTTTACGTTTGTTTTCTGTTTCTGTCGACGACTTTTACATCGTTTTAGGAATTGGGTTTGATGTAAATATATAAATTTTTTGCTGTGTAGTCCACACTAGGCAAAATGAACTGCGATTTTTGTTATGAGACGAACTTTGTTGTCTGCTTGTTGTTGTTGGAAACCTGAGACGGTCTCAGTGTCTCCCGAAGAAAATGGGAGACGCTGAGACCGTCTCGAGACGAACCGTCTCCTATATAGTGTGGACTAGGCTTTAGATGTACGTGGATGTACCAATTTAAAAGCTATTAAGTTGTACCAATTTAAAAGCGGATAAGATTTGCAATAATGATCCGCCAACTGCAACGTTGATAAAGTTGCGAATGCCATAAAGAGATGGTAAAACGACTAGAATCGAAAAACAAAGCTCAGCAACTGGAATCGCATTTGCCGAGTGTGGACGAGGTTTTAGATTTTTGGTTACGGTTACGTCAGAGCAGTAAATTGTTCTGTCATTTTAATATCAATTGCTTTTAAAAATAAATAAAAGATGTAATGATGCTCAGTTTTGTTGATGGATGGTTTTGCATAATATTATGTCATCACTTCGATTTTAATAATTTTTTTTTTTATTAACTGTTTATAGCTTAGTGATGTCAAGTTTTGCTATCGCGGAAAAATCAACACTTAAATATGTTATCAGTATGCTGTTGATACCCCATTTTAGTCTAAGCTTGCTGTCAAGTAAAAATTATTGAAACCCAACTGATGCCTTAATTTGCTATCATGGAAAATACCACACCACATTATGCTGTCAGTTTGCTATTGACACCTTATTCTGGTTTCAATTTGCTATCGATTTGGGCATCAAAGTCTGCTCGGGAATACACATTCATCCCAGCTGTAGCAAATCAAAGACCCAGTGCTATTGACTTATCAATGTGCACCACAAACATGTTTAATGAAGCTAAATGGGAAGTATTACAAAAGAGCTTTGGTGGAAGCGGTCACCTTATGATAAAAGCACAACTTCAATTATCGTTTAAAACAAAGAAAAAGTGTTATTTTGATCGAACAAAAATCACCGAAGAAATATCGCAAATTAAACACTGGGAATTTGAAGGAATTAAAGACCTTGCAGTAATTACGAATCAGATAAGCAATAAACATAAGAAAATGAATACATTTACACCAAAATATTACTGGAGTCCTGACCTTTCCCTATTATATGAATCCAAACAAAATGCTCTTAGAAATTATAATAGATGTAGCAGCACCACAAATCTCACCACAAATCTCACCACAAATCTCACAATCTATAGAGTGGAAAAAAGCTGTAGCACAATTCAAAAAATCAAAAATAAAACATATTAAAGATAAAATGATGGAACTATCTAGTACCATAGATCCACGCAATGTAAAAGAAAACTGGAAACTAATTAAGCGATTAAAATTGAGTCCTGTTGAGAATCCCAAAAATAATCCCATATTAAATAACAAAGACACAGCTGAAAAATTCCTTACAAAAAACTTTGGAGTACAAGAAATTAAACAACGTCTTTCGCCTGACATAAATACTCGACAAAGAATAATAACTTTTGAGTCCTGGAAGGCAATTATCAATAAGAAATCTATTAGATCAGCACCAGGAATAGACTCCATAAATTATGGTATGCTTAAAAGTATGGATCTTAATACTGTTTCAAAAATAATAGATTTATTGAACGAAATGTGGCTTAGCGGAAACTTACAAGATCATTTAAAAGAAATAAAGATTATACCAGTACTTAAACCAAACAAACCTCCGGAACAGATTGAATCGAGTAGACCTATTGCTCTTCTTTCAACTATCACCAAAACTATAAATGCAGCGGTTCTTGAAGATGTTAACCTTACCTGTTCAAATAACAATATTCTACCTGATTTCTCATTTGGATTCCGTAAAGGAATGTCAACGGAACATTGTGTGACTTTTGCAACAAACTTTATAATGTCATCCAGAAGAGAAGGATTTGTAACAATTGGAGTATTTTTTTTGATTTCTCAAATGCATTTAATAGTGTAAATGTGGATAAACTGAGAATCATAATGCTGAATTATGGATTCCGAAAAGATACCATAACGTGGATCTTCAATTTTCTTATAAATAGAAAAATGATCATCTGCACAGATCAAGGAAAAGTAGAACACATAACAAGCTGCGGAGTTCCACAAGGTGATGTTCTTTCGCCTATCCTTTTCAATATCTACACTTCTTCTCTTCACAATACAAACCTCGACCGAGACACCATAACTCTTCAGTTTGCGGACGATTTCCTGAAAATTGTAAGAGCAAAAACTTTAGAAAAGGCTGTTAAAAAAATGCAACTAGAAATAAACGATTTCACAGCAAAAGCTGAGGAGCTTGGATTGATACTAAATTGTTCAAAAACAAAGGCTATGCTCTTCAAAGATTCAAACAAAACTCTCGCTCTTTCTCTTGGAGGCGAAATATTAGAAACGGTTAAAAACTACAAATATTTAGGCATCACTCTGGATCAAACACTAAGATACGGCTTACATGTAAAAAATTTAAAAAATACATTTATGGACAGGATGAACATGTTAAAAATTATTGGAGGAATAAAATATGGAGGTACACCAAAAGTCATGGTAATGTACCACAAAGCACTCTTCGGAAACTATCTGAACTATGGTGCCATTCTTTACGGAAATGCTGCAAAAAAATATAGTGACATGTTAGAGACCACCAACCGACAAGGACTTCGGGTAGCGACGGGTTGCACAAAAACAACTCCCATTAACACATTGGCAGCGCTGAGTGGTGAAGGACCTCTAACGTTGAAACGCGAATTTATTACAAAAAAGAGAATTGCTTTTCACATTTACAGGAACGATTTGATTGCTCAACAATTACAGTCTTTGAACCTGAATCAACCGAAACAAGAAAGGCAGTACTCATTCATTGAAAGAGTATACATTAAAAACGTCAACACATTCCAAAAACTTTATGTTCAGACAAAATCTTGTAGCATATTCAATTTTACGGTTAATGAGCAAATAATAGGGTCAACTCAAAAAAAGAAATTAACATCTCCTATAGTTCTAAAAAAACTCACTCAAGAAATGATTCAAACAAATTATTGCATGTACGAACAATGGTATACGGATGCTTCCAAATCTGGCTCAAATTGCGGACTTGGTATTTACGATGCCTCCACAGACGAAAGCATAAGCCTAGCTTTAGCGCACGAAGTGAGCATTGCTTCTGCAGAGCTACTGGCAATACGAGTTGCATTAGAACACGTACAAGCTAACGATTCGCGAAGAATTGTTATTTTCACAGATTCCCAAGCGGCATGCAAAATTTTAAAAAGGGATCGAAAGAACAAAACGTTCGATAAAGTAACTCACGACATTTGTTCTCTAGCAACACAAAATCGTGCAACTATACAATGGTTACCTTCTCATGTTGGAATCAGAGGAAATGAAAATGCTGACCAACTAGCGAAACTCGGACTCGAAAGTTCAGCAATCCTAGAAAACAAACTTCGATTAGATGATGCGATTCGATATTATAAAAAGACACTTATAGACGATACAAATAAGTGGTATAAAGATTTGGCAACAATAAATCAAAAAGGATTGAAATTTTATAAATTCCAAGAGAATTTTAATCTCAAACCGTGGTACTGGAGTTCTGAAATGAATAACAGGCAAATTCGAACAGCAAATCGACTTCTAAGCGGACATGATTACTCACCATACTACCTGGGACTCATGCACATTCGAGATTCAAAAACTTGCGAATTATGTACAGAAAATTTTACGACCGAACATGCACTGTTTCACTGTATACAATACAATCATATCCGTAACCACTACGACTGGGAAAGATGTAATAATCTATTCGATCTGATAAAAAACTTCGATGAATCAAAAATCAAGGAAGTCATAAGCTTCCTAGAAAAAGCAAGATTTTCAATTTAATGAAAAATCGTTCGTATTAGACACACTGTGTCCTCGAATTATCAAATAGATTCGACCTGATTCGACCTATACTCGTGCAGTGGTTATATAGAGTATAACACTCTAGGCCAAAATCATCAAATCCATACATACATACATACATACCATTGGACTTCCCGCATAGTGAAATATGATACGTTCAATCGTTCGGATTATTCCGTTCTGATTACAGTAATAGTATCGTTTCATATTGCATCTTGGCTTGATGTGTCTTTGCTAGAACGGATAAAATATTATTTCCGAAAGATACGTTTAATATTCCAGATAACAGAATGATTATTTTTGCAACGCAACCAAATGACAAAGAATTATTCTCGAAAGATACAATTAATCGTCTTAAAAATAAATTGATTATTTTTGCAACACACCCCAATTTATTTGCTGTCACTTCAATACACGTGGTTGCAGGAATCGGAAAAAAATCTCCCGGCAAAGTTTGGAAAAAAAGTGGAAGAGTCGGAACGATAAGCGACGGCGTCAGCTCTGTGATGGTGAGTAGTACTTAACTTACTCAAAATTAGGGACTAAAAGATTCACGCTTATTGGGAAATATTTTCTTCCAGGAGCTGTAAGCTGTGCTCTAAGGCAGCTTTAGATTAGGACGAGCACAAAGAAATCGCAGCGGGAGTTCTGAAAATGAAAACGGCAGAAGTTATAACGATGGATGATGGGAGCAGGGAAACGGTGCAATACATAGTGGTCATCATCTTCCAACTCTTCCACCTTCATCTCAGCGGGTCCGGAATGTAAACAGCTGTCCAGTGGAACCGCTAATTAATCTTATATTTTTGGTGTAGTGTAACAGTGTTTATGTTATTTATACTTATTCAAATGCGTGTTAATAAAATGTTTGATAAACGAACTGTAGTAACATGAATTTTATTTTTTTTCTTTAAATCGTATTATGAATAATTAAAGATACACCGTATAGTCATCGGTTTATGGGTGGATCATTAAAAAAAGATAACACGTGTGATCCAATCGGTTCGATGTTTTTTGAATCGTTGTTGAATCGTAAAGCGGGCCATAGACTACACAAATTGGCCTGTACAAATTCGATGATTCCGCGTCGATTGTTTGATCTATACTCGCCCACACACTATACAAACATATTTCACGCGAACACAAATGATTGCTGGCGAAAACAGCAACAGCAACAAAAAAAAAAACCATCTCCATCCCGGCTGGGAGAATGTTTTGTACAAAATATTTCGATCCCGATCGATTTTACTCCAACCGTTTGGGCGCTCATTCAAGCAGTGCCATACACTATGCAAATCGTGCTCACAGCGACAAAATTTCATCGAATTTCATCGCATTTGTACAAATGTTGTGTAGTCTGTGGCCCGCTTAACTCTACTTAACAACCCGTTCTCTGTATCGTAAAGTGTGTCCAAACGATTCCGAAAACGATTCATATAATCTTTCTTTAATAATCTGGTTACTATTAGGGTAATCTTTCGGGTGTCTGGGGAAAAAGATTACAGGAACGGTCATTTTATGATACACAGTAAATCAAAATCACCGAGTTCGGTAATTTAGTTTACAGAACCAGTTCTGTAAATCGAAATTTTTCGGTAATTGATTAATTTGACGTCTTGTTTTTATCGAACCTCGTTAATCGATTTACGATTCACCGAAACTCGTTTATTTAAATGTAAACAAATCTATTTGCAAGTTATTTTCGGTAAAAAATTGCCGAAAACTGTAAAGTAATACTGAAAACAGCTTCGCTGTCAAGTCAAACTTCAAATTTCTTTTTCAATTCCCTCTCACTCTTGCAATCGTATTGAATGGTCTCGAGTTTGCTGTGTGCGCGAGCGGGATGCTAATTTATATCCAAGCAATCGTCGCCATTTTTGGAAAGTTAACTTCCCGGTGATCAGCAGCGAAGGAGCAGCAGGTTTCAACATCGGATTGAGAAAAACCGTCCCCGAAGCAATCTATTTATGCAACAACGGCAAAAATAGGCCTGCCAGCACAACTCGGTCGGTAAGTCCGTAATTCAGAAAAAATGGATTATTCCTTAGCAGTTTTTTTCCTTTATTTTATAAAACCGCGAAAACAACAGCAGCTAAAATCACTCCCAATAAGACCGAAGAGCCGATAAAATTGGTGGCTCCCGTGAAGCAGCAGAAAAATTGACAGCAGAATGGACTTCTTCCAGCGCACCGTGAACAAAAAGACTCTTGACTTGTTTCAAGAATGCTAATTCCGTGAAATGGTTAAAAATAAAATTAATAAAAATTGTTTTTTTTATCTAGCAAAATCCAATGGAATCCTGGATAGTTAAATAATGATGGTCATTTGATCCTGGGAGGCGCCTCAGCAAAAAAAAGTTACTTCGGACGAGCCCCGCCCGAATACGAAAATATTGTAACATAACAGTTCCTGTAGTAGTTATAAAACGATTAGAGACAGAGTAAAAAAACGTTTAGAAAATGATATCTGAAACCATAAAAAACATTCCACTAATCTTGAATTCCAAAACGACGGTCTGTTGAATATGGCGTTAAGTTATGTTACTGTTTAAAACTATTAAAACCTCTATATGGAGACACTGTTCTAGGAACAGTTAGGGTGTGGTTTATAAAACGCTTATGAATAACGTTTTCAGGACATTGAACTGTTTCTAGAATGAACATCTGTAGGCATATTTTAAACGATTTATCAAACCGTTAATCGAACTGTTACGGAAATCGGAATGATTATTGTATAAACCGTTTGTACTAAGATTACTGTTTATTTTATGGTGGAGACGATAACGTCATACAGGATTTCTTACAGTCATCTTTTAGCTAAACAGTAACGATAACAGTTGTCGAACGATTTGATATAGCGTCCTTTTATAATGTTATCCAGAACCGTGCTGAATGGCGCTTACACACACACACATACACAATGATGGAAAATTTTTGGGAATTTTCGGATAGTAAATATCAATTCGATTTATTTTCACTTCATCTTTATTTATTTTTACTTACATTACGATGATCTGGAACAAGTTAGCGTCTTATATTTCGATAATTCTATCAGGGAACGCTTCACCACCAGTACAGAAAAACAAATACTTTCGTTGTAGAGCTACCAGATGTTCGGGAAGCTGAAATAAATTTATTGCCATTCAATAATCATTTAAAATTGATAAACTATATAGAAACAATTATTACTTACGGATTTTTAGGTTGGTTACGGCAGGAGGAAAGTTCATCCGAGACATTTTGATTTCCCCGTAATATCCGACTGCCGGAGGCTCGCTTCGCTGCCAACAATTCCAACCGGTTATATGTTCACGGTTACGCCACCAGCTGTTAAAACGGATGTTTTTCCGGATCGGTAGATCGGGTTGTAGCCGTAATTTTGAAAGCAATTATTGAAAAGTAAACCGCGAAAAAAAACTGCACTAGCAAAGTCCGCGCCGTTCAGCCCCAGCAGGCCGTGGTGCCAGTTTTATCGATATTTTTTAATTAGAACTTTTCTTTTATTGAGATTTTGTTTATTTTTAGAAAATCGTTAACGATGAGCTGGCTCGCAAGAGTCAAATAGAGAAACAAATAGCTTCACTCCAATTTCCACACAGATCTACTTTCATGTTTAAAGCCTAGTCCACACTATGCAACATGAACTGCGATTTTTGTTATGAGACGAACTTTGTTGTCTGTTGTTGTTGTTGGAAACCTGAGACGGTCTCAGTGTCTCCCGAAGAAAATGGGAGACGCTGAGACCGTCTCGAGACGAACCGTCTCCTAGTGTGGACTAGGCATAAGAGATTCTCCGTGAATCTTGCTATTCACACCTCGACAAAGATAAAATAATGGAGGGAATCGATGAGGACTTGAAAGATGAATTACTAACAGGTCTCTAATGTTTAATTTTTTTAAAATGCTTATAGATTTTGATGTAATTTATTTTTGAATGAAGAATTAATATAATGATTAACATACCATTTTTTTGTAAATGTATACGACATGTTAAACAGAACTAAAGAATTATTTTGGAATGCTCAGTTGAATCGAGAATACAGTACCAATGCATGCAGGCGTTTTCAAGAGAAACTTCTTTTTGTAACGTATATAAAAAATATTAAAGATTTAATAAATGTGTACTGATTTCTTGCAAAATCATCTGGCATGACTGATTCGCATTTCGGCCATTTTTGACGTGGGTTTGACAGAAGACATGAACGCTATGGGTAACGGTTCGGGATAATTTTGACGATTCAAGAAAATTTGAAGTTAATCGTGGATACCATTCGTTCACCTTTCCAAATACCATCACTTTTCAACAAGAACGTTCATTTTTCGTTTTTAACGTTTTCGAAGTAAAGTTTAATATTACAGCTACTTTCACAGAGACCATAACTATTTCTAGAGCTGTTGATGTTTCGTATAGACTGTTTAAGCTATAGTTTTTTAGTATGCGGGCGAGCTCAAGAGCATGAACAACAACAACACAGAAAATTTTACAGTTTTCGGTGAAATTACCAAAAACTGTTATTTTATCGGTAATTTCTTACCGGAATCTGAAATTTAGTTTCTGGTAGAATATTACCGACAAAATTACTTTTTTGGGTAATAATTTACCGAAAAAGTTTTCTTATTTCGGTAATGAATACCGATTGTTCGGTAAAACTAACCGATATTCTGATAAAAATTACAGGTATTTCGGTAAAATCTACCGGTTGCTCGGTAAATATTACCGAAATTTTACAGTTTCTTTTTAAAAACATTACTGTATTTCGGTAATTTTTACAGATATTTCGGTAATAATTTCATGTATTTTGATAGTAATCGCAGGTATTTCGGTAAACTCTTCTGGTTTTTTTGGTATTTATTACCGAGCTTTTGTAGTTTTTTTTGTCAATATTACCGGCCTTTCGGTAATTATTACAGGTTTTCCGGTTCAACAATACCGGTTGCTCGGTCATATAACGGAGCTGTCACGTTCACAGTAAACAAAAATTACCGAGTTCGGTAATTTTTTTACCGAAATCCTAACATGTGTAAATCGTTAAACTGTTCGGTAATTTTTTCGGTAAAAAATAAACGAACATCGGTAAATGAAGAATCGATTTACCGATGTTCGTTTATTTTTTACCGAAAAAATTACCGAACAGTTTAACGATTTACACATGTTTGGATTTCGGTAAAAAAATTACCGAACTCGGTAATTTTCGTTTACTGTGTTGACAACTGTCAAAATTTTGACAGTTGATCTTAGATATGATCAGACGAGTTCCAGTAATTTTTTACCGAAAAAGGTCTGTAATATTTGACAGCTGTCACTTCTCTGCCAAGAAAAAATTACCGAACAGTTTAACGAACTCCACATGTTAGGATTTCGGTAAAAAAATTACCGAACTCGGTAATTTTCGTTTACTGTGTACACAGTAAACGAAAATTACCGAGTTCGGTAATTTTTTTACCGAAATCCTAACATGTGTAAATCGTTAAACTGTTCGGTAATTTTTTCGGTAAAAAATAAACGAACATCGGTAAATGAAGAGTCGATTTACCGATGTTCGTTTATTTTTTACCGAAAAAATTACCGAACAGTTTAACGAATTACACATGTTAGGATTTCGGTAAAAAAATTACCGAACTCGGTAATTTTCATTTACTGTGTACTGATTCATGCGGGTTGCTCTTAGAGCAAGTTCACTGGTGTTGGAAGAAAGTGATAGAAATTGTGATAGTTGTAGCACAGTTGGGAAATTTTCTAACGCGGAAAATAGATCAAAAATTTTGGTCGTCCACCGTAGTGAACCTGTATATAAGAGAAGTGACATCTGAAACACAAAATTCCAATCGAGCAAAAGAACTGTCAAAATCGATTCCAATCGATCCGAGCATTTTGTCGCAGAGCTTTTAACTTTCTTATTGAAAACTCAACGAAGGAAGGTATTGTGATTGTTGTTATAGTTCAAACAGATTATTTTTTAGCTGGTCATATGAATTTATGATTAGGTGCAATTTTTTCAATGCTTTGGTGAATCGTGTTTCTAGTTAGAATACTAACTGATTATTAACGAAATTCAAGTCATTCATACCGTTTATCGCGTTCCTTCAGGCATCGAGTTCAATGTCGTTTTGTTGCATTGAAGGAGCGTTCACTTTAGAGCTTGAACATCGAGCCAGAAAACAGTGCTGGGGATTTTTTGGTCCAACATTTCGGCGATGTTGCCACATATTTTATTTTAAGAGGGATCAGATGTCGCTTCTCTTATATGAAGGTTCACTAGACCACAGTACAAACTCTTCCAAATAAAACGACACGTTAAAATAGTGAGGAAATTGACTGACTTAAAATTAAAATTTAAAACAAAGCTATGAATATAAGTGATTTTTTTTTTATGGAATCAAAAGATATTTATTTAATAAGCGAGTTTAAAAATACAATATTACGCATAAATTTGTACTAATTTTATTAAGAATATATTTATCAATGTACACTGCAAATCACAATTTTGTTGATAACAAGAATCTACTGATTGCACAAACAAGGAACGGTACCCTTAGTTTTAAATTGCGAACGATAGGTAATAATATTTAAAAGACTGAATGTTTGCTGTGTTTCAATTGTGCATCTGCCCACCCCCACAGAGAAAATTTTTCTAAAATTATGTACACAGTAAACGAAAATTACCGAGTTCGGTAATTTTTTTACCGAAATCCTAACATGTGTAAATCGGTAAACTGTTCGGTAATTTTTTCGGTAAAAAATAAACGTACATCGGTAAATAAAGAATCGATTTACCGATGTTCGTTTATTTTTTACCGAAAAAATTACCGAACAGTTTACCGATCTACACATGTTAGGATTTCGGTAAAAAAATTACCGAACTCGGTAATTTTCGTTTACTGTGTAGGAAAATTTTAATGAAACTGATCTTTTTTTTTTTAGCTAATTCTCACGGAAGTGGTAGTTTTTAGTAATTCACAGAGTCCAAAACCCCTCAAACAATACGAGTAATTGAAAAATCGAAAAAAAACTTGTAAAGCGTGGTGTGAAGCAATCAATTTTCAAAAAGGACTTGGGCGTTTTACCAGAGACTTCGGCAAAGAAACGTTAATTCAATACAAATGTTTACCTAGCTGAACCTGACCTCAATAGATTAAGAACTATTTTAGTTGGGCGCCAAAGTGTAACAATCGGTCCGACTAGGGTCAGCACTGCCAAGACCCCCTGACAAACCTCAGGGTCGGCTTTACGCTCTCTATCGCGTCAGTAGCCAAGAAAACACTTAAATTTCCCCCAATCAAACTTCCCACTGGCGAATCTCTAGTTAACGTTCGCCAACAATGTGCCTCACTGGTTTATTGCCCCACACGTCCCAGCCACGTTCACATAAAAAATCACCTACCTCTATTCTCGGCTACACAGCTTACTGATGATGTTGTAAGTATCGAGGTTCACGACGATATCGTTGGTAACCGCGGGAAGGCCTTCCCACCGATGCGTGTACGCCGAGTGATGTGTGAGGTGACACCGGAACTATGGTATTGCTTATATTAAGCCAAAGATTGAGGGGTCCTATGCACGTTGGGGCAACGAAATGGAGGATTACATTAATGTACCACTTGGAATTTTCCTTGATACAGTTGATATGGAGTGCACGGTAGATAATATTTATTTATTTATTTCACCAAACATCGTAGGCTACATATATATTCTTAAAACTAGTAGTACAATCTTAATATTACTTTAAATACTACAATATTAGGTTCTTAAGTGCCTGTCGCCGTAAAAAGCACTTTTTAGCTGCTGTTTAGACATAGTAAAATCTATGTTCTGGTAGTTTTTATTATAATTCTGCATTAGACAATTGATTGGACTATTTTTACCATAATCAGTTCGAGCAGAGGTTAAAATAAACAGATTTCTGGTTCTCAACTGGCGACTCGGACAATAAAAGTTTAACTGATTTAGTAGATAAGTAGATTGAACACGCTGATTAATTATGTCGTTTACAAAGGAGATTGCAGCAAATTCTCTTCTAACACTTAATGGTTCAATATTTATTAGTAAACAGCGTGATTCGTAGCTTGGTAATTGGCTCTGAGACCATCCTAGATTTCGTAAAGCAAATAGAACAAATTGTTTCTGAATGGATTCCAAACGGTTTTTATGAGATATTTGAAAGGGGGACCACACAACGCTGCAGTATTCAAGTATGGATCGGACATAAGCTGTGTACAATGTTTTTAATGTATATGGGTCTTGAAAATTATAACTAAAACGTTTTATAAAGCCAAGCATACTATTTGATTTTTGAATTACTGAGTTATAGTGATCTACAAAGGTAAGTTTTGAGTCCAATATAATACCTAGATCTCTTATCTTATTGATTCTCCCCACAGGCTCATTTCCTAATGTAACAATTTCATATGACGGATATTTTTTCCTTGTAAATACAATATGTGAACATTTTTTCACGTTTAGTTCAAGAAGACTTTTACTGCACCATTTGTAAAAAATATTTATTTCATTTTGAAACACCCTGAAATCTTCTTCGTTGTTGACTATCATATAAAGCTTCATATCGTCTGCGTATATAAGCACGTTTAGCTGGTTCAGTAAATAAGTTATGTCATTGACGTATAAGATAAATAATAAGGGACCGAGATGGGAGCCTTGAGGCACACCAGATGTAACGGAGATGCTTTTCGAAAGTGAACCATTGAATCTAACAATTTGTGTACGGTTTGTCAAATACGACTCAATCCATTTCAGCAGTTGTGTACTGAATCCGTTTTTATGTAGTTTAAAAATTAACAAAGGGATGTCGATTCTATCAAAAGCTTTACTGAAGTCCGTGTATAGAGCCTGAACGGAATTTCCTTGATCCATAGAGTGGATATTATAAGAAACGAATTCAAGTAAATTAGTCGCTGTAGATCGTCCTTTAACAAATCCATGTTGCTTTTCAGTTATGAGTGTTTTAATTTGATTATATATTTTTTGATTCACTATTGCTTCAAAAAGTTTCGGTATGCACGATAAGATTGCTATACCCCGGTAATTTTTAATGTCAGACTTTTGAGATTTGAAAATAGGTACAAGAAAAGATTCTTTCCATACTTGAGGAAAAACACCGGATTTCAACGATGAATTGAACAATAGAAACAAGGGCATACTTAGTTCATTTACAAGATTTTTTAAAAGTAATGGAGGAATTCCATCAGGACCCTTTGGAGCTATCCAGGGAGCAAATTGATTTGTGTATTTCCTCAAGGGTGATTGAATCTACCACAGTCAATGATGCTGAGTCGGAAAAATAATCGAAAAACGCAGTGTCGCGATCGGCTTCCGAAAAACTGGTGTAAACGCTTTGGAAGAAATTGCCAAACAAATTACATATTTCATGGGAATTATTACCGTTAGCGCTGTCCAAGTGCATACGAGATGGAAAATTATTACTTTTCAATTTGGAACTTACATACTTGAAGAAGCTTCTTGGGTTAGATTTAATGTTTTCCTCTGTTTTCCTATTATATTCTTCGAAGGAGGTATTAATGCATATGGCTAGTTGGTTGCATGCTTCTTGATATTCTAAACTATTAGCTAGCGATGGTGTCTTTTTCCAGTTTTTATGCGCTTTCTGCTTTTTATTTCTAAGATGCTTTAGCTCTTTTGAAAACCATGGCGGATTTTTGTTATTATTCGTTCGTCGCTTTATTTTTATTGGGACATATTTACTCAAGATTTTACCAAGAATGTTATAAAAAATAGCTACCTGATTAACAGTTTGGTTTTCACTTTGAAATGATGATTGCCAATTAACTGATTGTAATTTAGTTTTAATCATCGTGTAATTTGCATGGAAAAAGTCAAGGGTCTCCTCATATTCGTATTCTGGTATTCCTTTGTTGTCAGAACATATAATTGAAAATTCGATAGCTGTATGAAAGATCTCATTTTTCCAAATTGGATTAGTAGCTTCCAAAATACAAAAGTCATCAGTCAAGTTTGAAAACAGTAAATCGAGATAGCGATTGCAGGCATTTTTCACATGATTTATTTGATTAAGACATAAGGTAGCAAGATTGTCGAAAAGGAATTGTAATGTTTCATTATCTCCAAAAATCGGTAAAAGGATTGCTTCATTATCTTCATCGGGTAAAAATTGTAGATTCGATTGATTAAAATCGCCATACAGGTGAATTTTGAATTCGGGTTGGAAGCTTTTGAATAATTCTGTTATGCTCAGTAGAAACTTTTGGAAATAATCTTTACTGGCATATTCTGGAGGAAAGTAGATCGATCCAAAAATGTCGTACCTGGATCTCTTTGTGCAGCTTTATCACTGTAAGTAGCACTTTACGGTTTGTGATTCACTGCTCCGAATTGGATCGTATCCGACAGCCTTATTCACAATATCACACGTCCGCGGTACCATTAACAATGGCGATTTGGGGTTCTGTCTTTTGCTTAGAACCTCTGCTAGTCACTTCCTCTCAATTTCGCCCTTTTTGTGATAATTCACCATCGCCGCTAGCGGCGATAAGCGGATAGCGCCGGCGAATTGTGGTGAATATTGCTTAGTGCGTCTCGCATCTAAGCTTGCATCGCATTTGTAAGCTGGCTAGCAATACGTAGCTGTGTGATGTTGCTGCCGTGGTCGATTGTGGTTCGTCTTCTTAGGTTGGTTCAACTATCCTCTTGGCACCCTTGGGTGTTTATCGAATGTTACCGCGAAGATCTTACCAATCTTGACCACTAATTGAACTTGCTCGTTACAAGCCGTATAGAGAACTTGTTGGCTGTCTCATGTACCTGATGGTGACAACAAGGCCGGATATCTGTGCGGCTGTCAATTACTTTGCCGGATTCCAATGCTGCGCTACAGAGGAGCATTGGGTACATCTTAAGAGAGTGTTGCGTTACCTGCGAGGGACGATGGATTACCAGCTCGTATATCGCCGACAACAATCAACAGAAACTCTCTTGGCCTATGCAGACGCTGATTGGGGTAACGACCCTAACGATCGTCGCTCGGTGTCGGGATTCGTCATCAAATTGTACGGATCAACGGTGGCATGGGCGACCAAAAAGCAGTCTTCTGTGGCCCTCTCAACAACGGAAGCGGAACTGATGGCACTCTGCCTTGCCAGTTGCGAGCTGATGTGGATAGCAAACCTGCTGAAATCGATTGGACGTACAGTTAAGGAACCGATCACGATACTCGAGGATAACCAGCCATGTATTTCCTTGACTACTGAACCCCGGAAGCAGAAGCGGTTGAAGCACGTCGAAATTCAGCATTTCTTTGTGAGAGAGCTCGTCGAATCAGGTCTACGTCTCCAATATGTGTCTACCGATCAACAATTGGCGGACGTCATGACCAAAGGATTGGCGTCACCGAGGTTCCGTATTCTTCGTGATCAACTGGGATTATTCAATTGAAGGGGAATGTTAGAAGTGTAATTTGGTTTAACGCCAATTGATATCTGCCCAGTTCTGATTAACAGTGTAAAGAGAAAACGTCAAATAAAATCAATCTTGTTCTTGTTCTGCTCACAATCGGACGCGTTTTATTTTCGCTCTGCGCTTAACCTTAAAAATTTTTATCGAACTCAAATGATGTTTTCGTGTCGCAAGGACTGTTTTCTTTATGTTTATTTCAGCTAACTAAGACGGCGTGAGAAATAATAATACTTATCATACCATTGATTAGTATTATTTAATCTATATATATAAAAAGCAATTTCTGTATGTTTGTTTGTTTGTTTGTCCTCTATAGACTCAGCCGTCTTAAGAGCTGGAGATCTGAAATTTGGCATGGATGTTCATTAGGACCAGGAAAGATGAAAAATGTTTTCAGATTCTCACATGACCCCTTCTGAAGCGGGTCGTCCATACAAGACAAATATTGTTTTCGCGATACACGGAGAAAAAAGACGACAGTTGTTCCAATTATTTCAGCTTGTTATACCAATAGTCGAATTGCAGTTGATTTTTTCGCATTCAACTACTTTTATAATAGATTAAACTACAAACTTCTAATTGTCCTTACGCAATCAACTATCAATATAATGCATTCTACTGTATGATTTATTTTATGCATTCAACTATAAATACAATAGATTCAAATTCACACGGAGAAAAAAGACGACTGTTGATTCAATTTTTTCAGCTATAATTATATCACTCACCAATATGTAGTTGATTTTTAAGCATTCAAATATAAATACAATAGATTGAACTGCAAACTGACGATTGATCTTACGCAAGCAACTATCAATACAATAGATTAAACTATATGATGGTATAATTGATTGTACTTAAGATATGATTCATTCTAAAACAATTGTATGATTCATTTAATTGTAAATATTATTCTATGTCTGTGTGAAATAAATTTACAGTGTATTTAAAAATTTTGCAATGATGGTTATATTTTATTTAACTTGCATCCATGAGAATTTTCTTCAAACCGCCATTTTAGTTCGTCTCGTGATGAAGAAAATTATCATTCTGTCGTGCGAGGAAAAAAAATTGCCTTTCGAAGCTACCGCAAAATGTCCGGTCGAAAAGTGGAATCTGAATATTTCCCCCTATGGTATCACCCAAATCATGCGAGTGTTCAAAACTTTGCGTCCGAATATGAAACTAGGGTAGGTACCAGATTTAAGAGTTTTTTTTTAAATTAATTTATGTTGGCAGTCTTGGGTGGTAATTGTGAGCCTCCACTCAAAACGGAAGTAATCGAGCTTCTAAACCGCGTTTGTGAACACCTTGATATATATTTTCCGAAAGATAGTTCTAACTCTAACGAAATGCAAGGCCTCGTAGAAGAGCTGTTCGATAAAGCGGAAGGCGGAGAGACGGGAGATTCTGGCGCGGAGAAGGAGGCCATCGAGTGCCTAAAACGCATGGGAGTCTTGTCGATAAACCCGGAAAAGCCGAACGTTAACATGTTTCGCGATTCATTAATTGCTCTAGAGATGGAACTAGCTACCCTTCGAAATATGCATTCGCAGACGGTTTCAAATTGCGCGTCAACGGTAACATCGAACCCCATACCATCTTCTAGCATTCCTCCGCGATACACCGGTACGATTCCGAAAAGTCACGACGTCCCTAACAGCAGTACCATCGTTACTGATCAATATTCGCGACCGATCACAACCCCGATAATTACATCTTCGATTTTTACTAGTAATTCTTACCAACCGTGCTTAACAACAAACCCAATTTCGACCCACTATCAGTACAAATACCCTGAGTATACCGTTCATAGAACCTTTACCCATTTAAATTCGAACCCTTACAACCCCTTACCAAGCTCTTCAGCTTGGCCAAACAGCTATACGCAACAGGTGGCACCCTACGGTGCACCTATACCACCTAATTATCAAAACGCTTTACCTACCGTGAACAAACCAAGCCTGTGGTCGCAACTGCCAAACTCGTGTGCTAATTCATCTTACCATCTACCACTACCGGCACAGCCACCGACAACTGACAATTTCGAACCACCGAAATCATACGCGCCAGCCACACGTGCTCAACCAATACTTACGCCTCAACCTTTTGCCCACACGGGTGGATTTCCACCAGGCTCTAGCGCGTTACCGTACGCACCGTACAATCCATCGCCCCACGCGTATCCGCCAAACGCAAACGCTGCTTTTGGTCACAAAACCTTACCTGTGTCCATGTGGAAAATAGAGAAGTACTCGGGTACCGATCGCGGAACGAAACTCAACGAATTCCTCGCGTTAGTAGAACAACTTGCCTTGTCCGAGCGCGTGTCTGAACTTGAATTGTTCGACTCAGCGTTTCACCTATTCGACGGTCCTGCTAAAACCTGGTACATGTCGATGCGCCACCCGTACCCAGGACGCCTGGTGAACTGGCAACATTTAGTTTTCGAACTTAAGCGTCATTTTGCCCACCCCGAACTGGATGTTCTTTTAAAATCCCAAATATACCAGAGACGACAACAACGAAGTGAAACGTTCCAAGATTTCTACTTCGCGATGGACAAAATGTTTCGGAGCATGATGTCTCCAATGGATGAACGGGAAAAGTTAGAAATCTTGAAACGCAATTTGAGAAACGATTACAAAAAGTCGTTACTTTGGCAACCCATCTACGATCTTTCCCAACTAATCGATGCTGGGCATATCATAGACTCGTCCAATTTTTCTATGTATAACCAAGTATTCGGTCAGGACAGAATCGTCAATATCGTAACCCAAAATAATAACCCACACCCTAGATCTGAAAACGTGCGCCCCACTCGTCCTTACCAGAATTCAAACGATAACTGGAAAAATCAAAAAACTAAACCCACCCACAACAATTCCAATAGTAAATTTGAACCCAGAGATGCTAGAAAAGCTCCTGAGTCGAAACAGAACCCCCAAGAGGGCCCTTCTTCGGGTCCATCTCAACCACGCCGTACAATTGATTACCTGGTAGCCGGTTTCCAACCTCCGCCAGCGAATGTCTGTCTCAATTGCCGCCAATCGGATCATCAGGTGGAAGAATGTCGTTCGCTAAAAGGTTTGATTTGTTTCATCTGTGGATTTAAAGGTTTTGACACACAGCATTGCCCATATTGTCAAAAAAACGGGAGACCGACAAACGAAAATCGCCGAACGTCGGAAAAGCATGCGTAAATTCGAACCCACTTGAACCATCTAAATATAATTGCGAACCAGTTCGTCCCGAATGGTACGAAGCTGGCCCCTCTCAAATTCTTAAAATAACCCTACCAAACCACCGTGATAATCGTCCTTACGCCTGGGTCTACGTACATGACACACGTGTCAAAGGATTGTTAGACTCGGGGAGTAACCGAACGCTCATAAGCGAAAAACTTTTCTTGCGTTTGCGCAATACTAAATTAAGACACCAAGCTGAAAATGTCGAATTAAAATCCGCCGATGGTGGAAAACTGTCCATTTTAGGAGAAATTTTCGCTCCTTTCAAATTTGAAAACCAAACTAAAGTAATCGCAACACTAGTGGTTAAAGATTTAGTAGTTGATTGTCTGTTAGGTATGAATTTTTGGTCAAAATTTAAAATTTACCCCCGTGTTCAACAGTGTGCCCTTCTTCAAGAAGAGAGCGATACCGAACCACTTACCCCAGAATACATACTTACCCCTCATGAGACTCTAGAATTGGAGAAAGTTAAACTTTTGTTCCAAGCAGCCAAACCAGGTTACTTACCTACCACACCTGTAACGGAACACACCATTGAAATTTCCGATGAGTGGAAGTCCAAACCCCCTGTGCGACAGTACCCCTACACAATGTCCCCCAAAATACGGGAAAAAGTTCGCGAAGAACTCGACCGCATGCTCCAGGTCGGGATCATTGAAAGGTGCCAGTCAGACTGGTCACTTCCGGTAGTCCCAGTTATCAAACCTTCTGGCAAAGTAAGGCTTTGCTTGGACGCACGCAAACTGAACGAGCGCACCGTACGGGATGCGTACCCTCTTCCCCATCCGGGCCGAATCTTGGGCCAACTTCCTAAAGCACGTTATTTAAGTACAATAGATTTATCTGAAGCCTTCCTTCAGATTCCACTAGCTGAAAATTCTAGAAATTTTACGGCATTTAGTATCCAGGGTTCCGGAATGTTCCGGTTTACCCGGTGTCCTTATGGATTGGCCAATAGTCCGAGTCGCCTAGCGCGGGCAATGGATTTTGTACTAGGTAATGGAGAATTGGAACCCTATGTATTTGTCTATCTCGACGACATAGTGGTAGTCAGTGAAACTTTCGTTCACCACCTACAACTACTAGTCGAGATAGCTAAACGACTTAGGAAAGCCAATCTCTCCATCAACCTGGAAAAATCCCATTTCGGTGTGAGCGAGTTGCCATTCCTAGGATACCTTCTTTCAACAGATGGGCTGCGCGCAAATCCCGACAAAATACGGCCAATCGTCGAATACGAACGCCCAACAACAATAACCAAGTTGCGCAGGTTCCTAGGAATGGCCAACTATTACCGTCGTTTCATTGAGGACTTCAGTGGAACGACGGCGCCATTATCGGAACTCCTGAAAACTAAATTGAAGACAATTACATGGACAGAGCAAGCTGAAGAAGCTTTCTGTGCCATCAAGGAAAAATTAATAAGTTCCCCAATACTAGTTAGTCCGAACTTTTCTCAGGAATTTACAATTCAGACTGACACAGGTCCAAGATGGACAGGAGAGGGTCATAGCCTACTTCTCGCACAAGCTTAGTACGCCCCAAAGGAACTACCATGCGTGTGAGAAGGAGACTTTGGCCGCTATTCTATCCATCGAGGCTTTTCGAGGATACATTGAAGGATCCCACTTCACTCTTGTGACTGATTCGTCTGCGCTAACCCATATCCTTCGAACCAAATGGAAAACATCTTCACGCTGCAGTCGGTGGAGCCTGGCACTACAACAATATCACATGACCATCCGCCACCGCAAAGGCAAAGACAACATCGTGGCCGATGCCCTTTCTCGGTGTGTTGCTGTAGTGTCGGCCGAACCTTCTTCAGCGTGGTACGATGACCTTAGGGAGAAAGTTATGGGTCAGCCAGATGAATATGTCGATTTCCAAATAAGAGATGGTCTGTTGTATAAATTTGTTTCCACTCCAAATCTGCCTTACGATCATCGGTTCGAATGGAAACTAGTAATTCCACCCGAAAAACGTGAGCCTATCCTAAAAGAGTGCCATGACGAATCAATGCACATTGGCACTGATAAAATGTTGGCTAAAGTGAAACAGAAGTACTACTGGCCAAAAATGGCGAAAGAAATAAAAGAATATGTTAAATCATGCACGTTGTGCAAAGAAGCGAAACCCGCTTCTGTTCCGGTAGTTCCCATAATGGGAGAACAGAGAATAACGACCCACCCCTGGCAGATAATCGCCGTCGACTTTATCGGTCCCTTGCCACGAAGCCGAAAAGGAAACCAACACCTTCTTGTGGTAACCGATCTTTTCAGTAAGTGGTGCATGCTTGTTCCTATTCGGAGGATCGAAAGCACCAACCTCTGCACCCACCTACGCGACCAATGGTTCTTCCGATTTTCGACCCCGGAAACGATTATCACGGACAACGCGTCTGTGTTCCTATCGCGCGAATTCAAAAAGTTTCTCGAACTGTTCGGAGTGCGGCATTGGTTAAATTCGAAATATCACTCGCAGGCAAACCCTGTCGAGAGAGTAAATCGAACGATAAATGCCGCAATCCGAACCTACGTTCGTGAAGACCAGCGACTTTGGGACAGCCGAATTTCCCAAATCGAAACCGTGCTCAATACGACAAAACACGCCGCGACCGAATTAACCCCGTTTTTCGTTATACATGACCACGAGGCCTTTACAAAAGGTTCAGACCACCGGTGGTTTGAATCTGAAGAACAAGAGAACCTTGAAGCGTGCGAAAACAATCGTAAGGAGCTCTTCGAAAGAATCTTTGATTTGGTAAAAACCAATCTCTCGAAGGCTCACGAATCCGGAAAACACCGATATAATCTTCGCCACCGACAAAATTCTAAACCGTTCGAAGTCGGACAACTCGTATACCGGCGAAACACGAAGTTATCTAACGCGACGGAAGGCTATAATGCCAAATACGGTCCGATGTACCTGCCAGCGCGCGTGAAAAAACGAATCGGTTCATCCTCCTACGAGCTGGAGGGAACCGATGGCAAAAATCTAGGGGTGTGGCCAGCCGCCCACCTTAAACCCGCGTAATGCCTTTCTTAATCTAACTTATTCTATCTTAAACCTAAAACTTTTCCCGCGAGAACGTTAGCTGTGTAGTTTCCTCTGGTACGTGTCCTGAGTCGCTATAGCCATCCGCAAAGTCCAGTTAACAAACAGACCCGAGTTTGAATCCTTCAGGTTGATTGAATCCCTTCGAGAAATGTTGACCGTTTCGAAAACAGCACCTAGGCTTTCGTTTGGATGTACGCGTAGCCGTAATCGAATTCAATCATCCGCCGAACAAGTCCTAAAAAAAAGTAACAATAATAAGAACCCACATACCACGGCTTGTTCACGGCTCTTTCTAGTTAGAATTGTTAATATTGATTTACTTACCTGTTCCAAAACCTCAACACAAGCGATTCCCTTCTCCAGCCACGAATCTCCTACTCCACTGCTTTCAGTACTCCACCTGTTTCGGAAAAAAAGAAAAGCGTTTTAGTGAGTAACTATTAGAGAATACTATTCAAATTCAGCGAAATTTCTTACCAATTTAGAAACTTTTAGTTGTAATACCCCACGAGTATTGGCACAACGATGTTGTTGTTTTGTTTTCGTCATTACGATGACAGATCGAACCGGCTGAAAAGCCAGTCCGTTTCATTTAGACGTGGCTCATTCCACGATTAGCATCTCCATTCGGGAGGAAGGTGCGTTTAGTAATCGCTCTTTCGTTTAAAGAAATTTATTTCGAACAGAGGCGTAACTAGGCTTAGACTAAAATAAAATTTTCAATGAAAAGTTTTTCATTGATATATTTTGGATCTTCTGGTAGTTCAACCGTGTGCCAGTGGATTGACCGAACGTGTTGTGATTCAGAACTGTGCGCTGGAGACCGGAGTCTTCAATGACGCTGATGGTCAGTACTCGGCGGCTCGACTCTGAGCCTGCAATGAAATTTGAGCGGAGTTGATTACAACACTGATGCCCTATGACCCCGCATTAGTCCTGGTCACAAATATTGTTTCGGTCAATTTAAAGGTGAGGCGATTGAGCCTTCTGATGTTTCCGAAAATAAGAGACAGTTTATATTTTGTCTCTCGAAATTTGTAAATTTAGGCAATTAAGAATGAATGTGTGTGTGACTGATTTGTGTGTGTGAATTGGAGGACGCGTCCATTGAATGAAGTGTGTGAGTGGAGATTTTGAATGAAAGTGTATGGGTTTTTAGGTTTTTCCCTGCTTTTTTAGGGAAGTGATAGAAAATTATTTAATATTTTGGGAAAGTGGATGTCTTGTTTTCCTGTGGAGATGAAGCAATGTGTAAGGGGATTGGTCTATGAAAAATAGGGAATCTATGGAAGTACATGGAGGGGAACGTGACGAAATACGAACAGTTTGGAAAAACGTCTCAATCGAGCTTATGAAAAAGGCGGCACGAGCTGAAAAAAAAAGATGAGCAAGTGTTGTGTCCCGGAGCAATTGTACCAATCAGGGTGAGCTGTGGAAGCAACATCCGATCAAGAATAAGGGCCAGCTGATCAAATCCGGGATAGCTTGCGTGTTCATCGTTCGCTGTTCTTCCTGAAATCGATCCCGGAATTGCTGCGCCAGTTGTCGCGATCTTTGATAATTCAGAAACGACATGGATGCCATCCTGTCCCGCATCAGAGGACCAATGTTGCTGTTTTTCGCGGACATGTTTACCCTGATGGAAGCTGTTGAATGGATGGGACTGATCGACTGAATTGGCCATCCATCCTACTGAATTGATCTCAGTATAGGAAGATTTTCGACTGGTGACCATCAACATCATAATAGCATTCCTGTTACAGTTATGATAGTCGTTACCGCTAGTGTTTTTTCCCTCAGGTTATTATGAGAAATACAATGCTTTTACACTAATGCTAGCCTTCATTTCAGAGCCTAAATTATAGGTTCTAAACCATCCGAAATCGTACAAACTCTGTTACCGCTTTAATCTGGTGTTCAAAGTCGGCAACAAATCCTACGGATGACACAAATATTTTTGTTCTTTTGTTCGCGTTAATTTGTCTTGTTTTTTGTTATTATGGCTCGATCCGTTGAAGTCTATTTAAATTTAAATTCTTGTTGTAAATGTACTTGCCCGCTGTTGTCCTATTTGGGGTCTATCGTCAACTGACAGTTGACCTAATGCCAGTCATGTATTAACCGGATATCCAAGTTCTAGGCGAAAAGGAACTAGGGGGAAGGAATGAGGTGAGATGCGGCGGAAAAGAATGGGGTCTTGGGGCTGCTGAAGGCTGAGCCCCGATCACTTTAGTTGAGACTTGGAAAGCGACCAAACGTATTTTAACGAAACTAAAAAAAAAACCCTCACGATACTATCCGTTCGGGTCAGAGTGCGTGTGTGGCCGAAGAGCCTATCATAACCGGAAGTGTACGGTGGTGAATTGTGTCCGGAGATCCGGCTTGAGGTTCTGGTGAGTTATTCCCGTAGCCAGACCCAGTGAGGTACTGTCGCGACTACCGTCAACATTGGTCCGACAGGCTGAACCCCGTACCTTCCCGCCCGTTCCGAGAAGCGCCACGCTGTTTTCCAGCGCTTCGTCGGATTATCACAGTCTCGACCGCACCCGCTGAGACAGCCCATAGCGGACCCGAACGACACCACTGACAATCGACCCACCTGGTGAAATTGTCTGACGCACCAGAATCCGCCAACCCGCTGACGGCCAACAACCCTTTGCCTAACCGGTTGGTGGATGTAAACAATCCCCGAAGACGCCCATCGAAACGCTCCCGCAGCCTGGACAATTCGAGCACGACGCTGGTTCCGAATCCGACCGCTACCCTGTTGATGGCCATCACGTTCTCCCGACTCCAAAGACTGGCACCAAACGGCTATTTACAAAAATAAACCTTTCATTACCGTATAATTCCGTAGATTTATAATTTCTGTCGAGCCATAGGTTGTATTTGTCTTGTCCGCCAGAGATTTGTCCGCTTTGTACATTCGATTGGTTGTTCCCATTCTCCCTACACACAAAATTTCCGAGGCCGAAAATTAGCAAAATTTTGCTCAAATTTGACCAGCTAAAATCTTAGCAATCAATTTAGCAATTTATTTTTACTAAAATTTTAGCAAAATAACAAAATGTGTCCTGACTGAATGTTTACTAATTTTCAAGCAAACAAAAACCTTTATTTGCTAAAATTTTAGCAAAATTTATTTTTCTAACGTTTGCTCGAATTTGAGTGAAATCCAAAATTAAATTATTTTTAATGAAGGGTTTTCATTTTCAAAAAATTAAAAAGTGAGATTTGATTTTTTTTTATCTTCTTTTTTATTATCGTTCGCATCACTCTGCGGGTTTCCAAAAGTGTATTCCATCATCGCGTTCTACTACATCTTCACCACTGAAATCTGAAAAACAGAAATAATTAAGTTTAGTGCATTTCATATTTAGAAGAATAGAAATAAAACTATAATAGCTAGACAGTCTATTTTTTTGTTACCTGATAGTAAAAACACTGACCACCAAACAGGTCAACAACACACACAACCCGGCGGAACCACTACTGCTGCTTCCGGGTTCGGTTTTGCACTTCACCATTTCTCCTCCTTTCTCGGTATCGCGTACCGGTATGTGCAGCGTTAGGATTCCGCTATTTTTCCACTAGTTACCGAACCGGTAACCGTTCCGCTTGAGGAAGAATGGCTACTTCTGCAGCATTCCCTCCCACGAGATGCTGTTGATCCTGGAAAAGTTCGGAAACCTGATTAGTCGATGCCGATTTGAGGATCTGCATGAATTGAAGGTATCAGAAGCTTTCTAAATTTTCTCTATTTTTCCTTTTAATTGCATCTACCAGTATTGTATGTACTACCAGTACTACTTACCTAATCCAAATTCTAACCAAACGACGGAAAACTGAGGAGCAGAACAAAAATGTTTTACCCGCGCGCGGTGCAAAATGAAAACAAGAATAATCTAACAGGTTCCCGCCTGTGTCGCCTTTCTAAAATTTGAGCACTTAAAGAACGCGGTTTGGGCACAGGCTAAAAGTTTGAGTCCATGCTACTATAAATGCTAAAATTAGTAGTAAATTGGTTAATTTTACTCAAATTGAGCAAAAGTCACGACAATTTGGGAAAGTGCTAACTCGACAGTAAAAAAAATTTTTTGCTAACGGAAAGTAACAGCTCATTTTTGCTAAGTGGAGCCTCGAAAGTTTTGTGTGTAGGACGGCGTAGCGACCCTGAGAGAACTGTAAGTATCGACTGAGCTAGCTGGAAGTACTGGCCAAGGCCTTTACTTTCAACTCATACAACTTTATAACTGTATAAATGAATTTGATCGAATAACAAATATCATTAATTCAATTATAATAAATGATTAAATCAAATTTAAATGTAATTGAATTAATTATTCAGGTATATTTGAATTTAATATATTTATAGTTGAAGCAATGATACGATTATAATTGAATCTATCATATTTATCGTTGAATGAGGAATGTCAATCATATACATTAGTTGAATCTATTATATTTACAGTTGGATGCACAAAATCAATCATACAGTTATACTTGAATGTATTATATTTGTAGTTAGATGCAGAAAAACATTCAGATAATCTAATATATATATAATTGAAAGTTTGATATTTATAGTTAGCCGAGAAATAATCAGAAATATGATTGAATAAAAGTGGATTATTGTTAAGAATACTTTTTTTACTTTTTTCTCCGTGTATTGACGTTATTTTTCGTCGGATTGTGTTGAAAATTTGCACATGAGTGTTTTGAAATACGAGGAATCGATTTCAAGTGTCAAATTTTGTGTAAGGGGTCAGCGAAAGGGGTCGTCCATATAAACTATTTAATATGTTTGCGATATTAGCGTCATTATACATCGGATTTTGATGAAAATTTGCATACGACTGTTTTGAGGAACGAGCAATCAATTTCCGATATCAAATTTAGGGACAGGGGTCGGCAAAAGGGGTCGTCCATATCAACAATTTAATATTTTTGCGATATTGGCGTTATTATTCATCAGATTTTGATGAAAGTTTGCACATGAATGTTTTGAAGAACGAGTAATCGATTCCAGGTGTTAAATTTAGGAACAGGGGTGGGACAAAGGGGTCGTCCATATCAACTGTTAAATGTTTTTTTGCGATATTGGCGTTATTATGCATTGGACTGAGATGAAAATTGATTCACGATAGTTTTGAGTGACAACCAATCAATTTCAGTTATGAAATGCAGTGTAAGGGGCCGCCAAAAGGGGTCGTCCATATAACTTTTCAAATTTTTAGTGATATTGACGTTATTATACATAGGATTTGTATGAAAATTTGAACATAGGAGTTATGAGAGACGAACAATTGATTCCACTTATCCAAATTAGAGTTAGAGGTTTGTTCAAAGGGGTCGTCCATATATACTTCATTGTTTTTATAATATTAACGTTATTATACATCGGATTCAGATGAAAATTTATACACGAGAGTTTTGAGGGACTGCAATCGATTTCAGGTGTCAAATTTTATCCCAGGGGTCGACGAAAGGGGTCATCAATATTAATTAATTTTCTACTTTTTTATGATATTTACGTTATTATGCAATGGATTGGGTAGAAAATTTGCACATGGGAGTTTTGAGGGAAGGACAATTGATTTCAGACATCAGAGATTGAACAGAGGTCACTGAAAGGAATTTAATTATTTGGCAATAATTGCGTTGTTATGCAACGATCATGTCACAGTTTATACACGAGGGTTGAGACGGTCCATTAATTTCTGATTTCAATATTTGTATCGACCGACACGAAAGGGGGTCCACAATATGAACGGTTGAATTTGTTTTTGCAATAACTGATAAATATGGTTTTGTAATAATTTAGTGAGTTTTTATCACACCGAGACGAAAATTCATACACGGGGGTTTTCCTGTTTTCAAATTTAGTTGCACACGACATAAAAAGTAATCGTCCAACATTTTTGCAATTGTTGCTTAACAATAAATTTGGAAATGCTTCTGGAAAATGCTTGGCAATTGACTTTCATACAAACTGCTAATGACATATTCCAAGTTGAATGCGAAACGGCGTTCGTATGGGATCAGCTAGTTTATGATAAAATTACATCATAACCAATTATATTTTCAGCACATTTCATTCAGCAATCATGAAAAAACACTGCATCTCCCTCTTTACGTGATTATGATCGTATGATGTTACATTATTTTTCGTTTTATGATATCGAATATCAGATAATGGAATTAATTGATCGCTCTTGAAAGCAGGAAATCATATTCATATCATCTCAATAAATGATTTTAACAAAGTTTACTTCGAATTTTTTCATTCTCATTTACTTTATTTTATTTGCATATTTATTGCAGCCTTTTATTGAACTAATTTCTTTTCAGGCTATATGATGTCATCTTTAGCTAATATTTAAATTTTTTACTATATTAATTCATTTGAAACAATAGTTTACCGAGAAATTGAGACAACCAGAAAATGTTTTTATTAGGAGATATCATAAAACATGCCTCGATGTCGTACAGTAAAACCACTGACCATACTGACTGTACACTCGATTTCGTTTTCTGGATAATTTTTCCAGAAAAAAAAAAAACAAAAAAAAATCATTTTTCCAACAGTACGCAATGTCGATTCCAGAGTGCGCATCGATCGATTTGAAGAAATGCTATCCCAGTTAGGAAATGCCACCCAACTTTAAAAATAAAACACGCAATTTCTACGATAAAATCGGGCTAAACAGGACCATTTTTCCTACAGGGCATTTTTTGTCAAATTTTTCAGGTTCGCCACCTGCCGTCGGTATTGCGAACCTGCAAAAGCTGACAACAAAAAATTAGACAGAAAATGGTTGAATTTTTGTTCTAAGAGTCAAGTCAGTGTGGTCAGTGGTAAAACGATGATGTATTTTTTCTAAACTTGGCCAATTATTACTTTCAGGACGCTGCAGAAGTAAATTTTATGAAAATGTCATTAGATTATATTTCGATTAACAAACGTCTATTCATATTATTGTTTTCAAAATCTGTTTAAAAATTTAATGTATTTATTGTACATTTAATCACACCATTCTTATTTAAATGTTATTTTTAGTTTGTCAATTCATTAAATAATACAACCAGTTTAATTTTCAGGAAACGATCGTCATTGAGTTATATTAATTCAAAAACAACTACCAAAACTTTTTAAAGGTTTTTCTTTGAATTGAAATTTTTAAGGTGATTCAATCAAGGACATCAACACTTATTTGAATGTATATTGTATAAATATTTACAAAATTAATCTTTAGTTTCATAAATCATAAATATCAAACTTAAGTTTCAGATCATACCAGGAATCACAACTTTTTTTTTATTTTTAATGCCTTCAAATAGTATTTTTCGCATAATTTTATTACTTTTAGAGCGCATATAAAATGAAATAATTTATAATATCATATGAATATAAAATTTATTTAATTTTATTTAATACTAGCTGACCCGGTGTGCTTTGCTACACCTTTCAAAATCGAATGATATTTTCAGAATTTATTCAAATTTTTTATTGTTTTGTTTGCATTATTTGAAATCAAAATATAACATATTTCATAAGCAACCGCTATAAAATGAGAGTTTCGGATTGCTACACCAAAATAACTTAAACTAATATTCTGAATCTTCATTTGTGTTAAAGATCTGATAATTTTAATCTGTTTCTTTAAGCTTCGCCCTAAAAAAGGAGGGTTCCAAATAAATCTTACGCAAACAATCCAACTGATAAAATATGGTTGTTTTTGCTTGATATGTTCTGGTTTTTTGCTAAAAACTGATAAGAGAGACCACCCACACCTCCCCCCCCCCCCCCCCGTGGCCTTCCCTTCCCCCTGCTGAATGGGGATCGTGATCTTTAATAATCATACCCATTTTTATCGTTCCCAAAAATCTTCTTGTATCAAATATTGTTCCATTGGTTGATAATTTTTCAAGCTTTACAACAAAATTTGTATGGAACCCCTTCCTTTCTTCTCCTCTCAACACTGTGAAGCGTTAGGGTCTATCGTAGAAACATATCTCGTAACCAAGTACCTTTCTATGCCATTTTTGTTTCCATTTGTTGGCTTCGTTAGCATAAATTGAAAACTTATGCTATTAAAAAGTGTATTGGGCTCACCTCCCTCCTCCTATGTACATACTCACTGAAAGGAGGATGGTGTGTCAGCTCTGTTTGCTCTAATATTTCTCAAGATACCGTCAAACGGGGCATCATGCAACAGCGGGGTTGAATGCAACATTTATATAACACCACACAGATTCAATTTTTAATTTAATGTAATGAGATAAAGTTATCTTTTAATGATTACAAAATGATGATGACATAGTTTCTTGAATCCTAAGATAGTTTTTTTAAGTTTTTGATTTTCATATAAAATTTGAAAAATCGAACAATGAATGTACAATTTTTAACATTTTTCGATGCCGTAAAAAACTTTACCCAGTATGACGGATTGGCTTGATAATATCACCTACAAACTTTATACTGGTTTCCTCATCCTATACCAACATTGATCATGTGGAAATATTTTTCGAACAATCACTCCATTTTTTTAAATAAATATTTTTATAATTCAGTTACCCGTCTGGGGTAAAATGCAACAAAATGCAAATCGAAACTAAATCTCATAAATCGCGTTTCCATATGCTGGGATATGATTGTTTTGCATTATGCGTTAGTTAACATTAAAATTTCATCCATTCCTAGATTTATTTTCATGATTTGAGCTAATAGAATATTTTGTAGTATTTTTTACCCCTAAATGTATGCAGAAGATTAACACTTTTTTCTTAAAAACATTTTTGTCAGAAAAAATAAAAATTTTATTCGAACAAAACCAAAATATACTGCAATTGGTGCTTTATGCGCTATGACATCACAAATGTGTCAAAAACTATGAATTTTCAATCGTTTTCATTTGGTTTTTCATAAATTACAGAATTTGTTGCAACTTACCCCTTTTTCTTAGTAGGGTGAAAATCGCATGTTTTTGTAAATTTAAAAATAACTGGTGAAACCAATAATTTTTCTGACTACGTCAGTTTGATGACCCATCTACCTTAAAACTTTTGATGTACAAGAGGTATGATTATCTGTAAGCATAAAGATTTTAGAAGCCATTGAAGTTGAAAATTGTTACATGTTGCCCCAGTTGACGGTATGCAAAAAATTGTATGGTAGCCCCCCTTGCCCCTTTAATATCTTTCCGCTGAAAAAAGTGGGGCTTCAACTTATAAAAGAAACATTTCTTGTATCCAAATACCCTCACATGCCAAATATGGTTCAATTTTGTTCCATTTGCTGTTTTAGTTCTTGAGTTATGCAGTAAAAAATGTATGAAACTCCCCTCTCTTTTTCCTTTCTCCCCGTTGGAAGAAGGAAAGGGTCTCAAACAATCATTAGAACATGTCACGTTCCCAAATACCCGCCCATGCCAAGTTTGGTTCCATTTGCATAATTAATAATTAATTTTTAAGTTATGCAAAATATATATAAAAGAGCCCCCCCCCCCTTTAAAATCTCCCTACTGGAAAGAGGGAGGAGTCTCAAATAATCATAGAAATATTTTTCGTATCCAAATAATCCAAATAATCCTCCCATGCTAAATTTGGTTCCATTTGCTTTATCAGTTTTTAAATTATGTAAAAAAATATTAAAGGCCCCCTCCCTCTTTTACTGGAAAGAGGGAGGGGTCTCAAATAATCATTGAAATATTTTTCGTATCCCAATACCTTCTCATGCCAAATTTGGTTCCGATATCTTGATTAGTTTTCGAGTTATATAAAAAAATGTAACGTAGTCCCCCTCCCCCCTTCCTATCACCCCACTGAGAGGAGGGAGGGGTACCTAATATTCATAGAAATATTCCTAGTTCCCAAATACCACCCCATGCCAACTTTGATACCATTTGCTTGATTGGATCTCGAGTTATGCGAAAAATTGTCTTTTGTTAAGGAGGCCCCTCCCACCCTTCATGAAAGAGGGAGGGGTCTCAAACTACAATAGGAACCTTCCCCGGCCTCCAATACCCCCACCTGCCAAGTTTCACGCACATCAGTTCAGTAGTTTTCGAGTCTATAGGGAACAGACAGACAGACAGACAGACAGACAGACAGACAGACAGACAGACAGAAATCCATTTTTATATATATAGATATTCGTACATTTTTACAACATAACGTATATCATATTGCAATTAAATGTATATTTTACTATCGTATCACTGTTTACTGAAATGCATTGGGTAGGGGCATCAGAGTAATCCTGCTTTTGCAAAAGGAGCGGGTAGCAGTATGTGCTTGTTACCCGTTTCGAATACCGGACGTTCCTCAATTCATGTCAAGGGAATTTGGCATGGTTGTGGAAAAAATAGTATTTGACTACTTTTTGTAAAATAAGGACGCACTCTTTTTTCGGAAGCCTTGGCGGCGGGATTATAATTTGCATGCTATCTTGGTTAGACAACAATATGGTTTTAGCTTCTCGAGACTTTTCCCCTTATAACCCTGGATACCGTAGGTGACTCCGCTTACGATTCCGTTCCCTTGAAAGTCTCATTGAGTGGTTATGACTGTTTTGCGTGGTAACTAGGATGGACGCGTGGGTTATTTTCTTGGCCATAACCGCGGCGCTGCCGCAAACCCAAGGTGGATACATACATACATACATACATACATACATACATACATACATTTACGACGGTGGCAGTTTTGAGTTGGCGGCAATCCAAGATTTCGACCGAAGCCGAATCGAGGCTCTTAAACTTACCAACGCCGTTGGATTTCACATAATCTGCCTTCAAACTCATTTCTGTAATCACGCCCTCGATCTCTACGTCTCGAGACGGAATGTACACGTGGTACTCTAAGTTTATAAAATTGCTGACAGCGATTTCATTTGCGGCTTTCCGGTTGGCCACTTCAACTCGCAATTTGTTTGGTCTCACCTTTTTAATGCAGGTTACGGAGGACCACCTTGCCAGATCTCTTGTGATCTGAACCACATTTAATTGCTTTCCATTATTTTTGGGCCGGATGAAAACCACCCAAGGACCAGTGAAAGTTGTGCTCTCTGTGTAGACTCGGAGTCGGGATGCTTTACTTTCAACTGAGGATGACTCAGAATTATCATCCATTGGAGAATGAAAATCATTAGAAGGACCCGCAACAACCGAATCCTCTAAATGCTCCTCATCCTCATAGACGCTATCTTCGTCATCCTCAGTTGAGGGGATAAACCCCCCGCCTTCGCTCATATTTCTTCACACGAACACGAATGTCCAATGTTAAAAATATGAACGAAGCAAACAATGGTCGAAATAAAGAGAAATAGATAGTAAAAAGAAAAAGTGAAAAAGAATGAAAAAGAACTTACAATTTTTTTCAAGCACTTCTTAGTAAGCTAATTTTCTTGAGTGTTTTTTTCCTGGTACACAACCACGTGTTCTTCTGTTGATCGCAGCTGGCCCTGGCGATGACGACGGCAATGATGTTTTTTTCCTCGGCTGATTGATGATGATTCGATTCACCGGGAGGGAATGACCAATCGAATTCAGACTTGTGCAATGCTTCCGTTATCCGAACACGGCAATTAATACCGGATTATCGGACAACCGCCCATACAGTAATCAAACCTGGATTGGGAGGAAACAATTTGCACTCCTCTGCTGATGGTCCTGGTGCTGATGGTGACGACAAGGCAGCCTGATGTTCCAGCCAGATGTGGGGATTGCGCACCAGCGCTGCCGGGGGAAACACAGCTTGTCACTTCCGTTGCTGAATGGATTCGGCAATTGACGACCGAATGATGCAGGATAACTGCTTGTGGGAACTTAAAACTTTTTCTTCACTTCTGCGTGTATTAAGCACCGATATGTAGCGAAACGAAAATACATCCGCACTTGCCAAGCGACTGGGATGGAATCTTCTCTTTCACTTGCGAGTATTTTCTGCCGCCATTGCAATGGAAAGCTTTTGCAATTTGCTTTAGTCAGGCCTGGCATCCCTTAACATTCCAGCAACAACAACTTTGTATACAGAATTGTCTAAACGATGTCAATTATTTAGTTACTTCTGTATTTTGACAACCCAAATTTGAATTGCAATTAAATGTATATTTTACTATCGTATCACTGTTTACTGAAATGCATTGGGTAGGGGCATCAGAGTAATCCTGCTTTTGCAAAAGGAGCGGGTAGCAGTATGTGCTTGTTACCCGTTTCGAATACCGGACGTTCCTCAATTCATGTCAAGGGAATTTGGCATGGTTGTGGAAAAAATAGTATTTGACTACTTTTTGTAAAATAAGGACGCACTCTTTTTTTGGAAGCCTTGGCGGCGGGATTATAATTTGCATGCTATCTTGGTTAGACAACAATATGGTTTTAGCTTCTCGAGACTTTTCCCCTTATAACCCTGGATACCGTAGGTGACTCCGCTTACGATTCCGTTCCCTTGAAAGTCTCATTGAGTGGTTATGACTGTTTTGCGTGGTAACTAGGATGGACGCGTGGGTTATTTTCTTGGCCATAACCGCGGCGCTGCCGCAAACCCAAGGTGGATACATACATACATACATACATACATACATACATACATACATTTACGACGGTGGCAGTTTTGAGTTGGCGGCAATCCAAGATTTCGACCGAAGCCGAATCGAGGCTCTTAAACTTACCAACGCCGTTGGATTTCACATAATCTGCCTTCAAACTCATTTCTGTAATCACGCCCTCGATCTCTACGTCTCGAGACGGAATGTACACGTGGTACTCTAAGTTTATAAAATTGCTGACAGCGATTTCATTTGCGGCTTTCCGGTTGGCCACTTCAACTCGCAATTTGTTTGGTCTCACCTTTTTAATGCAGGTTACGGAGGACCACCTTGCCAGATCTCTTGTGATCTGAACCACATTTAATTGCTTTCCATTATTTTTGGGCCGGATGAAAACCACCCAAGGACCAGTGAAAGTTGTGCTCTCTGTGTAGACTCGGAGTCGGGATGCTTTACTTTCAACTGAGGATGACTCAGAATTATCATCCATTGGAGAATGAAAATCATTAGAAGGACCCGCAACAACCGAATCCTCTAAATGCTCCTCATCCTCATAGACGCTATCTTCGTCATCCTCAGTTGAGGGGATAAACCCCCCGCCTTCGCTCATATTTCTTCACACGAACACGAATGTCCAATGTTAAAAATATGAACGAAGCAAACAATGGTCGAAATAAAGAGAAATAGATAGTAAAAAGAAAAAGTGAAAAAGAATGAAAAAGAACTTACAATTTTTTTCAAGCACTTCTTAGTAAGCTAATTTTCTTGAGTGTTTTTTTCCTGGTACACAACCACGTGTTCTTCTGTTGATCGCAGCTGGCCCTGGCGATGACGACGGCAATGATGTTTTTTTCCTCGGCTGATTGATGATGATTCGATTCACCGGGAGGGAATGACCAATCGAATTCAGACTTGTGCAATGCTTCCGTTATCCGAACACGGCAATTAATACCGGATTATCGGACAACCGCCCATACAGTAATCAAACCTGGATTGGGAGGAAACAATTTGCACTCCTCTGCTGATGGTCCTGGTGCTGATGGTGACGACAAGGCAGCCTGATGTTCCAGCCAGATGTGGGGATTGCGCACCAGCGCTGCCGGGGGAAACACAGCTTGTCACTTCCGTTGCTGAATGGATTCGGCAATTGACGACCGAATGATGCAGGATAACTGCTTGTGGGAACTTAAAACTTTTTCTTCACTTCTGCGTGTATTAAGCACCGATATGTAGCGAAACGAAAATACATCCGCACTTGCCAAGCGACTGGGATGGAATCTTCTCTTTCACTTGCGAGTATTTTCTGCCGCCATTGCAATGGAAAGCTTTTGCAATTTGCTTTAGTCAGGCCTGGCATCCCTTAACATTCCAGCAACAACAACTTTGTATACAGAATTGTCTAAACGATGTCAATTATTTAGTTACTTCTGTATTTTGACAACCCAAATTTGAATTGGGGTTATACATATTTTAAGCATCAGACGATTAGTTATAACCAAGGTGTAATCACTACTCATTTTATGAGTAGCTGAGTTTTTCCGTGTAGCGTAGTACTAATTTTAAATACACACAAAAAAAAGCATAGTAAAATTACTAGATCCGTGGTTTAAATGAACAAGACGCAACCATATTTTTGAGTCAATAATGTTTTGTTCTTGATATCACCATGCACATAGTAATTTTACTTTGTGCATGATGGCTCTAGTATGGTATGTATGTATGTATGTATTAATCTTACTGGGTTGGCCGAGAGTATGATACTCTATATCACCACTTTTTGTTTGTGTTTGTATTTCTGTTATTCATCGTAGGGTGTTCCTTAATTATTTATTTTTTGATTTGTCGTTTCAGACTCTAGATTTTAAATCTCGCTTTTTCTAGAAAACTAAGAATTTCTCTTAGTTTTGCTTCTTCGAAGTTTTGAACCATCTCGAGTAGATTGGAGTAACGATCCCAATCATAATGGTTTCTGATATGGTTGAACTGAACGCAGTTCAACAGGGCATGCTCTGTGGTGAAGTTCGTATCGCATAGTTCACAAAGTTTCGAGTCACGAATTTTCATAATTCCCAGGTAGTACGGTGAGTAGTCGTGCCCACTGAGTAATCGGTTTAATGTTCGAATTTGGATATTGTTAAGCTCAATATTCCAATACCATGGTTTCTTGTTAAAATTCGATTGGAATTCATAAAATTTGATTCCTTTTTTGTCTTTATTTGCGATGTTTTTGTACCAAGAGTTTGTGTTTTGCAGCGATTCAGATTTAAATTGTCTGTATGCGTCATCAAGTCGTAGTTTATTCTCTATTATGATCGGTCCATCTAATCCTTGTCTAGCTAGAGTATCTGCGTGTTCATTACCATCAATTCCAACGTGTGATGGGATCCATTGGATTGTGGCATTTTTCGTTGTCGCTATTGTGCATATATCATGGGTGATTTTATCAAATTTCTTATTTTTCAGGTCTCTAGTGAGGATTTTACAGGCTGTTTGGGAGTCGGTAAATATCACCACACCAGTGATTGTGTTGTCTGCTTGTTCTAGGGCTTCTCTAATTGCTATAAGTTCTGCAGTCGCTATACTTAGCTCTAGTATGGTGATCTCATATGCCAAATCGCCATTCCGCCATATTGAAAAAAGTTTTGACAGCTGGCTGTAGTGTTTACGAAAAAAGGGGTCCAGGGATGCCAGGTGTTAGAGATAAAAAATCAGATGGCAAAAAAGTGTGTATGTGTACAAGCCAATCGTAAACGAAAGATCAAAAGATTTAAAACCGTACTGGGGTTTAGTTTATTTTATTATATTTAAAGTGAGTTTTCGGAAAAAAGCAATGATATGAGTATATTCAATGAATTAATTTGTATTCTAAACACTTTTTTATAATAAAATTACATTACAGTTCGGTCTATCCGTATATGTTCCGAAAAAGAAAAACTTTTCATTGACCGTTATGATAGAAAGGATCTTAAAGGGTGGAACAAACAACCAAAACCCTAAACCGGATGTTGCTTGTTCCTTATTCTTGTTACCTTATCCAAAGAGCTATTTTGTTTCCCTCAAATCGAAAAGTGTGTTACATTTGGTTTTTTAAATGTTTGAGTTGACTGTAATTCGATATGATTCGAGCAAAAAATTGGCAACATTTTGTTAGAAAAAACCCAACCCTAATCAAAAACAAATTAAGAGTGACTTTGTTCGACCAGATTTGGCCCACTGTATCGAACTTATTTTTAAAACACCCGACAGCCCACAGTCCACGAAAAACTGAAAAGAAAAAAAAAAGAAAAAGAACTGGTCCTGTCATCGATGTTTCCGGGGGTCAGTTTTTCGGCAAAATTGGTGGAGAACGGGGTCAGAAAAACAGAACGTCGGTCTAAGCGGCCAAAAACTAAGTTCGACGGAAGAGTTCGACGATTTACAGCGAAAATCCCCCGAGAAGCAAGTTTCCCTGCCCCCTGCTTCAATCAACGTGGCTGGGCAGACATTTCTCGAGCTGAGTCGATTGGCAATCATGGCTGGCGAAGCCAAAGAGGAGGTTGTGCATCAACCGGAGAGCACCGAGCAAAATCATACCGGCCAGGGCGGCATCGTCGATCCGGAATGCCTCATCAAGCATCCGCTGCAATTCCAGTGGACGCTCTGGTATCAGGAACCGGATAAGAACAAGTCGGGGGGAGACAGCCTGAACGAGGTGGCCACCGTCGGTACCGTGGAGGATTTCTGGAAATACAACCACATCAAGAGCCCGTTGGACCTGAAGACCGGGGGCGATTATTCGTCGTTCAAGCAGGGCCTTCGCCCCACGTGGGAAGACGAGAAAAATTTCCGCGGCGGCCGGTGGGTGATCAACGTTGGCGAGGTTTTCGATAACCCTGAAGAAATTTGCGGTGCCGTCGTGAATGTTCGCCAGAAGATGGATAAAATTGCGATTTGGACCTCCACTGTCATGAACCGGGACGCGCCGATGCAGGAGAAAGCTGTAAGTCGATTTTTTGCCACGTCCGAACAATAATTGTAATGAGGGAGGTCGGGTAAATTTGTTGCCAGAAAATTAAAACGCAAAACTAAACTTGACAATTTTTTTTATTATGGGCAACCGAAAGCCAAGCTTTTTTTTTATAACAAATGGCGCCCAACTAACTCGAACCACTCTTGATTATTTGTTCGAGCACATTTTAAGGACTTAGCGTCCAGCTACAATTATTATTATTGTACACGCAGCGAAAAGATTTTTTATTTCAAAGGAAAGTGCCGCAAAAACAAAGGATTTTTTCCTTTGATTTTGGGATAAATAACAATTTCTTTGATTCAAAGGCATTTTCCTTTGTTTCGAAGAATTTTTCTTTTGAAAAATCTTTGAATCAAAATATTAATGCTTTGAAACAAAAAACAGTTCCATTTGATGCAAAATTGTTCTCGTTTGCTACAATGTAATTTAGATTTAGATTCAAAAGGATTGGTTCATTGAACCATTTTCCTTTTATTCCAATTGGAAGATATATTTTATGTTGTCCCGAAGTTCCCATTAGGAATTGAATAATAAAAAGAAAGAATTTACATTTTAAATTCATTTTTATTCACAAAATTAACACTAACACTGGTTCACTATAATTTTGGTCCTAATTTTGGCCTGAGGGCATTCTTCTTGGGCCGCGCTCAATAGACTTCCGGAAGCAGCTCCGCTTGCTAGCTTTAGTGGTCATCCAAATGGTGATTACCGCTGAAGATCGGGTCGGAGAATATAAGACTGCTGGATTTGGGGCGGAATCTGCCGCGGTCCTGTAATGCAAGAGTTTATATAAAATCTTAAACATTCACTTTTTGATTAATAGATTAACACACACTTACCATTCTTCATTCTGAATCCTCCTAAAGCTATCTCTGATTCACTAGTTTTGATTTTCGACACAACCGGACAAACTTTATTCGAAATTCGGTTCTTGCTCAATCTAAAATATCTTCTAAGTTAAAAATTTTAATTTAAAGAAATTATTCCTTTCTGTTGAAAACAATTTTCTTTGGTTGAAAGAAAATTTACTTTGTTTTTAACGAAATGTGCAATTGAACAAATTTCTTTTGAATCAAAGAATTTGATTAAAATCAAAGTCCAAAATTATTCAGTTCAAAAAATTTTTTCTTTCTTTCAAAATTTTTTCATTTGAATCAGAACGATAATTCATTAATTCAAAGAAAACAGGAGTTTGATTCAAAAAACTGAATGTTTTGAATCAAAGTCAGTTTTGTTTTGTATCAAAATCCAAGTTTTCTCTGCGTGTAAGAATTCGCTAATTATACTTGTGATTATTTCATTATTGCTCATTAGTAAATCATATCATATCGTTGTATCTTTAGAAGTATCGTATTGCTCTTTCGATACTACCTTTCATATTCAATTCATTCGTGCACAGATGTTAAGGGGGTTGCCAAGGAAACATCAAAAGGAACGCGATCTGGAGGCGCGGTATAACCTCTATTCCGGGCCCTTGGTAATTAAGAAGACTAAATCCTTCTTTACCCAATACATCTGTTGCTTCTGTTCAGTCCTCAATGTAAAATCACAGTCATTATTTTCTTCAATGGCTACATGATTTTAGTTGCTTGTTTGCTGCTTGGGTGAAAGTTTTTTCAGTCGTTTGGTTCAGGATTCGAGGAAATTTTTGCCAGGTTTGCTGGTATAGATCGACATCATTTGCCAAGGTATGTTGGCGTTGAGTTTCGTCTTTAGTTTTAATGTAATCTTTGCCATAATTCGATGGCGTTAAGATATTTTTGCCAAGATTCGTTGGCTTTGAGTTTATTATGATGGGTTTATGTATTATGTATTTATGTATTAAGTTTTAGACACCTCTGCAGTAGGTGTTACGCTTCCGAGGTATGCTCGGAATGTAGTCGATCATTTCTTTCCTTCGAACTCCTTGTGGCGTGGTTATGAAATTTTCATGGATTGCTGTCACAACCCATGAAAATTTCTACCAAAGCAGCAATGTTGTGTTACATTTGGTTTTTTAAATGTTTGAGTTGACTGTAATTCGATATGATTCGAGCAAAAAATTGGCAACATTTTGTTAGAAAAAACCCAACCCTAATCAAAAACAAATTAAGAGTGACTTTGTTCGACCAGATTTGGCCCACTGTATCGAACTTATTTTTAAAACACCCGACAGCCCACAGTCCACGAAAAACTGAAAAGAAAAAAAAAGAAAAAGAACTGGTCCTGTCATCGATGTTTCCGGGGGTCAGTTTTTCGGCAAAATTGGTGGAGAACGGGGTCAGAAAAACAGAACGTCGGTCTAAGCGGCCAAAAACTAAGTTCGACGGAAGAGTTCGACGATTTACAGCGAAAATCCCCCGAGAAGCAAGTTTCCCTGCCCCCTGCTTCAATCAACGTGGCTGGGCAGACATTTCTCGAGCTGAGTCGATTGGCAATCATGGCTGGCGAAGCCAAAGAGGAGGTTGTGCATCAACCGGAGAGCACCGAGCAAAATCATACCGGCCAGGGCGGCATCGTCGATCCGGAATGCCTCATCAAGCATCCGCTGCAATTCCAGTGGACGCTCTGGTATCAGGAACCGGATAAGAACAAGTCGGGGGGAGACAGCCTGAACGAGGTGGCCACCGTCGGTACCGTGGAGGATTTCTGGAAATACAACCACATCAAGAGCCCGTCGGACCTGAAGACCGGGGGCGATTATTCGTCGTTCAAGCAGGGCCTTCGCCCCATGTGGGAAGACGAGAAAAATTTCCGCGGCGGCCGGTGGGTGATCAACGTTGGCGAGGTTTTCGATAACCCTGAAGAAATTTGCGGTGCCGTCGTGAATGTTCACCAGAAGATGGATAAAATTGCGATTTGGACCTCCACTGTCATGAACCGGGACGCGCCGATGCAGGAGAAAGCTGTAAGTCGATTTTTTGCCACGTCCGAACAATAATTGTAATGAGGGAGGTCGGGTAAATTTGTTGCCAGAAAATTAAAACGCAAAACTAAACTTGACTATTTTTTTTATTATGGGCAACCGAAAGCCAAGCTTTTTTTTTATAACAAGTGTTGGATGAAAATAAAAGTAAATCGGTTCTGCTAAAGGAATACTATAAATTCTGCTATTGATAATTTTCATGATTAAATGATAAACGATTTTATGGTTCGAATTTTTTTTTTTTTTCAAATAACTGTTGCATCATGTAAATACTGCTTAAGCCTTTTTCAATATTAACATATTCAGTTAATGTACCTTCACCACCACCCACGAGCAGCGCTGAGCTGGAGCTTTGCTGCACTTGAGGATGACTACTCGAATAGAACAGAACCATGGTATCACATTCATTATCCAATGAATTTGAATGTGACCATGTACTTCATGGTTAAAAGTACATCCGAGCGTGAATTAATTCAGAAATTTAAACTTTCCAAGTTTTTCGTGTACGAACAATTTGACGGCTGCGGCTCGCGTGGCACTTTGTTTTTCTTTTTTCGTCTAAACAAAATCGTCGGTCGGATAGTTTTCGAGTGTTTTTTAGAATGAATTCATTCGAAGTGCTCGAAGATGCACGCAATGGTGAGTTAAAATCGAAATGAACAAAAGGCAATAGTGTTTAATGTTTTATTTTTATAAATTTCAGCAAAAAACAATCACAGTGCAGTGAATGGGTGACGTCTGGAGCAGGTTCGGAGTACCGGAGTGTGAGCCCCAGACGGGTCCAGCAAACGATAAGTTAAGTGAAGTGTATTTTTTTAAAAATAAATAATAAATTTTAATAAATCCATCCTAACTAACTTAATTTTTTTTTTAAACTATAAAAATGATGACAAAACCAAAACATAAGTACAAAAACCCCACCATGAGCGAAAATTTTTATTACAGCGGCTTAACAATGAAAATCATCGGATTTTCATAGTTTTACTTTGAAAAATTGGAAGCTGTTTCAACCATGAACTTTATATTTTTGGGCTTCTCAATGTATGGAAAATCGCCATTTTTTTCATGGTCACGCTGCATAACAATACCCCTTTTTCATGGTTATTTTCGTCAAAACGATGAAATGTATGGTCAAAAACTATGAATTCTAATGTGTATTCACGGTATCGAGAACGATAATAATCGTTGTATAAACCATACAATACATGGTGCGTGAACATGTAATTCATTGTTTTTTCATGGTGCAATTCTATTCGGGTAGCATTCTCGTTTGGTACGCCATTGCGAACGGTTGTCTGATCGAACTAGTGCGAGTCGACAGTAGAATTTTCCACGTGGCTTTTTTCTCGGATAGAAAAATTGTATTTTTGGAGGTTTCTTTTTTCTAACGAAGCGAAGAGTGAAACTAGAGAAAAGTGCGGATGATGGCGGAAGGCGGGGGGACAATTCCTCCCGATAAGGACAAACCGGATCTGAATAAGGATGGAAAACCGAAGGAGTCTTTTTTGTACATTGCCAATGACAGAGGACCATATCGCGTCTACATCGAAACAAAAATGGAGGATGTTCGACTAAATAAATTCTCAATTGGCCAATTGCTGCAGAAGACGAAAAAATTCCGGAACAACGTGATCGATTTGAAATACCTGGGACGTAGTAAGCTGATTATATTGTTGAATTGCTGGGCGAAAGCGAACCTACTGGTAACCGAACCAAGCTGGATGGAGGAAAAGTATGTTGCATATATTCCAAGACATGCGGTGAGTATCACTGGTGTAATTAGTGGAGTAGAACCGGAAATAGAACCGGAAGAAATTTTGGCAGAAATGGAATGCAATAATAGTGTGATTCAAGTGTACCGGATGAATCGATGGAATACAGAAAAGAAACTGAAAGTTCCCACTACAAATTTAAGCATCACGTTTCGTGCTCAAACGCTTCCAGAGAAAGTTAAACTTTATGGAATAACTACGAAAGTTAAACCATTCATCCCGAAGTAAATATTCTGTGGTAATTGTCATAGATTCGGACATAAGTCTAATAATTGTAAAGCCAAACCTCGATGCGAGAGGTGTTCAAGGATTCACGAAGGAAGTTTCGAATCATGTGTGGCCGAAGTTAAGTGCTTCCACTGTAGAGTGTCAACACACAAATCAACTAATCCAGAGTGTCCGGCCCGGCAGAGGGAAATTGGCATCCACTCTCTTATGTCAAAGAAAAATTTGACATACGTTGAAGCTAAGGAGCTAATTACACCCGTGATAACCAGCAATATGTACAATGTTCTAGCCAACACCGAAGAATTCCCAACACTGCAGAGCACCTATGCTAGCAAAGCGAAAATAATTCGACCAGATGGGTGGGATGAAAACTCAGCAGGAATGAGCGAACGTACGAGTGCAATAAGGAAGCAAACCAAATCTACGGAAGCAACCGCTAAACCCATAATTGGAATGAAAAGAAGGAAGCCAGAATACGAATTCCCAACGGAGGAACCCACCGAAAAAGGAACTGCAAGGAACGGAGTTGCACTTACCAATCAATACGCAACTAGCGAAAAAGAAAGAATTGAGCATACCATTAAGGAAGCTGTTGCCAATGCCGAAGAAAACGTTCGCCGTGCTGTACGAGGGGACTTGATGAGTTTCTACGCAGCGCTGTTTCAATTACCGGGAATAATAGAATCAGAATCAATGCAGAAAAATATCAAAGAATGTTCAAAACAGTTTTTGAGGTTGGATCAATTAATGAATTAAAAAAAATGCATTATTAAAAAAAAAAACGATTCATATATGTGAAAAAAAAAACAAGACGAAACAAAAAAAAAAAATTAAAAAAAAAACAAAAAAAAATCAAAATGTTTGCTTTAATTTTCTATTATCTTCTTTTTACAGAAATGGCTTCGTTTAATATTTTGCAATGTAATATACAGAGTCTCTACAAGAACAAAGATACCTTAAGATACAATCTAACAGCAGACGACTATTCGGCGGCTTTCATTTCCGAGACATGGACTGACGCTGGATTAGAGCAAACCAGTAAGTACGAAAATTCCGGTTATCACAAGTTCATTAAATCTCGCCCCGACAATTACGGAGGATGTGCTATATATCTAAAACAAGAATTCGGTTATGTTAATGTAAATTTACCAAATCTCTCAGATGCATTTCAAGCAGTTGGAATTAAAGTTAATTGTTATGACATGGTTCTAATTTCTATATATATTGCACCGAGTATAACGAGTGATGCCCTTAAGAATGACCTAAAGAGATTATTTGATAGTTTGAGCGTGTATAGTAAAATCATCTTAGGTGGAGATTTCAATGCCCACCATTACACATGGGGGAATTCCTATCAGGACCTAAAGGGAAAATTAGTTATGGAAGCGATAAACGATTATAATGTTATCTTAATGAATACTGGATTGCTAACTTTCTTTCCCTTACAAACAAATAAAAGCCCATCGGCAATTGATCTAACCGTATGCTCGCCCAATCTGATTAGTAATTCAACCTGGAAAACCATGGACTATGGTATTGGTAGTTACCATGTTATTATCAGTATAACCTTGTATTTCGATAGAGCTGCTAAGCCAAAACACGTCCAAACGAACCAAAATATCGATGATTTCCAAAATAGCTCGTTTACACAAAAAACACAGAACAAAAAATAAGTATCAGCCAAAACACTGGTGGAATGATAGTCTCAGAGAAGCATGGGAAAACAAGAAAAAAGCGCAATCCACCTTCAATAAAGTATCAACAATAGAAAATTTGATTAGTTTTAAAAAAATGCAGGCAATATTCATAAGAACTAAGAAAGAAGCGAAGCGTGGACAACTGCAGGAGTTTGTTGATGAAATCAATCCAATGATGTCTTCTAGTGAACTATGGGTTAGGATAGGCAGACTAACTGGAAAACGCAAAAGAGCAAGCAAATAATATTATCTATGAAAATGATGAAATGGCTGAAAAATTTCTTGACAGGCATTTTGGCAAGAACGACCCCTATTATGATATTGAAGATAGATACAAAATTGACAATAACTTACTAGATTTAGGTAAATTCAACGACATCATTCACCATAAAAGACGGAAGTCCGCTCCGGGACTTGATAAAGTTTCATACCAAATGTTAAGGGAATTGAATACAAATTCGAAAATTATTTTGATAAGTCACCTTAATCGTATCTGGAACGATTGTTATCTACCTCGTAGTCTTAAAACAATAAAAGTAGTTGCTATCCCGAAGGTCGGAAAAGATCAGTCCTCAATAGATGGAAAAAGACCAATATCGTTAGTCCCGACATTCACAAAGATAATGAATAGCGCGGTATTGGAAAGACTATCCACGCATTTAGATCACAATAACGTAATACCCGAAACTTCGTTTGGCTTCCGTCGAAATATCTCCACTGTAACATGCACGAACTACATTATAAATACAATCAAAATCAACAAAAGAGAAAGATTTATTACAGCATAGATTTAAGTAACGCTTTCAATTCTGTTAACACTAACCACTTAGAGTTCTTAATGCAAAAATTTGAAGTACCAGACGACGTGAATTGTTGGATATCACAGTTTTTAAGGAATCGTAGAATACACTTTGCAACTCAACAAAACAATTTGGAAAGAATCATATCTAACGGACTCCCTCAAGGAGACGTCTTATCACCAACATTATTCAACGTTTATACAGCTGACTTGCATCAATACAACAATGAGGAGACAATACTTGTTCAATATGCAGATGATTTTGCACTTATTGTCAGAGCCAAAAATTTAGATAGACTTAACGAAAAACTACAAAATGCGGTTGATAATTTGGTACACAATTTAGCAGAACTTCATTTTGACGTCAATCCGGATAAAACTAAATTAATTCTTTTTCAAAGTAGCCGTAATATCCTTAATGTAAACATTAATGGTAATAGAATTGAAACGGTAAAATCACATAAATACTTAGGAATAACACTGGATAGGTATTTTAGCTTTGGTGAGCATATTAAAAATACGAAATGCAAAATTGTTGATAGATTAAATATGATCAAAGTTATTTCTAGTTTGTCATCCGGAGTACACCCTCAAACAATGCTCTCGGTATATAAGGCAATATTTAGAAGTTTACTGGAATACGGAGCTTGTATACACAGTAACGCGAAAAAAACTAATAAAAACATCTTGAACATTACCAACATCCAATGCCTACGAAAAATTACCGGCTGCACACGCACAACCCCTATTAATTCCTTGATGGCCATAGCAGCACAGCAACCAGCTTCGATAAGACACGATTTTTTGATTTGTAAAGAAATAGCCAGATATTTTCACTTTGACAACATAGTAGCTCAGCAACTGAAAAACATAAATGATAACATACCTCAATCAAATCTAACATATTTGGAAAAGCTATTTAACTCACACAAACATATTTTCTTTTCAATATCCCCATTAGTTAGAATAGATATTCCAATAAATACCATTGATATACAGACAGAATTAGAAATATTAACAAATTCGAAGAAAAACTCTAACCCATTAAAACTTAAACAAGCTGTTCTTTTCGCCATGAATGGAAAATTCAAGGGTAGGCCAAAAGTATTCACTGATGCTTCCAAAGAAGGGCCACATTGTGGCATACACACAAAATTTTCGAGGCCGGAATTTAGCAAAATTTTGCTCAAATTTGACCAGCTAGAAACTTAGCAATCAATTTAGCAAAAAAAATTAATAAAAATTTAGCAAAATAGTCGGAAGTGTCCGGACTAAATTTTTACTAATTTTTCAGTAAACAAAATGATTGTTTGCTAAAATGTTAGCAAAATTTTTTTTTTTAAATTACTAAAGTTTGAGTAAAATAAAAAATTTCATTATTTTTCATAAAGGGGTTTCTTTTTAAAATAAAAGAAATTTGGAATTATGTCCTACTTATTTTATTTTCGTTAGCTAAAAGATGTCCTTTTATTCGGAAGCTTCCTTTCCATCAATCATGGAAATTATGGTAGACAAGTTTGGCGACTTGTGACATTCGAATGATGGTCCTGAGAAGATAAAGGGTTTTTAGATTATGAAATAAGAAAGTAAAAATTGTCGTTACCATAAAGCTCATTCCGGAAAATTATTGAACTTTTTCTTCCATCGGTTCCAAGAATTCACCGCAAACTTCACAAAAATCTGAAAAACAAAAATAATGAAGTTTCTTCAAAATAAATTTAATGTGAAAGTTGCTTAGTTGGAAGTTGGAAACGAAAATAATAATAATCATAATAATAGGCAGTCTTATTGAGTTTCGCGAGAATAATTAAGTTTGCCTTAAAATAGTCGGCGAAGATGTCACGTTTATAACTCTTTTTGCCATGTGTGGGGCTTAATACACAAAGTGATAATTTCTATGCATTTATTTAATTTATTCATTGAAATTTTAATGTAACTGTTGTACAAGATCAAGGAAGGACAAAAAGTTAGAAAAGATTACTAAATAATTCAAAATTCTGATATTTCATTTTTAAAAAACATTTAACATTGATTATAAAAATCAATACATACCGCGTGCACTTGCGTAGTTGTTGAATTTACTTCAGGCAAACATTGCCCATTTAATCGTAGTGCTTCAAATGTATCCGCCGTGGGGTTTTGATTTCAATGTTGGCATCATCCGGAGCTTATACCAGAAGAGGTAACAAATAATGCAATTACTATCGATAATTGTAGTTCACTTAACAATCCCAAAACCTGAAAAAATAAGAACTGTTTCGTCACATTTTTTCAATTCAATTGATGTTTCTTTTAACACTACTCACAAAACACTTGGGCATTAATAAAAATGCATTCTGGGCCAGTGACATCAGCGCTGCCATTCGCGGTCAATTTGTAGAATCGTTTAACCAGCATATGGCTGTCTGCTTCCCCCCGACAGGCGGAACAGTCGTGTGAAGCTACATGTCCCTATAAAAAAATTAATGCACCTTGTATGAAAATTTTCATTCGGCGGCTGCTTCCGGTTTAAACTTACTTCGTAACTTTGTTCTGCACGAATGTTTGTGATGGTGGTATCCATTTCTCTTGTCGTTCGTTACATATCAATTTGAAGTTCTCTTCGATCAAGAAAACAAACTCAAACAACATTTCGTAATCTCCAACCGTTTTCCTTCACCTGACCTGAAATGTGAAATGTTCGGTTTGGAAGTAATTAATTTTTTAATTAATTTGAAAAGAAACTTACCGTGCAAAATAAACTGAAAACTTTTCCCTCTAGTGAATTCTAGATCGATCGTTTTCCAGTGCGTTTGATAGCGTAAAGCAACGTTATCAAAATATTATTGAATGCAAATTTTGTACGACTCCAATACGGCAGCCCAAGGCTGTTGAACCACATCCAATGATGACCTTATCCGCGTTAACTTCCGAGCCCACGTTAACAGCATTAATCGAACCGGCTTCCTCATTTTCGGGCAGATTTTAGGGCAATCCTACGTTGTCGCGGCTACCGGATGCCGTTGTGAGTAGCCCTTCAACTGGAGATGTGTTTTCGCTGGAAGTGGCAACTCTATCGAACTTTGGAAACAGTCGCTTCTTTTCGAATAACTTCAGAAATAGTGAAACCTGAAAAACAAAGCTGAATTATTTTTCTTTTAAGCTAAATTTCAATTATTTATCGCACTTACCAAACAAAATTCCGATTCCACTTAAAATTGTTTCAAACCAAAACAAACCATCCGCTGGAGCTTTATCCAAACGGCCAACATGAAAAGTCTTTGGGAATCGGCAAAGAGAAGGACCATCGTATTCAACATTTTGATGGTTCCATCCTCCACTACCATCGAAAATCGTTTGAATCGTATCCGGCCGGACAGGTAGGTTTCGGAGCATTATGTGATGAACTCTCTCTGAACGGCAAACAAAACACGGCGCACAACTTTTAATGGTAAAACGGAATCGAAACATTCCAAAATTACGACTGATTGATCCGAAAACAAAACAAAACAAAATTCCTGTCAAAAAGAAACGTTGCACCGTGGTTCGAGTAGAAACTAAAAGTCCTAAAAGTTTGAGTCCATGCTACTGTAAATACTGAAATTAGTAGCAAAGGGGTTTTTTTTACTCAAATTGAGCAAAAGTCATGACAATTTGGGAAAGTGCTAACTGGACAGTAAAAAAAAATTTTTGCTAACGGAAAGTAACAGCTCATTTTTGCTAAGTGGAGTCTCGAAAGTTTTGTGTGTAGGCTTCTATATTGAATATAACAACTCACGATTTTCACGAAAACTTAACAACGAGACGTGCATAACAACAGCAGAAATCCTAGCAATTCAAATGGCACTTATCAAAATTGATGAAGACCAGATTCAAAATCCTGTTATCTACACAGACTCCAAGTCAGCCCTCCAAATTATTGAAAACGAACTACACTTAAAGAAAACATCAACTATAAATAAAGAAATTATTCAACTGGCTTTAAAATGGAATTGCTCTTTGCAGTGGATTCCAAGCCACATAAACATCAGAGGAAACGATATAGCTGACATGTTAGCTAAGGCGGGTCTGACAGAAATTGAAACCATGGAAAACAAGATACTGTTAGGAGATGCATGCAATTTTTTCAAAAACGATATGTTAAGAAAAGCAGACATGTGGTACCGTGAAAGCTCAGAACACAAGGGCAAGCTCTTTTTCCAGTTCCAGCCCACAATGGAAAAGGAACCGCCCAAGTAACCATTAAGCCGTAAAAAATGGCACTTATTCGGCCCTATAGTCGGCTATAGAAAATACCTTACAGAGCCTAATAGTCGTGTGTTGTACTCAAGGGCCATTCAAATGCCACTTTTGGCCTGCAAATCGGCCGATATGAAGCCTGCCCCCACTTTTCGAACCACGCCCATGAGAAGATGTCAAAAAAATGACAGGTCAGAAAATTGAAAAAAAATATTGTCTCGTTTTTTTTTGTCCTTTTCCTCCAGAAGGAATTTTTGTTTTCTATCTTTCTTAAACCCCTTATTTTCACGCTATTGAGATGATAGTGGAATTGAACTCAGAACCCTCAGAACCTTTTGGACCACTAGGAATTTACGAGCATTTGACGGCGCCTTTCACCCATGACCTATCGACTTATTGCTTCAATGTTGGAAAATGTGGCATTCTTAAAAGAAAAACTTTGTTGTAGTTCAAAGTGAGAGAAAGACATTGAAATGATGGACCTTGTAAAATTTAAATCAACACTTTATTTATTGGTCTAGTAAAACAGAATTCAGGCAAAATATAGAAATTTTGTTCTTCAGCGATAAACTTTTTAAACCTTCGGTATACACTCTATCGACATTTCACTGCTTGTAGAACTGCATCCGGATGACTCCTCGACGAACCACCAGCAAGCTGAAATAAAGGCTCCTCCATCCTCTCGCCGAGTTCGATTTCTAGGACCAATTTTGATTGTTTTTTGAATCCACACAATCGTAGCATTTACCTCCCCTACCGGCTGCCGATAAAACACACAGGGTTTTGAAATTTCATTGATTGATCCAGCTGATACACCGGAATCCGCTGCTCCTGTATCACCTGCGCCTCGCTATCCGGAAACTTTCTTCCGAAGAAAATCTAGCGACACTCAAATATACAATTAAAATTTCAATCCGATCCCGGAATCTTATGTTTGTTTATCAAATTGTTCTTTTACTCCTCATTTTCTTTTTGTTTTTTTTTTCATCGCTTTCAACTTGACATTTTGAAAGCCGCAAGAAGGCTTTGACATTTCCTTAGCATATCAACAGGGCTTCAAAGCCATAAAGCAGCAGAAGAAACTTATATACGGCTAATTTCACTGCTTTATTCTCACAATGCTAACTAGCATTTAAAAACATACTTTACGGCTATTAGACACTCAAGTGCTGCTATATATCCATATTTCGGCTTATAAAAGTGCTTAATGGTTTGTTGGGCGTGGTTTCACAAAAAAAATCTCTCAAATACTGAAGTTAGGTTGCTTAATAGATTGCTTACCGGACATAATTGGTCCAAATATTGGAAAGCCAAAATCAAATTAGTCGAAGATGGTAATTGCGAAGTTTGCCAAGTACCCGAAACCAGTGAACACCTTGCACTACACTGCACAAAATATACCTTGATACGAAGTAAATATAAATTTAACAATAAATTCACTGAGCTTATCGAATTATTCAAAACAAAAAATCTAGAATATTTTAAAGAAATTTGCGAATACCTAAGGGAAATTAGAGCAGACGTGTGAGAAATACAATTTAACAAGCATATCATATATGAAGAAGAAAAAAAAAACTCATAAAAATGCAAAAAAAAGGATTACATGATACAATTTCAAAAACTTAGATAAATTTAAATATTAAATTCCAATTCTGATTCATTATTCTGGTACTGAGAGATATCTGCGAGAGATAAATTGGGAATCCAAATGCATACGGTGTTACGGAATAATCGGATCTACAAAATCACAGGGCATTATAGTCTCGATACTGAGCCCCTTTCAGAACTGTTCACAAAACAGTTCGAGTATAGAAGAAGAAGAAGAAGAAGAAGAGAATGACTAGCAATTGGACAGCATCACCTGTAGAATCCTTCAGGGGCTCAATCCATTCCGGACAATCAACAGTCTGCAGTGGATCGAACTGATTCCCCAACCCACTCATCGGACTTATCGTCATGCTGCTCAGGCGCCTTACGTTGCGCCTATTTTCCTATTTCAGCTCATCGGTCCCATCATTCAAAAGTGCCAAAAACTTCATCTGATTTTCCCAAATGCTACCCAATGTCCACGCTTGTCCACGGAGAGGGGGGTAGTGGTTTGGGTAATGTCCACGTGGACATACTTACTTTCAAAATATTTTCTAAAGGTGAATAAGTATTAGGATGTTTAAATCAAAATCTTAAAATTTCACTGCTTTCCAGCAGTGGTCGGAAAATCGCTCAAGAAAAGCAATCAGGAATGGTTTCTAGCTAGAATGATGCTACCTCCGAGTGCTGTGATACGCACGTGGTAAAAGTACCCATTGAATATATGTCGAAAATCAACACTAACTTGATACAAGAAGATATACCATGCCCACCGGAGGCTACCGTTGCTATTCGTCACGTGGCTAATTGACGGTGATCGACATACTTGGTGATACATTTTGAACGTCGCTCCCTCAATCATTCCCGAACGTCTATCCTCGCATCATTGTTGATAATGCTTGTTATTGATAGACGATCATTAATGTTTCAAAAGGAAAAATCTGAATAAATATCAGGACCACATGTTCAAAAAAGCTGTAGCACATGCTGGACAGTTCATTGCGGTTACCTAGTCATGATTTTGTCCTTCTAGGCAAAACGAAAAATAAAAAATCATCTGATAGCCTACTTAGATCGATCAGAACTGATACATATCAGTCATGATCCTAAAGGTTGAAAGTCGTTAGGGGAAGGAAATCAGTATCGAGACGTTCGTTGCTGATAGTCTGCGTTCTTTTTTACCTCATCATGTATCGCAAAAGTGTTTCAAATACAGAAGCGTCGTTGTCATGCACGATTGTTTGTATGATTTGGTTGAAGAAGGAAAATTTGACTGCTTTGATTTTTTGGCTCTGAATGTAGTCAAGCATGGCTCAGTGAAAATGATTGATTTTCGGAAGCATGCATTCCAGTTTAAGTTTATACAATTAGTAGCTACACTGAACCAAATCTGGCAATAAAATTTATAGGGTCAATCTAGTGAATCTTAAAGTTCAATGTGTAATAGAAACTACTGATAAATCCAGTACAAAGTATAGGAAATTCCAATGAATCTCAGCATCTAGTTGAAGTCAATATCGAATAATAGAATTTCCTATAAATTTAAGCAGTTCTATGTTAATATACATCTTAACAGATAGTTATTTATCCATTCGGTGGTCTTGAGGTTCGTTATTTTTCAGTTTCAGTGATACTCGATTGGTAAGTTATAAGTTTCGTACTTCAAACAAATGATTATAATGTCTTTAATTTTATGTTTTAGGAAGAGGTAACTATTCTGTTGGACAAAAACATCAACAATGCTAAGGATGCGAAAAAGACATTGGACTTTAGAATAAATGCAACATGTTTGAAAAATTGTTCCCCCGCTGGGAGATGAGGCGTTACAATGGAACACCACCATCATCAGGGATGCTGGCGACAATTGGATTTCTGGAAGAATTATTGTTATACTATTATTATTTCTGTGGTCAAGAATCTACTGGCCTCCCTAAAGCACTGGGTTGGAAAAATCCGTGTTAAATTTTATCAAGAGGATTTACTAACGGTGAGTTGTGTTATATACATAAACTTGTGCATTTTTTATAAAACAAAATTACGATTTCAGACATCCGAATGACCGTCGAATGTGTATTTCCAAGGCAAAGCGCTATATGGTGCTGCATCCAGTTCCTCAGGGTTCACCGGAATGTTTCTATGCCCGAAAAAAAGCGCAGGCCATAACCCAGCATACAGAAATTCTCAACTGGAAACGACCGATCCTAAACACAGCTTGGCGGAAATCGGAGCTCTATTTTACATTTAAAAGTTAAAGCTGAAACGGGAGTGGAAGTAAATTAGAATTTAATGGCTAATGTTATGTCACACAAATTGTTTTTTTTTTCAGATTGAAAAAAGATTCCGTTGGACTCATCGGCGAACTGAGCTACCGTAATACTGGCTCAAGATTCGTGCACCAGGAATATATTACCATAGCAGGGGAGAAAACAGCAGTAATGGAGCTGGAGCAGGCGCAGTCCCGCAACCGAATACAAACTACGCCACGCGTGTTCCGTGTTCCCGTGCAGTGTTCCGATTTTCAAAGAGTTGCCTTTTTCGAACTTATTTAAAAAAGCAAAATTGTATTGCATTCAATAATAGAGTTAATTTTTATTTAAAGCTTACAATGTAATTAACATTATTGATCGTATCCCGAATAGAAAAATACTGTTACCAAACAGTTACTACAATAGTTATACAATCATTCGGAACAGCGTAAAAAAACTTTTAGAAAACATTAACTGACATCGTAAAAAACATTCCACTTATTGTGAATTCCAAAACGACGGTCTGTTGAATATGGCGTTAAGTTATGTTACTGTTTAAAACTGTTAAAACGATTGTATGGAGGAACTGTTCTGCAAACAATTGAGATAACGTCCAAAAACGGCTCGTGGAAAACGTATTTTGGTCATCAAACTGTTTTCACTACAGTTATTCTTAGAGTTCAATTGTAACTGAACATTGGCTGTGAAAGTTCTGAAACGATTTGACAAAACGTACCTTCCGAAGGTATGCCTACGCTTATTGGAATCATACGTGAATGTGGCACGCACACATGTGCAGATTTTTATACAGGGTTTTCGGATCTTTTGATGAAAATATTTTTGTTTGAATTTAATTATTTATTAAATATTTATACATTTAGTTTACTCACAAAATCATCCATCAAGAATTGGACACCAGAGTTGTTGTCAGAGATCGACAACAACGATCCCATCCGGCCACAGGCACAGCGAATGGGTGGTTTCATTTTTTCTGCGCTACCGGAATCCTTCCTGCCTTTCCTCTACCAGGAAGAGGTATTTCCGACACACGGGCGGGACGTTGGCGTAGCTGCTGGTCAATAAATCCATCCATCGTTCGATGTTCCTTCCAGCGTAGTTTTGTTCCCCCCAGCACAACATTGCTCCTCCAGCTCCAGTTGCTGAAATAAAGGAAACCTTTTTCGTAGATTCGAATAAATTCTAATGTTAATGAAATTTACCTTTTGCGCTGGTGTCCCCCGGTGGGTCCTAAAAGTCTGTCCGTCCGTCGGATCACAATCGTAGAGAAATTGTTGCTGCTGGAACGAGTTGAACCTACCTACCTAAGGGTCCAGCGCCGATTGACCGGCGCATAGGGCTGAGATAAAAGATCTCCACTGCTGGCGATCCGGAGCCAGCGTCTTCACTTGCTTCCAGCCAAGGTTCTCGTCAACTGTGCGGATTTCAGCGGCTAGACTTCGCCGCCACGAGCTTTTGGGCCTGCCTCTTCTTCGATGCCCATCTGGATTCCAGTCAAGCGCCTCTCTGCAAATCTCGTTTTCATCTCTTCGCAGCGTGTGCCCAATCCATCTCCACTTACGTTCTCGAATCTCGATTTCTAGCGCCTTTTGATGACACCGGCGATGAAGTTCAACGTTTGAGATCCAGTTGCCAGGCCACCAAGCGCGGATGATGTTCCGCAGGCACCGATTCACAAAAACTTGCAGTTTTCGCGTCGTCACCGCATATGTGCACCAAGTCTCACACCCGTACAGCAATACGGATTTAACGTTTGAGTTGAAGATTCGGATCTTAGTTCGTAGAGAGATCTGGCGTGACCGCCAGATGTTTCGGAGACTCGCAAACGCAAATCGGGCTTTTCTGATCCGGGTTTCGATGTCCTTCTTAGTACCACCATCAGGCGTAATCTGGCTACCAAGATACTGGAAGCACTCCACTGTCTCAACCTGTTGTCCAGCTACCACGAAATTGGAACGATTTCCTGTATTGATTTCCATCGACTTGGTCTTTCCGACATTGATTTTGAGACCTGCTGCCTTGGAGCTTTCGGTGAGGTCATCGAGTTTGCTCTGCATGTCTTGTTGTGTTTGGGCGAGCAAAACAATATCGTCTGCCAGGTCAAGGTCGTTCAGTTGCTCCATGGTTGAAGGATTCCACGGCAATCCTCGGTTTGGTCTACAGTCAATCGATCCAGTCAAGATCTCATCCATTACGATGAGAAAAAGTAGCGGTGATAAAATACATCCTTGTCTCACTCCAGCAGTTACCGGGATTGGTTCGGACAAGACACCGTCGTGCAAGACCTTGCACGAAAATGCCTCGTACTGTGCTTCGATGAGATGGACTAGTTTCTCTGGGACCCCTCTTCGTCTAAGAGCAGCCCAGATGTTTTCGTGGTTCAGTCGGTCAAATGCTTTTTCGAAATCAATGAACACCAGCAGAAGAGAGTCCTGGAATTCGTTGATTTGTTCCAGTATTATTCGTAGCGTTGTGATGTGGTCCACACATGATCGTCCGGATCGGAATCCAGCTTGTTGCCGTCGGAGTGTAGCGTCGATTTTCTCCTGGATCCTGTTCAGGATCACTTTGCAGAGTACTTTGAGGGTTGTACAGATCAAAGTTATGCCACGCCAGTTACCGCACTCTGTTAGGTCTCCTTTCTTTGGGACCTTTACGAGGATACCCTGCATCCAGTCGGCCGGGAATGTTGCAGTATCCCAAATGTCAGCGAAAAGACGGTGCAACATTTGTGCTGACAAGGCAGGGTCGGCTTTGAGCATTTCAGCAGGAATGCAATCGATTCCAGGCGCTTTGTTGGATTTCATGTTCTTGATTGCCGCTTCTATTTCAGCCAGCGAGGGCGCTTCCGAGTTGACGCCATTAATGCGACTTACTGTGGGCGCCTCGAGCTGCGGGTTCTGTTGGCCATTGCTATTTGTAACTCGGAAAAGTTGATCAAAATGCTCAGTCCAACGCTTGAGCTGATCTGTTTGATCTGTCAGCAGCTGACCTGCTCGGTTTTTCAGCGGCATTCTTGCATTAGTCCTTGCACCACTAAGGCGGCGAGAAATATCATATAATAATCGGATATCTCCAATGGCGGCGGCTCTTTCTCCCTCTTCGGCTAGGGAGTTTGTCCAGGCTCTCTTGTCTCGTCTACAAGCTCGTTTAACTGCCTTTTCCAGCTCCGCATATCGTAAGCGGGCGGCTGCTTTGGCTGACCCGGTACATGCCTGCTCAATTCCGACTTTCGCCTTTCTCCGATCATCGATCATCCTCCAGGTTTCATCCGACATCCATTCACTTCGTCTTCCACAAACTTTACCGAGAGTACCATGGCTCGTCGTGATAAAGGCATTCTTGATTCCACACCACTGTTCTTCGACTGTTCCGTCTGTCGGCAACTCCGAGGCTCGGGATTCTAGCTGTTCAACGTATGCCCTTTTCACCTCTGGATTCTCCAACCGGCGGACGTCGTATCGACACCCAACCTTCTCCTCGCGCCGTTGGACACGCGCAACTCTCAGTCGTATCTCGCCAAGGACGAGGTGATGGTCAGATGCAATGTCTGCGCTTCGCTTGTTGCGGACATCAAGAAGGCTCCTTCTCCATTTTCGGCTGATGCAGATGTGGTCAATTTGATTTTCTGTTCGGCCATCTCGGGATACCCAAGTGACCTTATGTGCTGGTCGATGGGGGAAGAGCGATCCACCGATCACCATGTTGTTGTTGCCACAAAATTCTACAAACAGCTCTCCGTTTTCGCTCATCTGTCCTAGGCCATGGCGCCCCATGATGCGCTCAAGGTCCTGATTATCGGAACCAATCTTTGCGTTGAAGTCGCCTAAGTGGATTTGAATGTCACCCTTCGGAATTCTCTCAACCACGCTGTTCAATTGACTGTAAAACTGCTCTTTCTCCTGCAAATCGGCAACGTCAGTTGGCGCATAACACTGGACCATTGTAAGGTTTCTAACCCGTGTTCTGAATCTGGCTACGATAATTCTTTCGTTTATCGGTTCCCATCTTATGAGGGCCGCATGGGCCTGCGGGCTTAACAGGAAACCAACTCCTCGTTCCCGAGTAGCATGTTCTCCTCGTATGCCAGAGTAAAGCAGTACTTGCCCGGACTGTGTCTTGTGTTCTCCAGTGTTAGGCCAACGGACTTCGCTCAGTCCCAATATCTCTAGCTTGAGGCGGCTAGCTTCTCTAGCAAGTTGAGCCAGCTTTCCTGGCTGGGCAAGGGTCAAAACATTCCATGTTCCAATTCTAGTCCGTGTTTTCATGCTAAAAGTCGTTGCCAAAGTTCCAAATCGGTTATTTCTTCTCTCAGTTTCTGTAACAATACAAGATATCAGGAGCAGTAGGTTGTTAGCCTAAAGTCCCTATCCCGCGATGGGGCTGCCATCTTGGACTTAGCTGGCGGGAGCCGCATTTCATAAATTCAGCCGCTTGCTGCAAGACAGACGCTGTTTGAGCCGCCCCTGACCTGGAGAACAGACGCTCGGTTGTTGTTGCACGCCGCCCCTGACATGGGGAACAGACGCGTGCGGCCACCTTCTCAGTCTGCATGCGACCAAAGCATCCACCGGGGTTGGGTACCCGATCTCCGCTTAGGTTACTCGCACCCCAGCCGGCACCACGGGGAGGTAGAGATAGGAGTTGTGAATAAGAGGTGATATGACCACTATGGGGTCTCGTGTTGCACATTATCCACCGTTTACCAGCCAAACGAGTTGAACGCGTTGAACGCGAAAAACGAAACATCTTGTTTTTTTTCGTATTCTTCTTCTATTTGAGTTGACAGCACTCGACAGTGATGCCAACTAGACCAATTTTTCAAAATTGTACCATTATAAGATTAAAATGTGAAAATTAAAAAAAAATTATTGGCTTAGATCGAATGCTTTTAGACCTTCTTACTGACCTAATGACTTTTAGAAATTATTAATGATTGGCATGGTTAAATGAAAGGTTGGTTTAGTCAACTATAAGAAAAATAAAAAAAATGTATCAAAAGATTCTGCAATTTTTCTAATGAAAGACCTCAAATTCAGATGAATTGGAGCAGTTCGTCATGAACTTGAAATCTGTCGGGTACCGAATGCAGTTATAAGAGAAAACACATCTTGCCTGTCGGCCACTTATGAACCCAAAAGTTTTCTTGCCGAGCCGATACCGGGAATCGAACCCAGTACGCCTGGCATACCAAAACCAGACTTGCACCAGCCTATCCGCTAGACCACATCGGTGCTTCACGCATCACGTGCACTATGTCATCGGCCTAAATCAAGAGCTGAAATTCGTTAAGTATAATGATAGTAGAAAAAATTAAATTATTTTCATAATTGTGTACTGAGTTTGTACAAAATCAATTGGCATCTCTGACCGGGCATTTCGTTGATTTTGACGTGCGAGTATGACAAGTATGATAGAAGGGATGGACTGTTTGTTTTACGGTTAGAGTTCAGTTTTACGATTAAAGAAAAATTGAAGGAAATCGTTCAAATCATTCTATCACTTTTTCAGATACCATCGCACGTGTTCACATGAACGTTCATATTTCGTTGTTATCGTTGGCGAAGTAAAGTTTAGGAGAACAGCTACGTTTACAGATACAATCACTATTTCTGAAACCGTAGATGTATCGTAGAGACTGTTTGAGATATGGTTTTTTAGTATGCGGGATCACATACGCCAACAAATACAATTTAAAAATAAAAATCAATAAATTAGAACGAACATATTTTATTACACTGATTAAACAATTCATTTCACTACCCTAAACAATATTTTTTACCAATTTGACTCGATGTTGAATTCATTGAAATTTCCTATAAAATCAATCTATCGTCTAGATGGTAAAAAGTATTGGATTTTCCTTTAGTGCGAAAACACTAAAATTCCCAATAAACCTTATAGCCGGATTTTGTTCAGTGTACTTGAAAGCATGTATTAATATGATAATTTAGGAATTTTTAATTTTTTAAATTATTTTATATCAGGAAATAACTAAATGTTTTTTTTAATCAGCCATTTGAATAAAAAAAAGGCAAAATGTGGTGTTTTCTTTTTAGAAAAAAAAATTTCTAATCTGTCCACGTGGACATCCGGAGAGGGGGGTAGGGGTTTGCCAAATGTCCACGCTTTTCCACGGAGGGGGGGAGGGAGTCAAAAATCTCATTTGTCCACGTGGTATCTGAACGGCCCCTTTGGTTAATGCGCTCCAATTAAAAAAAGGTTCTTTAGTGGTTTTTGGTATATATCGTGTTATTTTTTTTTCTATTAAAAGTAGGTTATCAAAAACGACCGTGTTCATCGCTAGATGTAAAAAAACAAATAGCACAATGCAAATGTGTGTGTGATATATCGAGATTTTTCCTTTTGTGTATGTGGCCGTTAGTTTCACGATAACCCGTAGATAGCGCTGCGGAACAAGCGCCAAAATCCGCCTTCAGTGGTCAGTCTGGGTATCTGGTGTCTGCGCCTCAACCGTTAATTTAATAGTACAGACCCCGTTCGATTTTGGCAACATGCCCGTATATTTTATGTTGCCAAAATCGAATGTTGCCAAAATCGACAGGTTTTTTTCTAAACTTTTTTTTCAGTCATTTTTACAAAATATCTGTTATTATTATCAAACACGTTAGTTTTGGTCAATTTTCGACCATTTGTAGTCATTTTTTAATTTTTTTCATCATGTTTTTGGAGCATTTTCCACTTTTCTTGTTTTGTTTATAATGTTTGCTTTCATTTGTCATATTTGCTGTTTTTGTCGTTCTTCATCATTTTTTAGTTGTTTTTTGTCATTTTCAGTCTTTTGCTTGAATTTGTTTTTTAACTTTTTGAATTTTTCATCTTTTTGTCATTTTTGAGTACTTTATAATTTTTGGAAAAAACTTTTGTTTTTATTATTGCATTTTATCACCATTTCCGAACATAAAAACGTATTTATGGTGTTAGTCTAAATTAAATTGGTCCTGTTGTAACGAAAACTAAAAGGTAATGTTGATTCTAAAAACCGTTCGATTTTGGCACATGTGCCAAAATCGGATGTTGCCAAAATCGAATGTTGCCAAAAACGAACGGGGTCTGTATATTTATTTAAAGGTTTTTTTTATTCAATCTGAATTAATTATTTATTTTCCTTATTTTCAATCCAACTTGCGAATCTGAATAAAAATATGAATTCCAAATGATGAATCTTACATAATCACTAAATAATTATCCACCATTCCATGAAGTTTCAGGGGCTTTTCTATTGATGAGTGCAATAAATGCACTTAAATTATGATTTAAAAATCATTGAATATAGTGTTTGAAAACTTCTTTTGGTATAAAAACAAGTTCATTTCATTTTAAAAAAAAATATTCTGATATTTTTAAACCCTAGATTGTCTTGAAAAGTATGTATTACGTATTAAATTTTTAAGATGAACGCATCAATACGTATACATGAATAATGAGTTTCGTGAAGACGCGACCTAACTGTCCACCTTCTACATTTGACAAAATAAAAAAAAAATATCAAAAACTAATAGGCGATTGAGATTAATTTGATAAAAATTTCGGATATTAGTTTGTTTCTCTCCCTCCGTAGAAATCAATTATCAAAAACTACTTACGACAGTTATACAAATTTTATTTACCAAACAATCTTATGAAAACATCTGCTAGCTGTAAAAGATTTAACAAAACAAACCATAAATCTAAAGATTTAGCAATAGAGTTCTATAGGTTTTGCCATTGAGTTGCAAATAGTGTTTGCTGGGTTTCAGTTTTGCGGGTGATTTCTTCGTGGATGCCATGCCCCAACCAAATGATGTGTAACTTTTTGTATCGTTCTTTGCACAGCCGCAATGGGTTTCCTCTTCTCAGACCTTGATCTGTCTCGCCATATTCATCTATGTAAGGTGCCGAAATGAAGCATCCTTTGTTGATTCCGAGCAACAGTATCTCGCAATCTCTTATTCTCAGAAATATGCCAATCCCAGCACCACATGTGTGAGCATGGTATGTACAAGAGCCCACCGAATTTCTATCAAGCTCTTTTTGACAACAAAATGATTGCGAGCACAAAATTTCTCCGCAAACCAAGCACATTGTCGGATTTCTCGAGTCATCCTTGATGTTATTTGGACACATGAATAAAGACACGCTGTTAATCAAATCACTATAATCGTCTGGCAGATCGATGAGTTGCCTCACAGGGTACATTTCTTGCACTAACGGAACTATATCTTCCGCCTTTTTTGTATGAATATTATGTTTAACACTTCTCAGCTGTGGTAGATTAGTTTCAATCAGACGATGGACAAACTCGTAATATATGGGATTTTCGAAATAAACATTTAAGTCTGAATTCATACCCAAATACAAAGCATAAACGTCGAAGCTGTCATCACAGGGAAGCTCTATATCAGTTATAGCATGGAAAAGCAAAGATGAACATCTCAAAAAAGTGATGCTTTGCTGTTTAACAACATTCAAAATATTGATTATTGATGTTGCTGCACCATGCTGATTGTGTATGTTATAATTTTTGTACATACTCAACAGATTGAACTGTTTTTCTTCAATGCTCTCTTCAACTTGCATGGCGGATGAACTCATGTCATGTGAAACGACGATCCTGGCGGTGTGTATAAGGAACATTGCCAAAAATATATTATGATCAAAAACACTGCCTTTTGGTATCGTATCCTCCTTGTTGGTGGTCAATAAGACGCATCGCGTTGAAAATATCATAGTTGTCAGCATACTGAAAATATCCCACTCGAGAAAAGCGGATTTTTTTTTACCAAACAACGAATCATACAAGTCGCACAAATAGTTAATAAAACTTGGATTCAATGTTTTAATATTGCTTCCAACGATTGACGAAACTCGAACAAATCCCGAAAGGCACGCAGTGTATCTGGAACAGAGAACGCAATTAAACTTTTGCAAAAAAAAAAACAAATTCGTTTCGCCCTTACCTTATTGACAGCTCGTTACCCAAAGGTCTTTCCGTTGCTCGGAGCAACATCTCCAAAGACTCAATGGTATAAGCACACGACAACCAGGTTACAATGTATTCATCAAATTTTTTGGCGTTGGTTGGAAACGGGGCCACATCGTACACCGATGTACAAAATTGTTCGACAAAATCGAATATTGATTTATTGATGAACGGGTCCTTGCTTAATTTACAATCTTCATCGCATTCTCCAAAAATATATGATAGATTTTTCGTTATGATTTCATCATACGTTCTCTCGCTCATCGTCGTCAAATCGTCGAACTCCATGACATCTTGGGTCTGCATCTTATTGTTTGTTTCACGAAAAGCTGAGAATATTAAATTTGTCATATCACACCATTTGTCAAATTCTATGGTTTCGATTGCAACTTTCAAAGGAGTGCTAGATCCTTCAAATGTGCCTAGTGGCGGAAGTAATGGAAGTAAAGCATTGCTCAAGAAACGGCACAATGGGCAGAGAAATTCTTTCTTTTCAACATCAAAGAGAACGGGTGTCCTATGTCTGTACGGCCTTCTGTTTTCCTTCATGACTTCGTTGTTAAAATATTTTTCGAAACAGGTAGCATGCATAACATGTCCACACGTACTGACGTGTGGAGAAGGATGAGTGCTTGTTTCCAGCAGCCTCAATTGTCCACTATCGTCCGTTTGTTGGTAACGTGAGAGCACACTTGATTTCTGAACGAACGACGCGTAGATCATACATTCTTCGTGCTTCGAAACTGCGGATTCTTCCGAACAAAGAATACATCGGTATAATGATTCATCATGACGATTTGTTATTCTATTCTTCCCGATACAAGCTTTTCCTCCAATAGGCTGCTCTTCACCAGATGTCCAATCCATGCAAGTAGCACTTTTCATGTTATCTTCATTATCATTGCTCATTTCAAATAACTCTGCGTTTGAAGTCATAAAATTTTTTTGAGCATTTTCCATTTGTGCAAGTATTTGGGCACGTCGTTTTGCGGCAAGTTTTGCACGCTCTTGCTTCTCTAGTTTTTCCGACTCCAGTTGTGTGCTTGACAAACTTTCTGGCTCGCTACATGATGTTTTTCTACAGGTAACGTCATCGGATTTAATAGAAATATCTTTATATTTCTGCAAAACCCATAAAATTAAATCTCTTTGGGATTGAACCTAAAAGAAGAATGTTTTGAATGGTTCGCCCATACAAGAATAACAATTCATTATGCATATTTACTCACCCTTGGATTATTCACCAGTTCTTCTAGCATCACCCATATGTTCATGCTGTTGGATCTTTCAATAAATTTCAGGAAAGGATAGTTCCTGGAGTCTTCTTCTTGAAGAGCATATCCCAGCAAATAGAGCACCTATAAGTAAAATTTTTAAAATTAAAACAACCGATCATATATGTTATATCGCAAAATACTTACCCGCTGGACGTGGCTTTCAGAAAACGTCACTGCCTTCAGATTTAAAGCTTGTTTGAATACCGTTTTGAATACCAACAACATCACGTCACATTGCAGCAGATTGACTATCATACTAGAACAAAAAAAAGAGAAATTTATATGAAACAAATCAACTATTTTATCCTCGATGATTATGTCAGAGAGTTAAAGAATAAACCTTCGTTGTCTTTTTTAATATTCCATGTAGAATGATCAGAACATACCTGTTCAAAGCTTTTGATTCTATTGATTTTTTTTTTTCAAAGTTTCATCGATTACAACCCAATTTTTGTAATTTTATAGGAAACCGATTACCTACCACATCACGCAATGTTATGAATAACACTGGGAAAAAAATCCAGGATTCTCACATGCTGGTGTTCGTTGATTTCAAAAAAGCTTTCAATCATCTGCAGATGATGAATCTGCAGATCATGAATCATGAACACATACACCCAAAATAATTTGCACGTCGTTGCTACGTGAAAAACTACATAATTTGTATCCAAGTAATTTTCACGTAGATTCTACGAGTAAAATATGTAAACACTCCCCTAATAAGAATTGGTGTTCCATGCCATCACCTACATTTTACGTGAATTTATTGTGAGCTCTACGCGGTGTGACGATGATAATTATTCTGAGTTATAGTTGATTCTAAAGTTATTTGGAATGCAGTTGAAATGACAACCCTAATAAGAATAATTGGATGTTTAGATTAGTTGTATAGTTTCTTTTATTTTCGTCTGTTATAATAAATAAAAATAAATATCACTGTAAATTTGGTTACATTGTTACCACTTACGCTATCCACCCGAGATTCATTTGGAGTCCAAAAATCCACCTACACAGTAAACGAAAATTACCGAGTTCGGTAATTTTTTCACCGAAATCCTAACATGTGGAAATCGTTAAACCGTTCGGTAATTTTTTCCATGGCAGAAAAGTGACAGCTGTCAAAGGTTACCGACATTTTTCGGTAAAAAATTATCGAAACTCGGCTGATCGTCTGTCAAATTATTGACAGTTGTCAACATGATAGCTCTTTAGATTACCGAATAACCGGTATTGTTGAACCGAAATGTCTGTAATTATTACCGAAATATCTGTAATTGCTATCGGAATATCGGTAAGTATTACCGAAAAACGGTGTTTTTTTTTACCGAAAATCTGTAAAATATAGTAATTTAATAGCACAAATTCGTATGTGAAGTCCTGCGAAAAAAATAAATAAAAACAAATAAGCATCACCGAGATTGATTTGAATAACTTCATTTTGAAAAATGAAAGTTAAATTTACCTTTGTTGGGCCCGCAGAACTAATTCCCTTGAAGTAGCTGTTCTGCATTCTATTTACTCCACTGATAGGGAACTTTTTTTTATCGGTGGTACCGAACAAAACGCTTGGTCGTTTGGTCGGATCTGCTTTTGATTTCCGCTAGTACATTTGGGTCGCGGCTTAGCTCGGATGCGCGGACCCAACTTCGTGGGAGCGGGTGCTCAATTCACGTTTACAGAAATGTTTTTCATACTGGAGAATTGCGTCGTACTCCTGCCGATAAGTTATGTTTGGCCAAATTTTGCGCACCTTCATCAAGGGAAGTGAAATTTAGTCAAATTTGAAGACTATACAAATTCAGTTAACTTACGGAAATGAATATTAATTTCACCATAATGTTGTCAGCCAAAGGGCGGCAGTTCCGATAGGTTAGGCGAGCATCATATCCTAGAACAAATGAGGCGGCGTCTCGGATCACTGGAACACCTTTGGGATAGAATGAAAACTGCCTTTAAAATATTTAGTTTTAGAAAATGGTAAAAACTTACATCGTTTTAATTCCAGATCCAGCTGCCATATCTTATCTATCACCCGTTCTAATCGGTCCCGGTCACTTGTCTACAGCGAGCATTTTGCTTGGCAGAAAAGAACCCGGACAGCTTCCATCGATCGATCCATCTGGATCGACCCACCCCTCCCCAGTGCCTGTGTTATGTGAAAACTTTGTTATTTTACCGGTACAGGTGCAGGGATTTTTTTCCGAACTTATCCGGAAGTATAAACAAGTCAGCTGTTTGAGGACCTTCGAGGTTTTCTTAGGCGTCGTTCAGATACCACGTGGACAGAAAAATGAGATTTTTGACCCCCTCCTCCCCCTCCGTGGACAAGCGTGGACATTTGACAAACCCCTACCCCGCTCCCTGGATGTCCACGTGGACAGATTTGAAAGTTTTTTTTAAAATACCAATAATTTGAATGCTAGAAAACACCACTTTTGCCTCTTTGTTATTTAAATGGCTGATTTTGAAAAAAAACGAATAAGAATTTCCTGATATAAATATATGATTTCTAAATTATCATTCACTTGCTTTCTAGCAGCAACTAATTGTTAAAACTTAAACTGGAAAGCTTTGCAATTTTAGGATATTGATTTAAACATCTGAATATTTATTCACATTCAGAAAATATTTTGAAAGTAAGTATGTCCACGTGGACATGACTCAGTCCCCTACCCCCCTCTCCGTGGACAAGCGTGGACATTTCCATACCCCCCTCCCACCCCCTAAGTTGTCCACGTGGTATGTGAACGGCCCCTTATAAGAATTCACGCATTCCTACAACTACACGCTCAAGAAAATTAATCTGAAGCAGTTTTTAGTCATCCACTTAGACTTTACGTGAATTTGAGCGTTTTAAATCAAACCAACGTATTCACTACAGGACACACGTAGAATCAATGGGATGCAGTAAAAGCTTAGATTACGTGAAAATTCCCGTAGAAATTTTTTTTAAATTTGGTTGCGTGTAGACGAAAATGTGATGGAATTCCCAGTTAAAAATTCTTCTACTAGAATTTTTTTCAGTGTATTCACAAGTCTCAAATTTCTTTGTATTTGTAAGTTGTGAACCCTTCAACTGAAATATGTCACACATACATCTACACTTTATGTTGTTCATGCGTATGCTATACAAACTAGATGAACCATCCTTTTGTACAACACTGGTTGTTCATCTGGTTCCTGCAAACGCTGCGGAAAATTTTCACTCTCTTCAAGCATGGCTACCGAAAGCCCACAAACAACTGCAGCCTTCTCTATTTAATTTCTTTTTAAGAAATTATGAAAACAGGTAAGAAAATTTGAAAGAAAACAAGTGTAAACAGTACAGAATGATATTTAGTTTTCCAGTTTGTAACCTTTTTTCCATTCATCACAGGATCGTTACAAGCTCTTCTTATCAGATGGAAACTTCGCCAGTGAGGAACGCCTGGGTGGCTCCCAACGCGCCGGACTTTCTATTCCTCGATTTTCCAGAGTTTTCGGAATGCCTGCCGAGTTGGACAACTGAAATGCTGAGGATCTACGAAGCCCCTCATCATTGTAAGGAAAATGGCAACGTAGGCCGTGGAGGCGAGATACTCCGTTACTACGAGTGCATTCGTCGGAAGACGTTACTGTGTTATGAATTAAGTGTTAAACATTGTGTAAAGTGAAAAATTGAGAAGATTTGGGTAAATAAAATAAAAATGTATGAAAATCTTAACACATTGAAAATTTTAAATTATTATTTTGTCTGAAAATTGAAATGGCTATTGTACAGGTTTCGCGTTCACGCACACATGTACACATGGTTATCGATCACTCACACATTCACACACGGTCGTCGTTCATTCAAACTGCCATTCTGGATCGGGAAATTCATTCCAAGTAGAATCGGGTGGGCCATTTTCTACTTGGCTGTCAGCAAAAGTTCTAGTAGAATTCTACTAGAAATGCTACTAGAATTCTAGTAGCCCTAGTAGAATAATTATTAACCGGGTTGTTTCGGCTCAACTACACCCAAAATAATAAAGAAATTATTTCTATGGGATTTTTCACGTAAACTAAGATTTTGCTGCATAATATTGATTCTACGTGTGTTTTTAGTAAACACAGTGTGTAACGGAAGCCCTGGTAGTAAATACTTTACTACCAGACACATCTTATCTT